>NW_023270268.1:19480357-19675456 GCF_011800145.1 Mirounga leonina
GGGCTTTTGTTTTTTGGGAGATTTTTGATGACTGCTTCAATTTCCTTCGTGGTTATAGGTCTGGTCAGGTTTTCTCTTTCTTCCTGGTTCAGTTTTGGTAGTTGATACATCTCTAGGAATGCATCCATGTCTTCCAGGTTATCTAATTTGCTGGCATAGAGTTGCTCATAATATGTTCTTAGAATTGTTTCTATTTCTTTGGTGTTGGTTGTGATCTCTCCTCTTTCATTCATGATTTTGTTGATTTGGGCCATTTCTCTTCTCTTTTTGATAAGTCTGGCCAGGGGTTTATCAATCTTGTTAATTCTTTCAAAGAACCAGCTCCTAGTTTCGTTGATGTGTTCTACTGTTCTTTTAGTTTCTATTTCACTGATTTCTGCTCTGGTCTTTATTATTTCTCTTCTCCTGCTGGGTTTAGGCTTTATTTGCTGTTCTTTCTCCAGCTCCTTTAGGTGTAGGGTTAGGTTGTGTGTTTGAGACCTTTCTTGTTTCTTGAGAAAGGCTTGTATTGCTATATACTTTCCTCTTAGGACTGCCTTTGCTGCATCCCAAAGATTTTGAACAGTTGTGTTTTCATTTTCATTTGTTTCCATGAATTTTTTAAATTCTTCTTTAATTTCCTCGTTGACCCATTCATTCTTTAGTAGGATGCTCTTTAGCCTCCATATATTTGAATTCTTTCCAACTTTCCTCTTGTGATTGAGTTCTAGTTTCAAAGCATTGTGGTCTGAAAATATGCAGGGAATGATCCCAATCTTTTGATACTGGTTGAGAACTGATTTTTGACCTAGGATGTGATCTATTCTGGAGAATGTTCCAAGGGCACTAGAGAAGAATGTGTATTCTGTTGCTTTGGGATGGAATGTTCTGAATATGTCTGTGAAGTCCATTTGGTGCAGCATGTCATTTAAAATTTTTATTTCCTTGTTGATCTTTTGCTTAGATGATCTGTCCATTTCAGTGAGAGGGTGTTAAAGTCCCCCACTATTATTGTATTGTTGTCGATGGGTTTCTTTGCTTTTGTTATTAATTGCCTTATATAATTGGCTGCTCCCATGTTAGGGGCATAGATATTTACAATTGTTAGATCTTCTTTTGGCTAGACCCTTTAAGTAGGATATCGTGTCCTTCCTCATCTCTTATTATAGTCTTTGGCTTAAAATCTAATTTGTCTGATATAAGGATTGCCACCCCAGCTTTCTTTTGGTGTCCATTAGCATGGTAAATGGTTTTCCACCCCCTCACTTTCAATCTGGGGGTGTCTTTGGTTCTAAAATGAGTCTCTCGCAGACAGCATATGGATGGGTCTGGTTTTTTAATCCAGTCTGTTAGCCTGTGTCTTTTGATTGGGGCATTTAGCCCATTTACATTCAGGGTAACTATTGAAAGATAGGAAGTTAGTGCCATTGTATTGCCTGTAAGGTGACTGTTACTGTATATTGTCTGTGTTCCTTTCTGGTCTATGTTGCTTTTAGGCTCTCTCTTTGCTTAGAGGACCCCCTTCAGTATTTCTTGTAAGCCTGGTTTTGTGTTTGCAAATTCCTTTAGTTTTTGTTTGTCCTGGAAGCTTTTTATCTCTCCTTCTATTTTCAATGACAGCTTAGCTGGATATAGTATTCTTGGCTGCATATTTTTCTCATTTAGTGCTCTGAATATATCCTGCCAGTCCTTTCTGGCCTGCCAGGTCTCTGTGGATAGGTCTGTTGCCAATCTAATGTTTCTACCATTGTAGGTTACATCTCTCTTCTTCCGAGCTGCTCTCAGGATTTTCTCTTTGTCTCCAAGACTTGTAAGTTTTACTATTAGATGTCGGGGGGTTGACCTATTTTTATTCATTTTGAGGGGGGTTCTCTGTGCCTCCTGGATTTTGATGCCTGTTTCCTTCCCCAAATTAGGGAAGTTCCCTGCTATAATTTGTTCCAATATACCTTCTGCCCTCTCTCTCTTTCTTCTTCCGGGATCCCAATTATTCTAATGTTGTTTTGTCTTATGGTATCACTTTATCTCTCAAATTCTTCCCTCGTGATCCAGTAGTTTATCTCTCTTTTTCTTAGCTTCTTTATTTTCCATCATTTGGTCTTCTATATCACTGATTCCCTCTTCTGCCTCATTTATCCTACCAGTTACCACCCCCATTTTTGATTGTACCTCATTAATAGCCTTTTTGATTTGGATTTGGTTATAGTTTGGTTCTTTTATTTCTCCAGAAACAGTTTCTCTAATAACGTCCATGCTTTTTTCAAGCCCAGCTAGTATCTTTAAAGTCATGATTCTGAACTCTAGGTCCGACATCGTACTAATGTCCGTATTGACTAGATCCCTGGCAGTCAGTACTACCTCTTGTTCTTTTTGTTGAGCTGATTTTTTTCCATCTTTTCATTTTGACCAGAGGAGAATAGATGAATGAGAGAACAAAATGCTAACAGGGCAACAACGTCCCCAGAAAATACTCTAAACAAATCAGAAAAGACCTGAAGCTGGGGGAAAAGAAAGGGAAAGAAAGAAAAAGAAAAAGAAAAAAAAAAGAAAAAGAAAAAGATAAAAACAAACAAAAACAGGAGAAAATAAAAAAAACCCAGAATATGATCAAATATGATCAGGCTGGTGCATAGATCAGTGTGACACATTTGATTTTGGGTGGATTTTGGTCTGTTAGAAGAAAGTGCCTCCCAAAATTTTAAAGAACAAAAACTTACATATGTACAAAAATAAGGGTTGATATGATGAAGGAATGGAATATGACTGTAAAGATGAAAATTATAAAAAATTTTATAAAATGAATTGATAAGGTAAGAAGTTGTTTGAAATAAGAAAGAAGAGGATTTAAAAAAAAAAAAGGGAGAGAATGTGATCAGGCAGGAGACTAGAACAAAGCCATACACTAGAGATTTAGGGTATATTTTGATTTGTTAGAAGAAACTGTATCTCAAAATTTTAAAGAGAGAACAACTTATATATATATGGCAAAAATAAGGGTAACTAGTATGAAGGGATAGAATATGACTCTAAAAATGAAAAATAAAAATGTTTTTTAAAAAAGGGATTGATAAGAGATTGGTTGAAAAAGGGAAAAAGAAAAATAAAAAAAAAAGACAGTTAAAAAAAATTAACTTTGAAAGACTAAAGAATCATGGTAAAAAAGCCATGGATTCTATGTTCAGTATTCCCCTAGCTCTGGAGTTCTGCCATTCTCATTGATCGGTCAACTTGGTCTTTGCTGGCTGTTCTTGTGGATCTTCTGGGGGAGGGGCCTGTTGCCGTGGTTCCCAAATGTCTTTGCCGGAGGTGGAATTGCCCCACCCTTGCCAGGTCAGAGCTAAGTAATCTGCTCGGGGTTGCTCTCGGGAGTTTTTGTTCCCTGCAAGCTTTCTGTTCAGCTTTGGAGGCTGAGAGTGAAAATGGCGGCCTCCCAATCTCCGCCCTGGTGGAGCCGAGAACTCGGGGCCCCGCTCCTCAGTGAGCCCCCAGAGAAAAGCAGTCAATCACTCCCGTCTCTCTCCCCGGTCTCCGTCCCACTCTGTGCTTACCCGGCCTGTGACCGAGCATTTCTATCTCTGGCACACGACCCCGTGTGGAGTCTCCAAACCCAGCAGATCCCTGCGGTGCGCTCCCACGCCACTCCTCCCAGGGGTGGAAGGTGAGTCTCCCCGGATCTGCCCCTTGTTGGGTCCCTGCTGGAGGAGCAGTGGCCCGACTGTGCTGCAGATCACAGTTTATGGCAATCCCGAGCTGAGAGCCTGTGCCTCTGCTCCGTCTCTGCAGCCAGCTTCCCCGCTCCAATCCCTGGGAGTTCTGCTGCACTCAGGCACCCCTGGTCTTTCTGTGACCCTGAGGGTCCTGAGACCACACTGTCCCGCGAGGGTTCCACCCCCTGCTTAGCCACTGCAGCGACGTCCCTCAGTGTGCCGACTTCTAAAAGTTCCAATTTTGTGCTCCGTGGCTCTATCACTTGCCAGAAGTGGCGGACAGAGGCCCCCTCCCCCGCCGTCTATCTTCCCGAATATTGCCTCGGATTCACTTCTCTGCATGTCCTACCTTCCAGAAAGTGGTCACTTTTCTGTTCAGAGAGTTGTTGCAATTCTTTTCTTCGATCTCCTATTGAGTCTGTAGGTGTTCAGAATGGTTTGATCCCTATCCAGCTGAATTCCTGGGACCAGACGAAATCCAGGTCTCCTAATCCTCCGCCATCTTGCTCTGCCTCCTTCATCCTTTTTTTTTTTAGAAGAATTTTATTTATTTATTTGACAGAGACACAGTGAGAGAGGGAACAAAAGAAGTAGGAGTGGGAGAGGGAGAAGCAGGCTTCCCACTGAGCAGGGAGCTGGATGTGAGACTCGATCCCAGGACCCTAGGACTATGACCTGAGCCGAAGGCAGACGCTTAACAGCTGAGCCACCCGGGTGCCCCTTTCTTCATCCTTTTCTGTAGCCTCTGTTTTCATTATGATCTTTCCATGTTCTGATCTCTGATCCCTTTTAGTCTCTAGATAGGCTTGTTTAACTACATCCCTTCATGCTTCATAAAGGAGATGACAGAATCTCTTTGCTGGATTTGGTTTCCTTAAAACTACATGACACTTCGGGGATTTCCCAAAGCTTGCAAAATATAATTTAATGGAGGATAACTGAAGCACCTCAACTCAAAGACAAAGTTTTAAAAAATTTTTTTCACTGCTAGGTGTAAGAGATCTTTCTTGTTTCCAAAATAGTTTGGCAGGTTAATAAATTAATAGGTTGTTTTTACCAAAATAGTGATAATTGGGTATTTGGCTTATAATTCTTTGGAAAAAATTTCAGTATGATATATTATATATATGCATTTGTGTTCATTTTAATCCATACACCAGAGATAGTTGCTGGATTTACACCCTCCAGGAGTGATTAGCCAGCATTTAATCAAGAGGCCACAGTCCAGAAATGGTTATTCTAAGTGAGTATTTTACTTATGTTGATTTCTGATCAATATAACAGGCTTTGTTAATGAGTATATTATAGGCTAGAAATGGACTTTCATTGGTGAACTTAGTGGTCAAGATGTAGGGATTGTCTAGACGATACTCTATACCCGTGAATGAACAGGGCAAGGCTAAAATTCATCTAGGACATACTGTTATACCTGTACTAGTTGTTTTTAATCAATATCCATTCTGATTGGGTAATATGTACTATTTTTTTAAGATTAAATAAATATTTATTTATTTGAGAGAGAGAGAGAAAGAGAGAGAGTGGGGAAAGGGGCAGAGAGAGAGGGAGAGAGAATCCCCAAGCAGACTCCCCGCTGAGTGTGGAGCCCAATGCGGGGCTTGATCCCAGGACCCTGAGATCATGACCTGAGCTGAAATCCAGAGTTTGACACTCAACTGAGGCATCCTGTACTATTTTTTAAAAGATTTTATTTATTTATTTTTATTTTTATGTTTATTTTTTTAAAGATTTTATTTATTTATTTGACAGAGAAACACAGTGAGAGAGGGAACACAAGCAGGGGGAGTGGGAGAGGGAGAAGCAGGCTTCCTACGAAGCAGGGAGCCTGTTGCGGGGCTCGATCCCAGGACCCTCGGATCATGACCTGAGCCGAAGGCAGACACTTAATGACTGAGCCGCCCAGGTGCCCCTATTTATTTATTTTTGAGAGGGGGGCGAGGAGCACAGGAGAAGGGAGAGGGAGGGGGAAAGAATCTCAAGCAGACTTGGTTCTGAGTACGGAGCCTGATTCAGGACTCGATCTCACCAGCCTAAGATCATGACGTGAGCTGAAACCAAGAGTCAGATACTTAACCAAGTGAGTCACCCAGGTGCCCCACCCCTGTACTATTTTGATATTAAATAGTTTGAGCATTGCTTCTTGGAACAAGGTATAAGAATGAGAGAGCCCGGGGTGCTAGACATGAAGCCTGCTTAAGATTCCCTCTCTCTCCCTCTGCCTCTCCCCCGCCACTCGTGTGCTCTCTTTCTCTCTCTCTAAAATAACAACAAAAACAACAACAATAATAATAAGAGTGAGAGAGCCCAGCAGTCAGTACCCTTAGAAATGGCATGGTCACTGCATTTGGTTATAGAGCTACACAGTGCTCAACCAAAACGACTGTAGGCAGCAGCCCTGAAAAAGACCTTAGGTATGATTCCTAGGCAGTCTTATATTTGTCATTAATTAGAAAGATTCTTAGGTGTCTGATTTTACTTGAGAGTTAGTTGAGTCCTGATGTTTGAATTTTGGCACATTTGGCTTGGGTAAGCTTCTCCTGCGAGGTGCTGTCAGACTTTCTAAAAAGACAGAGAGCTGGGATTTCATCAAGTTTAAAGAACAGGATACATGATTGTCTTGGGACTGCCTGCTAATTAAATGACAGGATTCCATCAGACATTCGCCTTCTTTGTTACTTTGCAGCAAGGTTGTAGAGAGATCTGGAACTATCTTCTGCCTCTAATGAGGCGCTTTCAGTTGGGACAGTTGGGACAGTTTGCATAGGTAGAATTCAAGATATCTACGGTGTTGGATATGAAAATGAATTATGTTTTTATCCTCACTAACTCTAACTGAAATGTAGAATTTCCTTCAATTATGAGTGTAGGCAACACATCCTGGCATTACTAACTTCTTTTGTCACTAATAGAGATCACATTTATTTTCATGACATATTACTTACCGCAGATATCTTCAACAAAACATTTCATCTCACCATTTGCTTGCAATTATGGTAATAGTAGACCCACTAGTAGGTCTATTTTTAATTTATTAATAGAGAACTCTATGTATTTTTATATCACGGATATTTAAAAATATTTCAACAACTGTATTTCAATGTATTTTACTTTCCTTTAAATCCCTATGCATTTTATTTTATATACTTAAAATAATATTCTGAGAAGACACAAAAATGTTGAAGAATATCTGCTTTTTTGAGGCAATTGATACTTACAAAAAAAAAGCCTACTAGTTGTTTATGACTGAATTAATTTAGGTTAGTTCCCAACCAAGTGGATAGGTGGTGCGAGAATAAAACTAGTGGGAAAAATGTGGTCAGGAATTAGAACCATTATCCTTCATGCAGTTTGGGTGATTCTAAGCTAGACTAGCAACCATGGCAAGGTTTGAAAATCAGAGGCAGTATCTCTGCAGGTTTGGCTTATGCAAGACCTGGCCCATTGGTTGGAGAGGAGGAAGACGGCATTTGTCTACATTCTTTTCCTGCCGTGCAATCTTGTTTTTACATCTCCTTTAATTTTTTTATGATAGTTTTAAACACCATCATGTAAACATACTAATTTAGAAATTATTGAGGAAGTGTCACTTTTGGAAAATGTGCTTAGAGGGAGTAAGTGCACCGCTTGTCTGTCCCCATTCTGTCTGTTCCACTTCTGGGATGGACATTCTGGGAAATAAGTAAAGTATATGGAGCTATAGAAAATGACTCAAAATGGTTTTCATTTTAGAGAATGGTCTTTCATTTTCTTAAAAAACTAATTTATCTTGGTGTACGTTTTTATAGTAGTCATCACTATAAATGCTAGATGAGTCAAGTAGTTGGGGATAATAACAAAAACTAAAAGAAAATTTCTTTCCTTTCTTTTGAAATTATATATAGATCAGTAGCTTTCAAAAATTTTTTGAAAACTTTTTGACCTACAGTCAGAAATGCATTTTACATCCTGAGCCAGCACACACACACACAAAACAAAAGCTTCAGGAATCAATACTTAATCCTTATTACATTTCCATTCCGTTCCTTTCCTTTCCATTTTTTTTTAAATATTTTATTTATTTATTTGAGAGAGAGAGAATGAGAGAGAGAGAGAGCACATGAGAGGGGGGAGGGTCAGAGGGAGAAGCAGACTCCCCACCGAGCAGGGAGCCCGATGCGGGACTCGATCCTGGGACCCCAGGATCATGACCTGAGCCGAAGGCAGTCGCTTAACCAACTGAGCCACCCAGGCGCCCTCCATTTTTTTCATTTAGAAAAAAGCTAATATGTCAGAATCTGAAGTTTGAAAAAAAATACTGGCCTAGGTGAGGTTTGTATTTTTAATTTCTAAACACAGTTCAGAAATGACATGCTATATTTTCTCCTACCTTCTCCATAGCACTTATCATTATGAAACAAAACTGAGTGAGAGGGTTAGCGGGAGGACCTAACATTAAACACTTACTATGTAATGATAATATATTTGTTGTGTTCTCTTTTCTACTCCTCTGAACAGTCTTGAGGAGTAGAAAAATCTAAGCTTCATAACGGCTGAGCTTTTTATTTATTTTCTTTTTCACTTCTGTCTGTATCCCTAGTACCTAAAAGAATGACTGGTATATACTAGGAACTCAGTAACTATCTATTAAGTTAATCTTATTCTCTCAATTTTACAAACAAGGAAACTGAAGCTTGGAGGGATTTGTGACTTCCTCGATGTGTCAGGGATTGTAGGGGGTGGATCTGGCCTTAACAGTATCTGTCCAATTCCCAAGTTGTGGGATGTGTAGTGAGGAGAAGGGTACAGTCAGCCTGTTTACTTGACTTTATGCCTGTAGGATGGTATTGTGTGCTAAGAAGTTTGGTGTGGTAGTTTTAAAATAAGATCTGGTCTTGAAGGCTTGGGCTATGTTTTTATATTCTTGATTATTCATTCATGCTGAGTCAGGACCAAGTTCATATGAATATTTCGGTCACAAGTCATACATTTTGTTTTTGTTTTTTAAAAAATATTTTATTTATTTATTTATTTATTTATTTATTTATTTATTTATTTATTTGAGAGAGAGAGAGCATGAGTGGGGGGGGGGTTGGGGAGGAGCAGAGGTAGAAGCAGACTCCCTGCTGAGCAGGGAGCCAGACATGGGGCTCTATCCCAGGACCCTGAGATCATGACCTGAGCCAAAGGTGGACGCTTAACCACCTGAGCCACCCAGGCTCCCCAACAAATCATACATTTTGACTGAAAGTTTTCCTCATCACCAACAAAATAATCACAACTAGCCACTCAGCAGATGGGGTTCTGCTGACTTTGCTGGAACCAGGGATGCCATTGGGTAAACACAATCTGAATCATCCAAGAGTTAAATCTGTCCACTTGAGGACTGGGCAAGCACTTAGTGCTCTTCTACAAGTTCTAACCTGATGGTGCAGAACCCCCGGGATAAGGTCATTGTTTGTTCTTTATGAAGGCAGAGACCTTCTCTAGATCTAGATAAAATAGATTTCCAAATAAAATCATTCTGGCCAAGAGAGACACTGAGCCAAATTAACAGTACCCCTGCCCCCACCATCTCTCAAAAGACTTTGGCAGTTGGCTTTCTCAAATGGAGGTGGTACAGCTGTTGTCTGAGGTGCAGCTATGGCCTCACTGCCTAACAGTGGCTCGCTCGCCACCCCAGCAACTGCAGAGGCAGCAAGACGAAGACATTTAACAACTAATCATGGATCTCCAGGAAGGAGACAAAGCTGCTTAGCAACTCCCCAAACAGAATTGCCTTTAACCCTGTGAAAAGAATTTGATTAATGGATTCAGAGGATTTGGTGGTAACCATTGACATCCAAGCATAGAGTATGTTTGTACGAATGTGAGGCTGGCAAGTTGTTTCAGGCTGAGTCTGGGGGTTGAGCCATGAAAGAGGACACTCAAAGCATAGTTATTTGTGTCTTATACCGTTAAATGTGGATTCTCAGTGACTTTCTTTCCTTTTTTTTTTTTTTTTAAAGATTTTATTTATTTATTTGACAGAGAGAGACACAGTGAGAGAGGGAACACAAGCAGGGGGAGTGGGAGAGGGAGAAGCAGTTTCCCCACCGAGCAGGGAGCCTGATATGGGGCTCAATCCCAGGACCCCGGGATCATGACCTGAGCCAAAGGCAGACACTTAACGACTGAGCTACCCAGGGTCCCCACCAGTGACTTTTAGTTCAGCTGTGGTCAGACTCAACGAGTGGGTAGTAAACTGGAAGGCAAGTTGTAATGTACATTTTTAGATATCTAGGCCATTAAAACAAGAATGCTTTTGTTCACCAGTCAAGGTATATCATTCTTAGTGATAAGATCTTTGGGAAAAATTAATGAAGTCTGCTGAATACAAAATGCATATGAAAGGACTTGAGTCTTCGTAAAGACATATTTTCACTGAGCTGTGTTGGCCTGTGGAGTCATCCTTTTCCATTGCAGGATTATACATGTGTTAGAGATCAGAGGCTTCTGGTATGCTTTGGCCAGTCTTTTCTGACCACAGTTAAGGATTCATCTCTGGTTTTTGTCTAGCTTAGTAAAAAGAATGCCTCAATAATACTCATCATTCATAGATGGAGCTTCTGAGCTCCATTACTTATGCATTGGTCGATTCTCTCCGATATCTACCTCTTCCTTACTCTTTTCTTGCATTAAAAACCCCAAAGCACAGGGTCACCTGGGTGGCTCAGTCAGTTGAACGTCGGACCTCATCTAATTTTTTTTTTTTTTAAGATTTTATTTATTTATTTGACAGAGAGAGAGCACAGCAGGTGGTGTAGCAGGCAGAGGGAGAGGGAGAAGCAGGCTCCCCACTGAGCAAGGATCCCGATGTGGGGCTCAATCCCAGGACCCTGGGATTATGACCCAAGCCGAAGGCGGTTGCTTAACCAACTGAGCCACCCAGACGCCCTGACCTCATCTAATTTTGGCTCAGGTTGTGGTATCAGTATCCTGGGATGAGCCCACTTCAGGCTCCATGCCCAGTGGGGAGTCTGTCTCTCTCACTCTCACCCTCTCCCTGCTCATGCTCTCTCTCTCTCAAATAAATAAATAAATAAAATCTTAAAAAAAAAAAAACCCAAAACACTTCATAACAACCTCCTGTTTGATTTCCTATAATTGGGATTTTTTTTTTTTTTTTTTTTTTTTTTTAGAGAGAGAGAGGGTGCATGTAGGTGAGCCTGGTGAGGGGATGGGGAGGAGGAGGGCAGAGGGAGAGGGAGAGAGAGAATCTTAAGCACGCTTCATGCCCAGCATGGCACCTGTCACAGGGCTCGATCTCACGACCTGGAGATCATGACCTGAGCTGAAATCAAGAGTTGGTCACTTAACCAACCCAGATGCCCCTCCAGTAATTGGGCTTTTTACCAATAGGACCTATGTGGAGATGGTTTGGACTTGAAGGTGGCTCTCAGAAATCTTTGTTAGCATTTTCTTCCTTTAATAATGCTGAAGGCATACTAATAAATAGAAGACAACTAACATTTGTCAAATACCTACTATGTGTCAGACTATAGTGGAGGTTATAGGGAAATGGACTGAAACAACAAATAGGTCAGAAATAAATATTTCCAATCATAGAAGTTTGTCACATATTGGTAATTTTGTGCATCATGGTAACAGTGTTGCCAATTTTAAAGTGTCTTAAATATTTGTGTCTATTTATCAGAGATTTTCAGAGGTTTTGAACTATTTTTATGAACCCTGGGATACTTACAGGAATGTAGTGTTTCTGTTCATTTCTCACATATTTGGAGTTAGTTTATTTATTTTTGGCCAATTAGCCCTGCTTTGCTTGTTTGGCAATTCTTCATGATTTAAATTTTGTCTCCAGCTCTGAGTTTTCCAGAAGCAAACTGCTAAAAAATGGGTGCTTCCATCCTTTTGTTCATATATTGATAAATTTTATCCATGTTAATGTAGTTTTACAATTTAAAAAATACAATTTTGGGGCGCCTGGGTGGCTCAGTTGGTTAAGTGACTGCCTTTGGCTCAGGTCGTGATCCCGGGGTCCAGGGATCGAGCCCCACATCAGGCTCCCCTGCTCTGCGGGTAGCCTGCTTCTCCCTCTGCCTCTGCTTGCCACTCCCCCTGCTTTTGTGCTCTCTCTTTCTCTCTCTCTCTGTGTCAAATTAAATAAAATCTTTAAAAAAATAAAAAATAAAAAAATAAAAATCACAATTTTGGAGAGCTATTGCTCCATTTTCTGTTATTTTGTTTTTTTCACATGCAAAGCTCATTTTTACCAAATGATGCCAACTTATTAAATGAATTTTCACCATTTTGATTATATATATTTTTTCTATATAACAGCTTTATAAAGAAAGCTTTATAGAAAAAGCATGTTTGAAGAAATAACAAATTTTTGATTGGATATGGTGAAAGCAACATTAGGTTTTTTGTTTTTGTTTAAAAAAATTTTAATTTAAATTCAATTAATTAACATATAATGTATTATTAGATTCAGAGGTAGAGGTCAGTGATTCATCAGCTGTATATAACATCGAGTGCTCACTACATCACGTGTCTTCCTTAATGTCTGTCACCCCAGTTACCCTGTCCCCCCACCCCTCCTCCCTTCCAGACACCCTCAGTTTGTTTCCTATAGTTAAGAGTCTCTTATGGCTTATCTCCTGCTCTGCTTTCGTCTTGTTTTATTTTTTCCTCTCTTCCCCTATGATCCTCTGTTTTGTTTCTTAAATTCCACATATGAGTGAGATCATATGATAATTGTCTTTCTCTGATTGACTTATTTTACTTAGCATAATACTCTCTAGTTCCAACCATGTCATTGCAAAAGGAAGATTTCATTTTTTTGATGGTCGAGTAATATTGCATTGCATATATATACACCACATCTTCTTTATCCATTCATCTGTTGATGGACATCTGGGCTCTTTCCATGGTTTGGCTATTGTGGACATTGTTGCTATAAACATTGGGGTACAGGTGCGCCTTTGGATCACTACATTTGTATCTTTGGGGTAAATACCCAGTAGTGCAATTGTTGGGTTGTAGGATAACTCTGTTTTCAACTTTTTGAGGAACCTCCATACTGTTTTCCAGAGTGGCTGCACCAGCTTGCATTCCCACCAACAGTGTAGGAAGATTCCCCTTTCTCTGCATCCCCGCCAACATCTGTCATTTCCTGACTTGTTAATTTTAGCCATTCTGACTGGTGTGAGGTGGTATCTCATTGAGGTTTTGATTTGTATTTCCCTGATGCTGAGTGATGTGGAGCATTTCTTCATATGTCTGTTGGCCATTTGGATGTTTTCTTTGCAGAAATGTCTGTTCATGTCTTCTGTCCATTTCTTGATTGGATTATTTGTTCTTTGGGTGTTGAGTTTGATAAGTTCTTTATAGATTTTGGATACTAGCCCTTTATGTGATATGTCATTTGCAAATATCTTCTTCCATTCTGTCGGTTGTCTTTTGGTTTTGTTGACTGTTTCCTTTGCTGTGCAAAAGCTTTTTATTTTGATGAAGTCCCAGTAGTTCATTTTTGCCCTTGCTTCCCTTGCCTTTGGAGACATGTCTAGCAAGAAGTTGCTGCAGCCGAGGTCACAGGGGTTGCTGCCTGTGTTCTCCCCTAGGATTTTGATGGATTCCTGTCTCACATTTAGGTCTTTCATCCATTTTGAGTTTATGTTTGTGTGTGGTGTAAGAAAATGGCTGTCCAATTTTCCCAACACCATTTGTTGAAGAAACTGTCTTTTGTTCATTGGATCTTCTTTCCTGCTTTGTTGAAGATTAGTTGACCATAGAGTTGGAGGGTCCATTTGTGGGTTCTCTATTATGTTCTATGGATCTATGTGTCTGTTTTTGTGCTAGTACCGTACTGTTTTGATGATTACAGCTTTGTAATAGAGCTTAAAGTCTGGCATTGTGATGTCACTAGCTTTGATTATATTTTTCAGCATTCCTTTGGCTTTTTGGGGTCTTTTCTGATTCCATACAAGTTTTAAGATTATTTGTTCCAGCTCTGTGAAAAAAGTTGATGGTATTTTGGTAGGGATTGCATAGAATGTATAGATTACTCTAGGTAGCATAGACATTTTCACAACATTTCTTCTTCCAATTCATGAACATGGAATGTTTTTCCATTTCATCGTGTCTTTCTGAATTTCTTTCATGAGTGTTCTATAGTTTTCTGAGTACAGATCCTTTACCACTTTGGTTAGGTTTATTCCTAGGTATCTTATGTTTTTTGGTGCAGTTGTAAATGGGATTGACTCCTTAATTTCTCTTTCTTCTGTCTTGTTGTTAGTGTATAAAAATGCAAGTGATTTCTGTGCATTGATTTTATATCTTGCCACTTTGCTGAATTCCTGTATGAGTCCTAACAATTTTGGGGTGGAGTCTTTTGGGTTTTCCACATAGAGTATCAATTACATTAAGTTTTTAATGCTATTTTAGCATTGGAATGTGAAAGAAAGTTGTAAGAAATACTTGTTTGTACAATGTCTCAAAGATTAAGTATTTCAATACTGATAGGCCTTGTTGACCTTTTTATCCCAAGGACATTATGTTAGTCCATTTGGGCTGCTATAACAGAATGCCATAGACCAAGTAGCTCATAAACAATAGAAATTTATTTCTCACAGTTCTGTATGCTTGGAAGTCCAAGGGCAAGGTGCTAACAGATTTGGTGTCTGTTGAGGACCCACTTCCTGGTTCATAAACAGTTTTCTTCTTGCCGTGTCCTCACATCATGAAAGGGATAAGAGAACTCTCTGAGGTCTTTTTTATAAGGGCTCCACCTTCATGATCCAGTCAACTCCCAGAGGCCCACCTCCTAATACCATCGCATTGGGTGTTAGTACTTAACATATGAATTTGAGGGGGACAAACATTCAGTCTATAGCATACACTAATATTGATTCTATGTGGTATTACTAATTTTGTTTAAGCAATCCTTTGGCATGGTTGCCATCACCAAATTATCATGGCAGTTTAAACTTAAGAAAACCAATGAATTATCTCTATGTTTGACACACTTTGTCTCAAAACTACCAACTATAGTAGGAATTATTGTGTCCATTTTACAGGTGAGAAAACTAAAGCTCAGAGAAGCTAGTAACTTTTCAAAGGTCTCTGACTCAAACCAAGATTTAATGCAAAAGTGAGACTGAATTCTTTTGAATTCAAACACAATTTTTCAAATCTCTTAAAAAGCCTAACAGACATGTTCATTTCAACAGGTTTTCATGATAATAATTTTCAGTGATTTCATTTAGATAGACTGTATGTAGTTGCTACCTCAACAGTTATAGGCTACTTCAGGGGGCCTATATGTAGGAGATGCTCCCAGTGTTTCATTCTTATTCCTTTGGCACTTATTATATCCACACACAAAAGCTGTGTATGCATATGTGTGTTCATTACCAGCATATGTATGTCTTTACAGACAATAGGTACTGGGAATTCATGCCCCTCCCCCAACTCATGATTGCAGACAGGATTTGGTAGGGATATTCCTGGGTTGGGTAACTCTGAGATCTGTCCCATCCTGTCTCCCAGAGTTCCCCATGGCCTTAAAGTTCAGTTACCCACAGTAATAACTTACATGGTAACATATTCATTATTGGCTACTATATGTCAAATATTTGTGTGCACCTTCCCTCCTACCCCAAAATTCATATGGTGAAACCTAATACTTGGGGTGCCTGGGTGGCTCAGTCAGTTAAGCATCTGCCTTCGGCTCAGGTCATGATCCTAGAGTCCCAGGATCAAGCCCTGAGTCGGGCTCTCTGTTCAGTGGGGGATGGCTTCTCCTTCTCCCTCTGCCCCTCTCCCAACTTGTGTTCTCTCTCTTTCACTTGCTACTCTCTCTCTCAAAAAAATAAATGAATCTTAAAAAAAAAAAAAAAGAAAAGAAGCCCAATGCCCAATGTAATGGTATTAAGAGGTGGGGCCTTTGGTAGGTGCTTAGATCATGAGGGTGGAGTCCTTGTGAATGGGATTAGTGCATTTATAAAAGACATGCCATAAAGCTTACTAGCCCCTTTTGCCATGTGAGTAATAGCTAGAAGGTACCATCTAGGAAGAGAGGGGTGCCTCACCAGACTGAATTTGCCTGGGCCTTGATCTTGGACTAGCCTCCAGAATTATAATGTTGTTTATAAGCCACCCAGTATATGGTGTTTTGTTATAACCGTCTGAGCAGAATATGACATTGACTTTCTTCTCTTTCCTGCCTTACTTCCCTTTTCCAATAGTGGGTTTTTGTTTGTTTGTTTGTTTGATCACTCCAAGTTAACTACTTTCACTTGAATCCTTATCTCAAAATCTGTTTCTAGGGTAACCCAAACTAAGACACCACCTTACCTATTATGGATACTGGAAGTAAAACTTTTGGCCTGAAGCACAGACAAATCCAATCACAGGCTGGAACCCCTCATCAGGAATTTACAAAGATGGCTTCTCATTTGCTCTGCTGGTTGTCCATTCCTTGTTTTTGCCTCCTTATCTCTATTTTATTTGACTGCACACTAGAATTCCCAATTTGCTGCTCTCTTTCTTCCTTTGTTTTTTTTGGCAATGCATTTGGGGTTGACTTTCTGGTTATTAGGTAGACTTTCTCTACTTTATTTACCTAGTTTCTTGACACTACATGTTACTTCCACGTATTAGTTATCTATTGTTGCATAACAAATTACTGCCAAATATTTTTTAGCTTATGACAATAAACATTGGTTATGTTACAGTTTTTGTGGGTCAGGAATC
This sequence comes from Mirounga leonina, assembly GCF_011800145.1. Classification (NCBI taxonomy): domain Eukaryota; kingdom Metazoa; phylum Chordata; class Mammalia; order Carnivora; family Phocidae; genus Mirounga; species Mirounga leonina. Next base: position 19,496,794 of record NW_023270268.1, read on the forward strand.
TGGGTACAGCTTAGCTGTGTGCCTCTGGCTCAAGTTGACAGTCAAACTGTTAGCTAGAAGTATGGTCTCATATGAAGGTTTGACTGAGGGAAATTTGCTTCCAAATTCACTCATGTGGTTGTTGAAAAGCTTTGGTTCCTTGCCGTATGGGTCTCTCCACCGGACTACCTCATGACATGGTGTATTAGTCTACTTGGGCTGCCATAACAAAATATCACAAACTGGGTTACTTAATTGCCAGACATTTATTTTCTCAGTTATGGAGGCTAGAAGTCCATAGTCAAGGTTTCAGCAGTTTTAGCTTTAGATGAGAGCTCTCTTCCTGGCTTTTAGACAGTTGCTTTCTCTGTGTCCTTACATGACCTTTATTCTGTGCATGTGTGGAGAAAGAGAGATTTCTGATGTCTCTTCCTCTTCTTATAAGGACACCAGCCCTTATGTCCTCACTTAACCTTAATTACCTCTCTAGAGGCCCCATCTCCCGATACAATCACTTTGGGGGTCAGAGCTTCAACATATGGATTTTGGGAGAGACACATTTCAGTCTCTGATACATGGCACAGGAGAGAGTGAGAGAGTTAAGTGAGAAAAGCATCCTTGATGAAAGCGATAGCCTTTTCTAATCTCATCTTGAAGGTGACATCCCATCACTTCTGCTGTGTTCTATGTGATAGAAGTTAGTCCATGAGTTTAGCCCACATTCAAGAGGAGAAGATTAAACAAGGGTGTAAATTTAGTAGGCAAAGATCATTAGGAGTATATAGGAAAAACTCTCTGTGTGTCTTCCTTTACTCACACACATAATACTTAGGACACCGAATATGTGGGGCTTTTTTTCCCACACATCAGACAATTCTCCACAACATCAGCTGGATGTCCTACCGTTTAATTCAATTTAATTCTGACTTGCCAGAGTAAGTGCAGACCTCATAGGTTAAGGGCTCATCCCACAAGACTGCCCTCAATTTCAAATGCCAATAGCAAGTAGTAAGTTCCCAGGTTACCCACAACTTCTCTGTGATTTGGTTACAAAAGAGCTTCCTACAGTCCCCTCCTTGGAATTGATCATTTGCCAAAACAGCTCACAGAACTCAGGGAAACACTTACATTTATAGTTTAATATATAATGAAGGATATGATAAAGGATACCAACAAACAGCCAGATGAAGGGACACACAGGGTAAGGTGTGGAAGGATTCTGAGTGCAGGAGCTTTTGTCTCTGTGGAGTTGGGATGTGTCACCCTTTCCAGTAGGTAGATATGTTCACCAGCCAGGAAGCTCTCAGAGCGCAGTACTTCAGGGATTTTTATGGAGCCTTCATCATGTAGGCATGATCAATTATAAACTCCATTTCCAGTCTTCTCCCCTCTCCGGAGAATGGACAATGTGGGTGTAGTGAATATGTGGGGTACCTCCATGGTCTGCTATAAGTACCCATATCTCAGTAGGTTGCTGTGAGAATTAAATATGGTTATATACATATAACATCCCAAATTTTTTAATTTTCTAGAGCAAGCATTCATGGGGGATTTTACTAGTTACTAACAGGTTTGATTCCTGGAGGGAAACATTCATTAGACAATAAGCTAGGGAAGAATACTACCCTGAAGGTTTCCATTGGGTAGATTTTAGAAACTGCATTAGACGTTTGGCCATCATCTAAAATATGTGGGTTCCTTGACCCCATTTATATCCACTCTGCTTTCCTAAACTTCAGACATTTAGCAATTCTGGTATCAAATTCAAGAATAAAGTAAATCGTAGGGCATCTGGGTGGCTCAGTCGTTAAGCGTCTGCCTTCGGCTCAGGTCATGATCCCAAGGTCCTGGGATCGAGCCCCGCACCGGGCTCCCTACTCTGCAGGAAGCCTGCTTCTCCCTCTCCCACTCCCCCTGCTTGTGTTCCCTCTCTCGCTGTGTCTCTCTCTGTCAAATAAATAAATAAAAATTTTAAAAAAAGAAAAGAATAAAGTAAATTGTATGCTCAAAGGGGAGAATGAACCAGTTGTATTTGTATGCATATGATGAGGAAAGAGAGGAGGCTGTATTCTAACTGAGGGTGTTATAAATCGAGAACTTGGGTGAGAAAGGTACACACAGATTAATTTATAGAATCCTGTCAGCAATGCTACTTTTAAAATAGCACCTATAGGCTCTCTGGCAAAGGAAAAGTGTAACAGCTGGAACTGCTCCAGCCTCAGGCTTGTAAAACCACCCCTAAGTGAATCCAATAAGCAGATGCACATTCCTACCTTGAACCACACCTCCTCCCCCACACTCTTCCACAAATCCTACACACCAACCCTCATGAAAATATTTAAAGTCGGTTTGCAAAATCGAGGCCTCAACCCACACTCATTACAGCCACAATCTCTTATCTCCTCTCCTTTGGCCATTTCTCAATATGCTGACTCTCTTTGCCAGCTTTGCCTGCTTCACATGTCAGAGCAGAGCTTATCTTGGGCAGAGTTATTCCTAAAGGATATGGAATAGGATGGAGCCTTCATCCATATCTGGATCCATTCTTGAGCTTTCTAGAGGAGTGTGGTTCAACCAGCTAGGAATCCCTACAGCAAAGTCATTGGTTCATTTGGTAAATGTTTTCAATTCTAGTTTATGACAAGCACTGTGCCAGGCACCAAGGACACAGCAGGGCACACGCCTCAGACCTTTCCCTTAAGGGAAGTCTGGTAGGGAGACAAACAAATGAGCGGGAGTGCAGAGCATCATGGGAGCACACAGGAGGGGGAGGGGCGGGCTTGGCACGCAAAGCTCCTTGAGGAAGGGCGAATTGGAATCACTAAAGTGGAGGTGGAAAAGATAGACGTGGAAGGAATTGAGGGAAGACTATATGAAAAGTCATGGGAGTAAAATTCCAGATTAATTTGCCAACCAGGTGATTATAAGAGACTAGAGAGAGCACTATATCCATCAGGTCCTGGCTTCTTGGTCTACAAGCTGGCCATCAAGCTGTGGGAGTTGGAAAGAAGGCCAGCAGTGCTGGCAAGATGCTGAGTCCAGGGTGAGTTTGGTTGGGCCATGGGGTATGTTTGAAATTTGAATTTGAATGTCTTTGGGAATTATGGACTTTTTGTAGTTTGCCCCAAACCCTGCCACTTTTTAGTGTTGTAAACCAGTGGTTTATGTATTACATTGCCTGTCTGACTCCTTTGTGATCCTGTTCCCTGGTCTGACTCATTCCCTTGATTTTTAATATAAGGAGCTTGATTGCTAGATAAATAGATCATTCATTTATTCTTTCATTCAACAAATACTTATTTTGGCTCTGGGAAGGGGGCTGGATACCCAGTGGTAATTTTGGCTTCAGTGGAGATGATAGTCTGAAGAGGAAGACAAATAAGTAAATAAGCAAATGGGTATATAATATATAAATAATGACAAGTGTGTTGAGGGTAATGTGAGATGGTAATAAGGGCCTACTTTAGAATGGATGGCTGGAGAGCCTCTCTGAGGGAGAACATTTAAGCCAAGACTAGAAGAAGAAAGTTTTGGGAAGAGTTTGGGGGGAGTGTGCTCCAGGCAACAAAAGTGAAGCCAAATGTGAAGTTGAGCAGTTGGTAACTTGCACAAGGGAGTTTCTGCTCACCAAACCGTGAACCCTGGCATGGGGTTGTGTCGGTCCAGAGGAAGGGATATGCAAATTGTGGGATGGTGAGCAGAGACTCCATGAGAAGGCCCTAGCTGGGAAAGACCAAAGACCAGTCTTTGAACTCTGGAGAATAGACGTCCTTTTAAGGTAGAATGAGTATTTGAGGGTGTGTGTGTGGGGGGGATGGAGTTGGGGGATAGATCAAGCCGCAGGTGGTATGGGAAATCCAGCCATGTTGGAGGAAGGCAATTTGTGGAGATTAGGGTGACAGGGACACACTAGGGGGGGTGCATCTCTGCTAGGAAGACCCAATACGGCAAGTCATCTGGCTTCCAGTCAGATCCATGCCCTGGGAAAAAAAGATTTAGAAATACAAAGCAATGAAGGGAAGGAGCAGGTAGAACAAGCCCAGCCTTAGGCTGATGGAACCTGGTGACACTGGTTTCCAGCACCACGGGAAAGAGGAAGAAAGGAGAGGGAAAAAGGGTTGGATTTAAGTAACAGTGCAGGGACCCAGTCACCAGAACTGGTGCCTAGGATCAGAGAAGAGTCAGGGCAAGGCTCTTGGGATATAGGATATTGGCTGCTGGCCTTTAAATTCCTTCCTTATAAAACTTAACTTCGGGGAGTGCCCAGAGCAGAGCTTGGTTTGTAGGAAGTAATTAACCTACATCAGATCTGAAGATTAGATGGACAATGTGAAGATCCAGGCAAGTCATAACATGATCTGCACATCTGGTGTCTTTAAGCAAAGTAGAGCATAAATGCAGTTTGATGTGACTCAGTCTGGGTGCACCAGTGGTGACTCTTAGTCATTTCTACATTATTTTTTCAGTTGTGTCAGGCATTTCTTATCCACCACCTCACATCCTCATGACACTGCTGTCCCTAGGGTCCTTGGCTACTTGTTTTCCCCAGCTGCTATGGCAACTAGCTTCACATGGGTATAACCCAACTGTGCCCTGCTTCCTGCCCCTGCTGTGCATTACTTGCTCACTGCTCTGGGCTTTCCCCAAAGCCTCTGAGGTGTGAGATGCTGAACTGGCATCAGGTTACATGCAACCTGAAAGTGTGGGGGAGTGAATGTCCTGTGAAGTGAACTTCGGTCAAAGTGAGATGGAAGCTAGTTGATAAATCCTTCCTTCTCCTGCTGAGACATACTAGCTTATATGTCTCAGAAGATGATTGTGTGACATGGAACAATTGTTCCTGTTTCCAAGCAGTGGCCAACTCCATGGCCTTTCTTTTCTGCCACACTCCCCCTTTGCCTCTTTCCACCTCATGGGATTGTACCTTTAATAAAGTAGTAGTACATAAGCTTTTGCCTCAGGCTTTGCCGAGGTGCAATCAGTTTCCAAACTGTGCTGGGGTCAGTGGCTTATAGGTCAATAGCTGCACAGGTCAATGTTAGCCAAGAGCCACACCTGGCTCTAGAGCCCCTGAGATGTGGCTGGTCCTAATTAAAATGGGGCATAAGTGTAAAACACACATCGGATTTTGAAAATGTACAAAAAGGATTTAAAATATCTCATTAGTAATTTTTAAATATTTATTACATGAAGAAATGATAATATTTTTGATATATTGAGTTAAATAAAATCTACTACGAACACTAAGTTCACCTAGTTCTTTTTAACATTTTAAAGTGTGGCTGCAGGGGCGCCTGGGTGGCTCAGTCGGTTAAGCGGCTGCCTTTGGCTCAGGTCGTGATCCCAGGGTCCTGGGATCGAGCCCCACGTCAGGTTCCCTGCTCAGTGGGGAGTCAGCTTCTCCCTCTGCCTCTGCCTGCTGCTCTGCCTACTTGTGCTTTCTCTCTATCTCTCTATAGAGATAGATAAATAAATAAATAAATAAATAAATAAATAAATAAATAAATAAAATCTTAAAAAAAAAAGTGTGGCTGTAATATTTCCGTCAGACAGCACTTGTCTAGAGTTTGTGGAATCCAACTCTTAACCCATTTGAAAGTTTAGAACCATACCTGGCAGTTTCCCATCTCTTTTTGTTCTTTTGGGACTTCTCTTGTTTTCTACAATTTCTTTCAAAGTTATGAATCAGGAATGCAGTCAAGAAGTGATACTTCCAAGCCAAGGGAATATTTTTATAGGGGTCAAAAGAAGCAATAGCTTGTATATTTTGTCTATGGGAATATTAAAATGGCCATCTGTATTCGTTAATGCATGATTTTTCAAGACGTTACATTTATAATTTAAACTATTAAGTGAACAAAGGCCTCTATTTGATGCCTTACCAGGCATATTAGCATAAGTGCAATAGGTGTGCAAAAGGCTAAAGTTTTATAAGCATTAATCTTCTGGTATATTTTATTGTATGTATTTTCCGTGCTGTAATTGAATATCATGAGTATAGTGCCTAAGGATTAACTTTTGTGCCTTTTTGTTGTTGTTGTTTTTCGCGGCTAGTATCAATCACATGTTATGATTTGGCAGGCTAAATTAAATTTGTTGCAGGATTTGGCCCTGCTCCTTTCTCTGGAATTTCCTTGTGGCTTTCTTGCCCAGGGAGGGTATTTCATCATCAAATTGTCTTATTAAGCTCTCATGCACATGACATTGGCTACGCACTAGATATAGTACCAGTCAAATAGCCGTGCATTCCACTCTGTTCTATAAAAAGACAAGGTTCTGGCTTGAAGTCACATTCCTTCTCTTGAAATTTGGTTCTGGCTGGATTGAAATATTGCTGAAGAACGGTTTGGTGTGAAGTTGCTTGAGGGGTAAGAGTTGAGTGAGTTCATACTTAAAAGGAATGTGACTTGAGTGGGAGGGAGGAAAGAGGGGTGAGGAATCCGCTTCAAGCTGAGCAGGGAAGGAGGGACCAGGTTTTGAAGATTCAAAAGGAGCAGTGGTTTTAAAACAACACATCAAATTCACTTGCCATAACACCCTACCTAAGTGTAAGCTTTTTAGTTTTAGTTGTAAGTCAACATGATAGCAGACTATGTTCCTTTTATTTTTGGTGATCAATTTCTTGTTAAAAAAATCCAGGAAACCTACTATCCCAGGTTTTGAAATATCGAATTTGAATGTTGAATTTATTCCAACATGATTCTAAAGATGACCTACGATATTCTCCCAGCAGACACAGTGTTTGAATTGATCCCGACAGCCAGATTCAGAGATGAGTTTCACATGCTGAGGGTTTATTAACTTCCCTTATTTTCTAGCCTCTAAATTCTGTTTTCATTGAAATTTTCTTTTCTTCCTAAATACAAGAAACTAAATGTAGAGAACCAATTCTATCAAAAGCTTTATTTTGATAAGAGAGGACTTAATGAAAAGTTGATTAAAGATTTGCTCATAACTGAATTGTTAAATTAGTATTAACTTCATTCAAAAGCATAAACAAGCAGAGCCCTGGGACAATCCCAGTAAATCAGGGATCAAGAATTTCATACGAAAGTCCCTAACCTGTTTTGCAGTCTTCCAGGGAGGTTAGAGTTACAGGTACTACAGTAATAGAAAGGTAAAGCTTATGTCACATTCACAGCCCATGAGGATCTTTATCTACCCTGTAGAAGTTCACCTGCAAAGCGGACTTAAGCCCACACCACAGTCTTGTCCAGTCTGGTTTTGTTATGTTAAATAAACATCTTTTAAAAATTACCGTTAACAGCTTTCACTGCTCATAAAATTAAGGTTACTCTGTTAACATTTTATGACCCAGAGAGGTAGATTATCATAGATAGAAAATGTGAAAGAAAATGAACTATAGCTTAGATTTTTTTGTCAACCAACTTAAAGTATAATATTAACAGCAAACATCATCATGATAATCGCTTTTGAAATTATAGAGACTTACAGGGATGATATCCATGCTAAGTTTGGAATAGAGGACTTGGCTGACCTGGGATTGGTAAACAGTGGGAAGGTTGTGGCTTTGGTATGTGGCCAGAGGGGCTGTATTTTATTCATTGTTATCCTCCAACCCCAAATATAGTTCTGATACATAGTGAGCCCTTGTAAATGTAGACTGAATGAAAGATGGGAAGCTAGGGGTCGTCAGTGGTGTTGCCAGCTCACCAGGGCAAGTACTAGATGTGAGCCAGGAATGGGACCAGGTGGAAGCTGAGGAGGTAATGGGAGAGTAGTATAGGGAGACGCTGCTGAGGTTTTCTGGTGCATTCTCACCTTCAGGATTGCATGTGAGCTTTTCTTTTCTTTCTTTCTTTTTTTTTAAAATAAAGATTTATGGGACGCCTGGGTGGCTCAGTCGGTTAAACGTCTGCCTTCGGCTCAGGTCATGATCCCAGGGTCCTGGGATCGAGTCCCGCATCGGGCTCCCTGCTCAGCGGGGAGCCTGCTTCTCCTTCTGCCTGCCGCTCTCCCTGCTTGTGTTCTCTCTCACTTGTGCTCTCTCTCTCTCTGATAAATAAAATCTTAAAAAAAAAGATTTATTTATTTATTTTAGAGAGAGAGAGAGTGAATGGGGGTAGTGGCAGAAGGAGAGAGAGAATCTTGAAGCAGACTCCCCACTGAGCGCGGAGTCTGACATGGAACTCTCTCCCAGGACTCTGAGATTATGACCTGAGCCGAAACCAAGAGTTGGACGCTTAACTGACTGAACCACCCAGGTGACACATGCGTGGTTTTTGGAGAGGCATGTTAGAGGTGCTCTGCAGGAGAGGTCCACCTGGATACAGGTCCAGTGGAACTAAGCAGAATAAGGAAAGTAAGTTGAGTCATAACTGTGTTCATGATAAGTGGAAACACATTTTTGAGGACTGTGAAAGGAACCTGAGAAAAATTAAATATAAAGCTATTGAAAACACTGAAAAAAAGAGCTAAGTTCATTTATAAAGAACATATTTAATATTGGTTTTTAAAAAGAAAATAAAGAAGGGTGCCAGAGTGTCTCAGTCTGTTAAGTGTCTGCCTTCTGCTCAGTCATGATCCCGGGGCCCGTTGGGCTCCCTGTTTAGTGGGGAGGATTCTGCTCTTCCCTCTTCCTCTGCCCCCCTCCCCCCCCAGCTCATGTGTGCTCTCTCTCTCTCTCTCTCTTTCTCGTGCATGCTCGTGTGTGCACTCTGGAAAAAAAAAGAATAAGCTAATAATTGCATTAACAGTATGTATAGCATTTTCCTTTTAAACATAAAATGATGTTTGGGTTATCGCGCTTAGTGTAAGTTGTTAACAACAAAGGTGTGGTGGGAGGGCCAAGAAGAGGGAACTAAGTGAGCATCTCGTGTGCCAGGTCTTATGATAAAGGCTTTGCATGTGTCAACTCCTGTGGCCCTCACAATATATTACTAACACTTGAGAAATTGACAATGCCTCATAGAGAATATGCAAGAAAGCTCTATTCCCCCCTTGTAATAATTCCGTATATAATACACAAATACACACATATTATAAGTTTCAAACACCAAAGAAGGTAGACAGGATAAATTATCGTCACTCCTCACACTTTCCATAATCTCACTTTCTTTCACATATGTGATTGCCATTAACAATTTGATATGTGGCCCAACAAATTTTTTTTATTTACACATATGTATATGACTTTTTAAATGTGAGGGTAATTGTAGAGAAGCACAATTCATTGGAACATAAATATGAAATGATTTAATAAAAAAAAATGACTTTCTCCCTACTGTGATGTTTTAAACTTCTCTTTCTTGTTGGGTGGTATGTAGGTTCCTTAATGAAATTTCAGTCCCTTTCCAATACTTTCCTGTTACTTTCAGTTATTAGAATGATTTCATTTCAATATTTATGATTCTATATTTTTTAAGACTTTAGTCTTAAATGCAATTCAGAGAGAATTTCCTCCCCTGAACCTCAGTGAAGGACAGATCTGTGTGAGATCCAACTGCTCAGTCTGTGTGGGAGTAGGGGTAGGGAACTTGCCTGCAGCCTTTTCTTGGTTGGCTGCATCTGCTATCCTAGTCTTTATGAGCTCGATGAAGGCTGTAGAAGTATCCATATGCTCCTTGCAAGAGAGGCTTGCTTCCATTCAACCTTGGTGGGCATCAGTAGCCCTTTGTCATATTTAGATACCTCTTCCAGCCAAGGATGGCATCCTTTCTCATTCTTTAATATGGCACACCCAACTATGGTGGTTCTAAGAAGAGTTCTTCTAGTCTCAACTTCTCGCCACAACTATCTATAAGGCTGGCAGACACATGTGGGATCCCTTCTTCCACCTCTGTCAGAAATCAAGAACTTGATGGGGATGGGAGCAATTCTGACTTTCTTTCTACCTGGTACCCCCTGCCACTGGCCACTTGCTACCTCTCTCCAGTTCTCTCCTCCTATGCGGGGAGACCATTTAGATCTGCTGGTCCTGTGCGGGTAGCACGGAGCAGATCATTAGATCTGCTGGCCAACCAGACAGGCAGATGAGGAACAAAATGTCAAACTTTTTCTTGCAGTCACCTCGTCTTTACAAGCAGTTCTGTTGGAGCCTCACTAGAGGTTGTCCACCTTGTCGTGGGGGAGGGGAAACAACTCTCTCTCTCCCTTGCAAGGGGAGCTGAGGGAATACTCTTTTCATGAATTGCTACTGTAAGCCTGGTGACCTCCTCCCCTCTCAGTTCTCTTTTTATGTGGACTAGAGGAGGGTCATGTGGTGGTGGGTGGTGGTAGGTCTTGTTGTACATTTTTGTTTCTGTAAGGTCTGTGGGAAGGAGGGTGAACCCAGTTTTGACTGCTTTGTGCACATAAAACATGAAGTGCTTAGTGCCTTCTATTTTCAGCCCAGACCCTTAGGTGAAATTTTGCACTATGAGAAAAATCCAAGTTGACATCTTGTTTCATATCCTCATACACTAAGAACTTGCTCCCTGTGCTGGTTGTTCTCTATTTGTCCCTCTGCCCAAGATCTATTCTCCACCTTTATCTGTCCTGCAGTGTGCCCTGGTAAAGCTGACTTCTATGGATTACATTACTTTGGCTCCCTTGTCCTCTTGCTTCTGGTTGGTTCTGGCTAAAAGGGACACTGGTAGGAGACTGGAGAGTGGTAAAGAAGGAAGTCGGAATATTTATAAACCTCTCTCTCAACCCATGATCCTCTGTGGCTGAAGGGCCTGCCTAGCTGCCATTCTTCCTTAGCCCTCTTGCTACTTGAGCTCAAGACTGGTAAAGCTTCCCACTCTTGCTAATACCAGGGTGCATTACCATCCTGTGTTGCTTCCCTTAACCCTTTCTGTTCCTTTAACCCTGCCACACCTTTGAAAAGAGCCCCTTCATTAAAATAATTTTAGTTAAATCCTTTGAGTGGGTCATCTGTTTCCTGTCATGACAATGACAACATGGTCCCCTTTTCCATTAGCAGAATATTCTGAGGTCTACCATGTCATTAGAAATATATTTATTAAAATGAAAATGGCTGCTTAATCTAATCACAAGGAAACATCAGCCATACTCAAATTGAGGGGCATTCTACAAAGTAATTGGCTTGTTCTCTTTAAAAATGTCAAAGTCATGAAAGACAAAGGAAGATGAAAAAACTATTCCAGATTAAAGGAGACTCAAGATACTTGGCAAGTAAATGCAATACCTGGTCTTGGACCCTAAAGAAAAGGACCCTAAAGAAAAATTTTAAATTTTGCTGTAAGTAACAAATGTGTGTGTGTTTGTGTGTGTGTGTACGTAGAAGGAGAAGGAGAGAGGGAGGGAGGGAGGGAGGGAGGATAAAGCAATTGTGATAAACTGTTGACATTTGGGGAATTCATTCTGCTGTTTTTACAACTTTTCTGTAGGTCTGAAATTATTTCAAGATGAAATGAGTGTGCAGTGTACATGACCTCTGCCTTGCTGTGGGTCGTTTATGTAGGTTGTCTCCCATTTTTCTCCAGGACAAGGAGTCCTGCAGTGAACACCCTTGTACACATATCTCTCTGTACGTGTGCCAATATTTCTGTTGAACAGAGTTGAAGAAATAGAGCTGTTGAATCAAAGGTCACACATATTATACATTTTGGCAGATTTTGCCAAGTTGTGAAGACTGTTTAGTAAACACCTACAATCTGTTTTATGTTACAGCAAAAATATGAGAGAACTTTTATTAAAAAGTTAGATTGTAACCTATATAAATCAGTCTTTCAAACTGATCAAATTTAAGCCACTAGAGTTAAGTTATTTGCACATATATGAGCTGCCCCTCCCCCCACCCCTTGGTCTGTTACTTTTTTTTTGTTAAGATTTTTTATTTATTTGAGAGACAGAGTGAATGAGAGAGGGGAGAGAATACACGAGCAGGGGCAGGGAGAAGCAGGGAGAGGCAGAATCCCCACTGAGCAGGGGGCCTGACGTGGGTCTCAAATCCAGGACCCTGGGATCATAACCTGAGCTGAAGGCAGACACTTAACTGACTGAGTCATCCAGGCGCCCATGGTCTGTCACATTTTCAATGCCCTGTTGTCTGTATCCCTCCTATGGCCTGGTGCTTGTGACTTTTTTTTTTTAATTTATAATTGGTATGTTAATCACCATACATTACATCACTAGTTTTTGATTTAGTGATCCATGATTCATTGTCTGTGTATAACACCCAGTGCTCCATGCAGAACATGCCCTCTTTAATACCCATCACCAGGCTAACCCATCCTCTCATCCCCCTCCCCTCTAGAACCCTCAGTTTGTTTTTCAGAGTCCATAGCTCTCATGGTTCGTCTCGTCCTCCGATTTCCCCCCCTTCATTCTTCCCCTCCTGCTATCTTCTTTTTTTTTTTTTTAACATATATTGTATTATTTGTTTCATTGGTACAGATCTGTGATTCAACAGTCTTGCACAATTCACAGCACTCACCATAGCACATACCCTCCCCAATGTCTGTCACTGAGCCACCCCATCCTTCCCACCCACCACCACTCCAGCAACCCTCCATTTGTTTCCTGAGATTAAGAATCCCTCATATCAGTGAAGTCATATGATACATGTCGTTCTCTGATTGACTTATTTTGCTCAGCATAACACCCTCCAGTTCCATCCACGTCATTGCAAATGGCAAGATCTCATTCCTTTTGACGGCTGCATAATATTCCATTGTATATATGTACCACATCTTCTTTATCCATTCATCTGTTGATGGACATCTTGGCTCTTTCCACAGTTTGGCTATTGTGGACATTGCTGCTGTAAACATCAGGGTGCACGTACCCCTTCGGATCCCTCCATTTGTATCTTTGAGGTAAATACCCACTAGTGCAATTGCTGGATTGTATGGTAGCTCTATTTTCAACTTTTTGAGGAACCTCCATACTGTTTTCCAGAGTGGCTGCACCAGCTTGCATTCCCACCAACAGTGTAGGAGGGTTCCCTTTCTCCGCATCCCCGCCAACATCTATCGTTTCCTGACTTGTTAATTTTAGCCATTCTGACTGGTGTGAGGTGATATCTCATTGAGGTTTTGATTTGGATTTCCCTGATGCCGAGAGATGTTGAGCACTTTTTCATTTGTCTGTTGGCCATTTGGATGTCCTCTTTGGAAAAAAGTCTGTTCATGTTTTCTGCCCATTTCTTGATTGGATCATTTGTTCTTTGGGTGTTGAGTTTAAGAAGTTCTTTATAGATTTTAGATACTAGTCCTTTATGTGATATGTCATTTGCAAATATCTTCTCCCATTCTGTCGGTTGTCTTTTGGTTTTGTTGACTGTTTCTTTTGCTGTGCAAAAGCTTTTTATATTGATGAAATCCCAATAGTTCATTTTTGCCCTTGCTTCCCTTGCCTTTGGCGATGTTTCTAGGAAGAAGTTGCTGCGGCTGAGGTCGAAGAGGTTGCTGCCTGTGTTCTCCTTTAGGATGTTGATGGACTCCTGTCTCACATTGAGGTCTTTCAACCATTTGGAGTCTACTTTTGTGTGTGGTATAAGGAAATGGTCCAGTTTCATTCTGCATGTGGCTGTCCAGTTTTCCCAACACCATTTGTTGAAGAGACTGTCTTTTTACCATTGGACATTCTTTCCTGCTTTGTCAAAGATGAGTTGACCATAGAGTTAAGGGTCCATTTCTGGGCTCTCTATTCTGTTCCATTGATCTATGTGTCTGTTTTTGTGCCAGTACCATACTGTCTTGATGATGACAGCTTTGTAATAGAGCTTGAAGTCCGGAATTGTGATGCCGCCAGCTTTGCTTTTCTTTTTCAATATTTCTCTGGCTATTCAGGGTCTTTTCTGGTTCTCTACAAATTTTAGGATTATCTGTTCCATTTCCTTGAAAAAAGTGGATGGTATTTTGATGGGGATTGCATTAAATGTGTAGATGGCTCTAGGTAGCATTGACATCTTCACAATATTTGTTCTTCCAATCCATGAGCATGGAACGTTTTTCCATTTTTTTTATGTCTTCCTCAATTTCTTTCATGTGTATTTTATAGTTTTCTGATACAGATCCTTTGCCTCTTTGGTTAGATTTATTCCTAGGTATCTTACGGTTTTGGGAGCAATTGTAAATGGGATTGACTCCTTAATTTCTCTTTCTTCTGTCTTCTTGTTGGTGTATAAGAATGCCACTGATTTCTGTGCATTGTTTTTATATCCTGCCACTTTACTGAACTCCTGTATGAGTTCTCGCAGTTTTGGGGTGGAGTCTTTTGGGTTTTCCACATAAAGTATCATACCATCTGCAAAGAGTGAGAGTTTGACTTCTTTGCCGATTCAGATGCCTTTTATTTCTTTTTGTTTCTGATTGCTGTGGCTAGGACTTCTAATACTATGTTGAATAGCAGTGGTGATAGTGGACATCCTTGCCGCATTCCTGACCTTAGGGGGAGAGCTCTCAGTTTTTCCCCATTGAGAATCATCTTTGCTGTGGGTTTTTCCATAGATGGCTTTTATGATATTGAGGTATGTACCCTCTATCCCTATATTCTGAAGAGTTTTGATCAAGAAAGGATGCTGTACTTTGTCAAATGCTTTTTCTGCATTTATTGAGAGGCTCATATGGTTCTTGTTCTTTCTTTTATTAATGTATTATATCACAATGATTGATTTGTGGATGTTGAACCAACCTTGCAGCCCAGGGATAAATCTCACTTGGTCCTGGTGAGTAATCCTTCTAATGCACTGTTGTATCCTGTTGGCTAGTATTTTGGTGAGAATTTTTGCATCCATGTTCATCAAGGATATTGGTCTGTAATTCTCTTTTTGATGGGGTCTTTGGGTTTGGGATCAAGGTAATGGTGGCCTCATAAAACGAGTTTGGAAGTTTTCCTTCCATTTCTATTTTTTGGAACAGTTTCAGAAGAATAGGTATTAATTCTTCTTTCAATGTTTGGTAGAATTCCTCTGGGAAGCCATCTGGCCCTGGGCTTTTGTTTGTTGGGAGATTTTTGATGACTGCTTCAATTTCCTTAGTGGTTATAGGTCTTTTCAGGTTTTCTATTTCTTCCCGGTTCAGTTTTGGTAGTTGATACATCTCTAGGAATGCATCTATTTCTTCCAGGTTATCTAATTTGCTGGCATAGAGTTGCTCATAATATGTTCTTGGAATTGTTTGTATTTCTTTGGTGTTGGTTGTGATCTCTCCTCTTTCATTCATGATTTTGTTGATTTGGGCCATTTCTCTTCTCTTTTTGATAAGTCTGGCCATGGGTTTATCAATCTTGTTAATTCTTTCAAAGAACCAGCTCCTAGTTTCGTTGATGTGTTCTACTGTTCTTTTGGTTTCTATTTCATTGATTTCTGCTCTGATCTTTATGATTTCTCTTCTCCTGCTGGGTTTAGACTTTATTTGCTGTTCTTTCTCCAGCTCCTTTAGGTGTAGGGTTAGGTTGTGTATTTGAGACCTTTCTTGTTTCTTGAGAAAGGCTTGTATTGCTATATACTTTCCTCTTAGGACTGCCTTTGCTGCATCCCAAAGATTTTGAACAGTTGTGTTTTCATTTTCATTTGTTTCCATGAATTTTTTAGATTCTTCTTTAATTTCCTGGTTGACCCATTCATTCTTTAGTAGGATGCTCTTTAGCCTCCATGTACTTGAGTTCTTTCCAACTTTCCTCTTGTGATTGAGTTCTAGTTTCAAAGCATTGTGGTCTGAAAATAGGCAGGGAATGATCCCAATCTTTTGGTACCAGTTGAGACCTGATTTGTGACCTAGGATGGGATCTATTCTGGAGAATGTTCCATGGGCACTAGAGAAGAATGTGTATTCTGTTGCTTTGGGATGGAATGTTCTGAATATATCTGTGAAGTCCATTTGGTACAGCATGTCATTTAAAATTTTTATTTCCTTGTTGATCTTTTGCTTAGATGATCTGTCCATTTCAGTGAGGGGGTGTTAAAGTCCCCCACTATTATTGTATTGTTGTCGATGTGTTTCTTTGCTTTTGTTATTAATTGGCTTATATAATTGGCTGCTCCCATGTTAGGGGCATAGATATTTACAATTGTTAGATCTTCTTGTTGGATAGACCCTTTAAGTAGGATATATATAGTGTCCTTCCTCATCTCTTATTACAGTGTTTGGTTTAAAATTTAATTTGTCTGATATAAGGATTGCCACCCCAGCTTTCTTTTGGTGTCCATTAGCATGGTAAATGGTTTTCCACCCCCTCACTTTCAATCTGGTGGTGTCTTTGGGTCTAAAATGAGTCTCTCGCAGACAGCATATGGATGGGTCTTGTTTTTTTATCCAATCTGATACCCTGTGTCTTTTGATTGGGGCATTTAGCCCATTTACATTCAGGGTAACTATTGAAAGATAGGAATTTAGTGCCATTGTATTGCCTGTAAGGTGACTGTTACTGTATATTGTCTGTGTTCCTTTCTGGTCTATGTTGCTTTTAGGCTCTCTCTTTGCTTAGAGAACTCCCTTCAGTATTTCTTGTAAGCCTGGTTTTGTGTTTGCAAATTCCTTTAGTTTTTGTTTGTCCTGGAAGCTTTTTATCTCTCCTTCTATTTTCAGTGACAGCCTAGCTGGATAGAGTATTCTTGGCTGCATATTTTTCTCATGTAGTGCTCTGAATATATCCTGCCAGTCCTTTCTGGCCTGCCAGGTCTCTGTGGATAGGTCTGTTGCCAATCTAATGTTTCTACCATTGTAGGTTACAGATCTCTTGTCCTGAGCGGCTTTCAGGATTTTCTCTTTGTCTCTGAGACTCGTAAGTTTTACTATTAGATGTCGGGGTGTTGACCTATTTTTATTGATTTTGAGGGGGGTTCTCTGTGCCTCCTGGATTTTGATGCCTGTTTCCTCCCCCAAATTAGGGAAGTTCTCTGCTATAATTTGCTCCAATAAACCTTCTGCCCCTCTCTCTCTTTCTTCTTCTTCTGGGATCCCAATTATTCTAATGTTGTTTTGTCTTATGGTATCGCTTATCTGTTGAATTCTACCCTCGTGATCCAGTAGTTGTTTATCTCTCTTTTTCTCAGCTTCTTTATTTTCCATCATTTGGTCTTCTATATCACTGATTCTCTCTTCTGCCTCATTTATCCTAGCAGTTACCACCCCCAATTTTTATTGTACCTCATTAATAGCCTTTTTGATTTTGACTGTTAGATTTTAGTTCTTTTATTTCTCCAGAAAGGGTTTCTCTAATATCTTCCATGCTTTTTTCAAGCCCAGCTAGTATCTTTAAAATCGTCATTCTGAACTCTAGTTCCGACATCTTATCAATGTCCATATTGATTAAGTCCCTGGCAGTCATTTTGTCCAGAGGAGAATAGATGAATGAGAGAACAAAATGCTAACAGGGTAACAATGTCCCCAGAAAATATACTCTAAACAAATCAGAAAAGACCTGAAGCCAGGGGAAAAGAAAGGGAAAGAAAGAAAAAAGAAAAAAAGAAAAAAGAAAAAGAAAATGATAAAAACAAAAACAGAAGAAAACAAAACAGAATATGATCAAATATGATCAGGCTGGTGCATAGATCCGTGCCACATGCTAGATTTTGGGTGTATTTTGGTCTGTTAGAAGAAAGTGCCTCCCAAAATTTTAAAGAAAGAAAAACTTATATATGTACAAAAATAAGGGTTGTTACGATGAAGAGATGGAATATGACTGTAAAGATGAAAATTATAAAAAATTTTATAAAAGGAATTGATAAGAAGTTGTTTGAAAAAAGAAGAGTATTAAAAAAAAAAAAGAAAAAAAAAAGGGAGAGAATGTGATCAGGCAGGAGACTAGAACAAAGCCATACACTAGAGATTTAGGGTATATTTTGATCTCTCCTTCTATTTTTTGATCTGTTAGAAGAAACCGTATCTCAAAATTTTAAAGAGAGAACAACTTATATATATATGCCAAAAATAAGGGTAACTACTATGAAGGGATAGAATATGACTCTAAAAATGAAAAATAAAAATGTGTTTTAAAAAAGGGATCGATAAGATGTTGGTTGAAAAAGGGAAAAAGAAAAATTCAAAAAAAAGATAGTTAAAAAAATTAACTTTGAAAGACTAAAGAATCATGGTAAAAAAGCCATGAATTCTATGTGCAGTATTCCCCTAGCACTGGAGTTCTGCCGTTCTCATTGATCAGTAAACTTGGTCTTGGCTGTCTGTTCTTGCAGATCTTCTGGGGGAGGGGCCTGTTGCCATGGTTCCCAATTGTATTTGCCGGAGACGGAATTGCCCCGCCCTTGCCGGTCTGGGCTAAGTAATCTGCTCGGGGTTGCTCTCGGGAGCTTTTGTTCCCTGCAAGCTTTCCATACAGCTTTGGAGGACGAGAATGAAAATGGTGGCCTCCCAATCTCCACCCTGGAGGAGCCGAGAACTGGGGGCCTCACTCCTCAGTGAGCCCCCAGAGAAAAGCAATCACTCCTGTCTCCCAGTCTCCAGCTGCACTCCGTGCTCACCTGGCCTGTGACTGAGCATTTCTATCTCTCGCACCCAACTTGGTGTGGAGTCTCCAAACCCAGCAGATCCCTATGGTGCACTCCCGCACTGCTCCTCCCGGGGGAGGAAGGGGAGTCTCCCTGGATCTGCTGCTTGTTGGGTCCCTGCTGGAGGACCAGTGGCCCGACTGTGCCGCGGATCCCGGTTTATGGCAACCCCGAGCTGAGAGCCCACCCATCGGCTCCGTCTCTGCAGCCAGCTTCCCCGCTCTGATACCTGGGAGTTCTGCCACACTCAGGCACCTCCCGTCTTTCTGTGACCCTGATGGTCCTGCGACCACACTGTCCCACGAGGGTTCCACCCCCTGCTTAGCCACTGGAGCGATGTCCCTCAGTGGAGCCAACTTCTAAAAGTTCTGATTTTGTGCTCCGTGGCTCTATCACTTGGCAGAAGTGGCAGATGGAGGCCCCCTCCCCCGCTATCTATCTTCCCGAATATTGCCTCGGATTCACTTCTCCGCACGTCCTACCTTCCAGAAAGTGGTCACTTTTCTGTTCAGAGAGTTGCTGCTATTCTTTTCTTCGATCTTCTATTGAGTTCGTAGGTGTTCAGAATAGTTTGATTCCTATCCAGCTGAATTCCTGGGACCAGATGAAATCCAGGTCTCCTACTCCTCCGCCATCTTGTCCCACCCCCGCTTGTGACTCTTCTTTTGGTCTGCCTTTCTCAACATTTACTTAGGAGGGTAAAAGAGTGAAATACTACTTTTGGAAGTGAATTATACCTGATTTTTGTATCAAGAATGACATTGCTTCTTTCCACGAACATGTGTAACCAAATATTGACAGTTACAATCATTTGAAAGATCACCAAGTGACCTGATATCAAGGATGAATTCAGAAATGTTATAAAATTGCTGTACAGTTTACACGTTTGCTCTTTGGATATAATCACAACATGTTAAAGCTGGAAAGAAAGTTGACCATTTGGTCCACTCTCTTCTTTTGTAGATGTGGAAACTGTGATTCACAGAGTTTGATATGCCTGAAATCACAGTCCTGATAACTGGCAAAACAATAGCTAAGCACTCATTTTCTGACTTTTTAAAGTGCTCTTTTTGCTTCCTATCTGAACTATCTTAAATAAGGTTCTACAGGCTCTTCTATGGAACAAATCATGCTATTAGCTAAGTTACAAGACTGGAGATGATGATTCAGGGTAGGATGCCTGGGGAAAAAAATTATGTCAAGTACATAATGAAGAAAACTTTGCATAATGTGATCAGTATAGATGATTTACTGGAATATTACTGGTAAAGTGGGTACTTCTGTTTTGACTGCTGGGAACTGTTTCAAAAGGTACAGTAATTATTGTATTACAAATATATTAATACCTTAGGCTCAAAAAGTTTTGTGCAAGTGATAATTCTAGCATGATTCATATACACAATGTAAAATATCACCAAACATGTATCCTCTGCTTTCCAAAAGTTCGTGTTACTCCCCTTCATTTTTACAGAAGCCTTACATTAGAATGGTCACAGGTTTTGGTGTTTTTATCTTTTTTGGTAAAGCAAAAATCCTCTTTGGATTTTCTTTCTGTTAGAGAAAACAGATACTAATGTAAGTCTTTCCTTTTTTTTTTTAAATTTAAATTCAATTAGCCAACATATAGTACATCATAATTTTTTGATACAATGTAAGGCTTTCCTAAAAGCAGAGTGGACTAACATGAACTTTCAGAAAGCAGGGGATACTCTTCGCTTTATGCCATTTTGGCTTTTGAAAGATTTTACAGGAATGATCTACTTTTGGGTAGTGGGAGAAACCTATATTTGAAAAAGATTAGATTTCTTAGATAATTGGTGAAACCGAAACTAGGATGATTTAGTTCTTAATTCTTTTTTTTTTTTTTTAGATTTATTTATTTATTTATTTATTTGAGAGAGAGAGAATGAGAGAGAGCACATGAGAGGGGGGAGGGTCAGAGGGAGAAGCAGACTCCCTGCCGAGCAGGGAGCCCGATGTGGGACTCGATCCCGGGACTCCAGGATCATGACCTTGAGCCGAAGGCAGTCGCTTAACCGACTGAGCCACCCAGGCGCCCAGTTCTTAATTCTTTTTACAGTGGCATAATTCATACAAAGATCACATCATTTACCTTTTGTAATTGAAATGAACAATTCTCTGAATGTTTGTGCCATAACAAGGAAGGACAACATATAATACCAATGTGAGCACTAACCCCTCTCAGCCCTGCCAAATCATTTACTTTTGCTTTGGAAATGTATTTTTAAAATTTATTTTTTATTTTATTTTATTTTTTAAAGATTTTATTTGACAGAGAGAATGAGAGAGCACAAGCAGGGGGAGCAGTAGGAGAGTGAGAAGCAGGCTCCCTGCCAAGCAGGGAGCTCGATGCGGGGCTCGATCCTGGGACCCTGGGATCATGACCTGCGTCATGGGCAGACACTAAACCATCTGAGCCACTCAGGCACCCCTGTATTTTTAAAAATTTAGCTGGATGTGGGTGTGTGCAACATTCTGGAGACCTCAGAAAGTTTCATATAGAATCCTCAAGTTTGAATGCCACTAGGTCATATCTGTACCTTCCTCATAGCTCTGGTGGGATCATTGCAGAACATATTAGGATTTGAAAAACTTATGTTGGTACGGAAAGTTTTGTAGCAGGGAGAGGCTAACTAGTCAATAGATCTGATTATCAAGAGAAAGAAGATGACCAGCTAGGGAAAAGACAGTTCCTATCCCAAAGAACCCTGGGATTTGGCCTTGATTTGGATTGATGTGGTTATCCAGAGGGATCCATCTGGTTCATGGGTGGTAGCAACAGGCATTTCAGTCAATGATGGTACCATAATTTGGATGGCTCCAAGTCTTCAGCTAGTGGTTATGGGTTATACAGAGTTGATAATCAATGGCTGGGCAGATGGTTAGGTCCCAACTAAGTGGCTCTTAATCCTCACACACTCAATTTCCTCTATTTAATACAAATATTTTGTTACACCCCCCTTACTTAACATAAAATAGTCTACAGATGTAATTTTTTAAAAAAGATTTTATTTATTTATATGACAGAGAGAGACACAGCGAGAGAGGGAACACAAGCAGAGGGACTGGGAGAGGGAGAAGCAGGCTTCCCGTGGAGCGAGGACCCCGACTGGGGCTCGATCCCAGGATCCTGGGACCATGACCCGAGCGAAGGCAGACGCTTAATGACTGAGCCACCCAGGCGCCCCTACAAATGTAATTTTTTTGAAGTATAGTTGACACAATGTTACCTTGGTTTCAGGTGTACAACATAGTGATTTGATACCTCTATATGTTACCCTGTGCTCACCACAAGTGTAGCTCCCATCTGTCACCACACAATGTTATTACAATACCATTGACTATATTCCCTATGCTGTACCTCTCATCCCCATGACTTACTTATTCCATAATTGGAAGCCTGTACCTTCCACTGCCCTTCACCCATTTTGTCCATCTCCCCACCCTCTTCCTGTTGGCAACCACCTGTTCTCTGTATTTATGGGTCTATTTCAGTTTTTTATACAAACATAATTTAAAAAATCTGTGTGCACTAATTATAAAATAGAAAAATAAAAAAGTAGTAATATTTATTTTAATATATAATGCTTGTGCACAACCATGTTAGAACTGTGCTTCCCCAAATACACTAGAACAGCACTTGCCAAACTTGACCGTGCATACAAATCTCCTGGGATCTTGTTAAAAAGCAGATTCTGGTTCATTACGTGTTGGGTGGGCTCTGAGATTCCGTATTTCTTACAAGCTTCCTGGTGATGTCAATGCTGATGGTACATGGAATACATTTTGTTCTTAGAAGATATAATGAAGAATGTTGCACTGGGAAGGAGACAGCTACAAATGTAGTCTGACAGAGGTGTGTTGAATTAGTGATTGAATTGCCAGGAGTAGTGTTGCCATTATTAATGTGATTCTTTGGGACATTCATGAACAATTTTTGGCAAAATTCAGATCAAAACCAAGTCAACTTTTCCCTTGATCTGCACAGTAGCTGCATTACTACCAAAATATTTTGTATTTATGTGTGAAACAAAGTTCAGCCCTAGGCTCAGATAATTATAGACAAATTTTTCACCTACAGGAATGCCCACTGGGATACTTGAAATTTTTGTGGAATGTGGGACCACTCTTTGTATAGAGAACTATCCCATGGATTGCTGGACAGTTAGCATCCTTGATGCCTGCCCATGAAATATCAATAGCACACCCAATCATTGTGACAACACAAAATTGCTCCCCCAAATTTCTCAAGTATTCTGGGGCACAGAGGATCGACAGAGTATGAATCAAGACAGAGTGCTAGCCTTGGTTTGCTAATTAGTAACTGTGGTAGAAACCCATTGTAGGGGTTAGGGAACACATCAAGGGTTAGGGAGTGCAGCTGCTTGGAGACAGGGAAGTCTAGGCTCACTCTGATGTGCTTGGTCCCTTTGTGTATGATGGAAATACTACAAACTCTATTGGGGAAGGGATGGGCTGGAATAGAGAGTGCCTCTCAAATGTTAATGTGTTAATAAATCACCTGATGATCTTGTTAAGATGCAGGTGGAGATGCAGCAGGTCTGGGGTGTGATCTGAGATTCTGCGTTTCCAACAAGTTTTTAGGTGATGCTGTTGCTGCTCTGGTACAGTTTACTCCACTAACTCTGAATAACAAGAGACAGAATACCTAACTTGGTGGGCTGTAGGTTGAAAACATCAGTGCCTTGAGCTGAGATGTGGGCAGCCAGAAGTGAACAATGATCATCCCATCTTTCTTTCCTCTCTGTAAGGATTATTTTTTCCTCATTCCTTTTTCAGTTCTCAGATTAATGAAAATCAGCATCCTAAGGTGGAGCTAGCTTATCTGCAGAGGGTTACTGATTCTGATCTTCTCTAGAATGGGGAAGCTCTGGGTCACATTTTGTCTAAAGGTCATTTTAGGTCTTAAAGGTACAGAGTAAATGCTACAGAGATTCTATTTATGTCATCAAAGTATTTAATTAGGCATAATCTGACATATTGCTAATGGATACTTGAAAGCCAGATTTTCCAAAGATAACATCCAATTCAAATAATTACTTGATGATTGAGAACTTTCTCTAAAGCTCTATTGAGGGAAACATTGTTATTTGGTCTAGAGTCAAGAAGACAGACACACAACACACATGTTATAAATCTCTACTCTTGTGCCCAAAATTTTGCAAGCAGGTACCTAAGGCATGAAATTTAAGGAGGCACCTGTTCTCAGGGTTGTACAAGTACATGGTTGGCACTTGAGAGTGATTGCCTCCTTAAACTTTGTACCCCACCTCTGGTACCTTGCCTTAATTCTGACCCTGACACTATCCATGACAGATATTGCTAAGAGATAATTCCTATCCTAAGAATTGCATGGTGGATGTGCCATTTACCTGGGAGAATATTCCTTCCGTGTATCTTTGGTTGATTACCTATTGTCTGGAACACTGTTCTTATTCATAAGATTTATGGCTTGTCACAATAAACCCCATAGAAAGCCATACCAAATCTTTTCTTGGAAGACATGTATAGAGAAAAATCTCAATTCTCTAAATGGATTTCTCTATATCTAACATTTCTTCTTGGTCTTCTTATAAATATAATATTATTTTACCAAAAAATTACATAGCTTGTATATTTATTATTTTGAAAGCTTACCTATGGGTGAGAATATCTGGGTTTAGTGAATAAAAATGGGCAAGACAAACCAAAAACAGAACACAAAAGTAAAAACCACAAACCAATGCCCCTTTCCCCACATGACTTATAGTTATGATTAAGTTATGAAAAATTTATTATTTTTGTAAGAGAATAAGATCCCAAAGGCTGAAACCAACACTTGAAATCCTTCTGTTGGAAAAGCCAGCCCAGAGTGCTATATAGTTAGGTTTTAATTGCTTTGTTTCAGACTTGCTATATCAACATCTCTGACTGAAGAATAGGCATTTGGAATGTATAAAGCTGCAAGGAAATGCTGGTGCTCAGGCAGAATTAAGAACTAGAGCCTTTATTTTCAGGGTGTCAAAAAATGCTCACGTTGTGAAAACAAAGTTGATTTCACTATATGTTGACCTAAAGATGTGTTACCAATTTTTAAACATTTTCAATTAATGTATGAAAAAATATTACAATAACAATAATGAAAATAAAACAAAAATCCTGTGATCCTTACAAATAACTCACTTGTTTTCATTTTCTTTTTTTCTAGCTTAGTCTGTCCCCAGGCTTCATGCATGTATGACTTTTGCAGTGGTGGAAGGTCCTACACTCAGAAAGGCTCCACAAATTATGTTGCTGGTCATGTCTATATATGTGTATATATCTGCATATAATTTTACATAGTTTGGAGTCCAGTGATGATTTGAAGTTGTATTCTTTTTTTTTTTTACAAAATTACATTATAAGTATTTTTTTTATGCCATTTTGTGCTATTTCACCATCTTCCTGGTGATTAGTTTTGATGAGTATATAATATTCAATTAATCTTATCTATAACTAAAGTTCTAATTTTTCCCATATTAAGTTGCTTCTCATTTTTCACTAATATATATTATATAGCAATGACAGTCTTTGTGTATTTAGCTTTATCCTTTGAAAAAGTTTACTCAGGATACATTCCCAGGATGGGAATCACTGGGCTGGGCTGACCATACTTCTTGGTTTGCCTAGGACAGAGATAGTTTATGCCTGGTATATTTATTAATAGTACCCCTTTTGATCTCAGAAGTGCTCCCATTTGGGCTACAAATTTTACAGTTCTTGACTATGACCGGTATTACAACTGTTGAGCACTTTTAGAAGGGATAACCGATAAAATCAAATGATCAACAATAAGATATTGAAACTCAAATAACATTGAGAATAATTAGAAAATAAAATACAAGAAAAACCCCCAGCTTCTTTAGAAAAGATGATCAAAATAAGTTAAATTCTAAATCACATACTAATTGAGAAGAATGGAATTAAATGAGCAGTAATATTGGGTTTTTTTTAATTAACAAATATATGGTTGTTAATGCCCCATGGTGGTGGGAGGTACCACTTGTAAATCAAGATGTTAACATTATTATTATAATTTCTAAAATTTATTTTATTTTATGTTAACTTTATTTTTAAAATCTGCAGGTAATTCAGGTATTGCATTAAAATTTCTTTAATCCAGGCATTATCAGTTTAAAATCTGTGATAATTCAGAAAGGATTTTAACTCTGATTTCTCTTCATCAAGAAAAAAAGCGTATTGCTAAGTAAGGAATAGTGTACAGGAAGAGATGTTTATTCACTTTGGAGAATAAAGAACTTCAATAACTGTACTTACCTAGACAAAATGAAATGACTCTGTAAGCTGGGTCTCATAGCTGCTTGGACTGATGTCCTAATTTACCAATTCAAATAATTCTTAACTATTCATTAAAGTGGGGTCTTCTTCCAAATGTGATTGGTACGCCTAGCTCCAGTTAGTAAATGAACATGGCCATGGTAAAGCCTCATTTCCTCAAAAGTAGTACATCATTACATTACTTCTCCCCATTTCAGAGGGGCTTGCCCCTTGAATTTGTTCCAAATTTATGGTATTTTGCTTTTTTCCTTTGAAGCTATAGCCTGTATTTTCAGGATAAATGCAAAAAGTCAACTGCTTCTAAGACCTGTGTTTGGATGTGACCTTTATGAAACAAAGTGTAGTCCAAGATTTATAGGGCATGAAGATTCTGACAGAATGTTTCCTTCCTCAGGAAGGAAAGGGCAAGTGGAGGTCAGGGGTACAGTCCTGGATATGAAGGTAGGGCTGCTGGGGAGATGAGGGAGTCTGCTCGTGGAAGATTAAGGAGTTTCAAAGGTTCTGTTGAGTCTGAAATAGCATAACTTTAATCTTATCTTCAACACCTATTAACTCCATGACCAGGCATAAGTTACTCATTCTCTGAGACTTAGTTTCCCTGTCTGTATATTATTGAGCTGGTTTCTCCCCACAGTTACTGGGTGGTGAGTTTTGTTCCTAAAAGTGGAAGAAAAGACAAGGATGCCTGAGAGGACAGGCAGTCTGGGAAAAATCATGAAAGTTGGAGTTTTGGGAAATTCTCCTCAAGTAGAACAGATCCTCATGCTTGAGGAAAGGAGGTAGAGGAACTTTGGGCAGGCTTAGCTGTCTTGATTAGCTGTATCAGAGTGTATGATTACTCATTTATGCCCTTGCCAGGAGACAGGCATCTTTTAGGGCAGTGCTGGCTTCAGAGGGTGTGGTCTGGAGATGACCAGAGTGGGGCAGTGGCCAGAGGGAGTATACCTGTTGCAAGGGCAGAAACCAGGTTGGTAGGGACAATAGTGCCTTCAAGGAGAAGCTACAGTTGGGCACAAAAGTAATTCTGAATCTGGATATCTGTCCTAAGCCTTTAGTTTTGGATTCATTGCCTCTAAAAATCACCTTTCATGTATAGAATCATGCATAATTCTCTTCTTTATTGAGTGTTGACTAAGTGCTCAGCACTGGGGATAAAGGGGAACAAGATGTAATCTCTATTCCCAGAGCTCTCATAGTTTAAGGTGGAGATATTCATCATAGTTTAATGAATATATTAAGGCTTATTTATGAGACTTCCTGGGTAAGTTGACCTTGTGCTGGAAGTGACTATCCTGCCTTTCCTTCCAGGAAGCAAGGCATAGATGTAGTCTTTGTCTGGTGCCCCAGTGTCCGGGTCTGGTGGTGATTCAACTTTGTAAATCTAACCCTCACCCCATGGAATCAATCTGCCAAACTGGTTCTGTCCCATCTGTGTTGTCTGGTTTCTCTGCTAGTTTTCTCTTGGGAAGGGGAATAAAGATACTTTTCCAATGTCTTGAACCCTCTTGGTCACTTTCCCATAGAACAGGCTTTGGGTTCCTTTTCCTTGAGGCCAGCCCTCTACATCCACTGATAGGTTGAGGACCTACTTCTTCATCCTGGTATCTGTCACTAGTGCTATTTCCTAGCAACACTAAACCAGGA
Organism: Mirounga leonina; assembly: GCF_011800145.1. Taxonomy (NCBI): domain Eukaryota; kingdom Metazoa; phylum Chordata; class Mammalia; order Carnivora; family Phocidae; genus Mirounga; species Mirounga leonina. The sequence continues at coordinate 19,524,194 of NW_023270268.1, forward strand.
CCTACTCCCCCATTAACTGTATTGTCTAATCCAACCCTCAAATCCCTATCCTTTTTTTCTATTTTGTTTATTGTGGATCAGACTGCCTCTAGCCATTGGCACCTACCTGAAGGCAGGTGAAAGTAGTTAAAATGAGGTCAGGCAGCTAGTAAGTGGAGACCCAAAGATTTAAACCCAGGCAATCTGATGCCAGAGTCCATGCTCATAACCACCACATTGCTATCTCTCATCATTGTATAGGCACTCCTCCATTGTGTCTACTATCCAGCATGGCTGCTCATGGGAAAATTCAGCTCAGAGTCCACATTACTATTGCTTTGTGTGTAGTCTGGTTTTCTCCTTCCCTCCCTCCCTCCCTCCCTCCTTTCCTTCCTTCCTTCCTCTGGAAGCTTTTTGGATCCTAAATTTATAGCGAGTGTTCTACATTCATGTGTCTTGATGTAGGTCTTCTTCTCTTTTCCTTTATACTTTTGATCAGCAAATCTTTTCAATTGTTCAATTCTAGAGAAATTTCCTGATTCATTTCTTTGACAGATTTTCCTGTTTATCCATTCTCTCTTTATGAAAAACCAAATCCTAGGTATTCGGCTGATCTGATCCTCAATGGACTCCCGAACTGATCCTTTATGTTGACTTTTTTTCTCTCATATTTTTCATCTTGGAATTCTACTCTTTAGGGAGTTTCCTCAATTCTATTTTCCAATTCTTCTACTGAGTTTTTAATTTTGGCAATCATATTTAAATTTCAAAGAACGTTACTTATTTATATCATCCTGTGTTTTTTAAAAGATTTTATTCATTTATTTGAGAGAGAGAGAGAGCACGTGCACACACAAGCAGGGGGGAGGGGCAGAGGGAGAGGGAGAAGCAGACTCCCTGCTGAGCAGGAAGCCCGACTCAGGGCTCCATCTCAGGACCCTGGGATCATGACCTGAGCTGAAGGCAGGCACTCAACTGACTGAGCCACCCACACGCCCCTATATCATCCTGTGTTTTAAAAAAATAGATTCAATATTTTGTTAATTTTCTCCGATGCTACCAATTAGAGATTTTTGAAGTTTTTTTTTATTTCTAGCACTGTTCCTACCATTTTTGTTTTTGTTTTTGTTTTGTTTTTTAGTGAACCTCTCTTTGTTCATGCTGATCTTTCTCTTTCACATGGAGGACTTTTTTACTAATGTCTGGTGATGCTTGATTAATACTTTAAAATGAGCTGCTAAAACTTGATTGGGAGTGCTGTGAATTGTGTACAACAGTTGAATCACAGACCTGTGCCTCTGAAACTAATACATTATATGTTAAAAAAAAAAAAAAGAAGAAGATAGTAGGAAGGGAAAAATGAAGGGGGTGAAATCGGAGGGGGAGACAAACCATGAGAGACTATGGACTCTGGGAAACAAACTGAGGGTTCTAGAGGGAAGGGGGGTGGGGGGATCGGTTAGCCTGGTGATGGGTACTAAAGAGGGCACGTATTGAATGGAGCACTGGGTGTTATACGCAAACAATGAATCATGGAACACTACATCAAAGCCTAATGATGTAATGTATGGTGATTAACATAACATAATAAAAAAAACCCTTGATTGGGAGTTCTGTTGCAAGGTTGGGGCTTGTTGACTGGGACCTTTGGCTGTGGAGTGATTAAGCAAGGAGCCAACCTGCACTGGGACTGTAAGGTATCCCAAAAATGAGAATGTGGAGATTATCTTGTTTAAGGGAGAAAGCTGATCCCTGTGTGAAACAGTCTTTTTTTTTTTTTTTTGAAATTTTAAAATTTAAATTCAATTAATTAACTTATAATGTATTATTAGTTTCAGAGGTAGAGGTCAGTGATTCATCAGTCTTATATAATACCCAGTGCTCATTTTATCAGGTGCCCTCCTGAATGTCTATACCCAGTTACCCTGTCCCCTCACCCCTCCTCCCTTCTGGCAACCCTCAGTTTGTTTCCTATAGTTAAGAGTCTCTTATGGCTTGTCTCCCTCTCTGCTTTTGTCTTGTTTTATTTTTTCCTCTCTTCCCCTATGATCCTCTGTTTTGTTTCTTAAATTCCACATATGAGTGAGATCATATGATAATTGTCTTTCTCTGATTGACTTATTTTACTTAGCATAGTACTCTCTAGTTCCAACCACGTCATTGCAAATGGAAGATTTCTTTTTTTTTGATGACTGAGTAGGGTTCCATTGCGCATGCACGTGCATGTGTGTGTGTGTGTGTATACACACCCCACATCTTCTTTATCCATTCATCTGTTGATGGACATCTGGGCTCTTTCCATAGTTTGGCTATTGTGGACATTGCTGCTATAAACATTGGGGTACAGGTGCCCCTTTGGATCACTACATTTGTATCTTTTGGGTAAATACTTAGTAGTGCAATTGCTGGGTTGTAGGATAACTCTATTTTCAACTTTTTGAGGAACCTCCATACTGTTTTCCAGAGTGGCTGCACCAGCTTGCATTCCCACCAACAGTGTAGGAGGGTTCTCCTTTCTCTGCATCCTCGCCAATATCTGCCATTTCCTGACTTGTTAATTTTAGCCATTCTGACTGATGTGAGGTGGTATTTCACTGAGGTTTTGATTTGTATTTCCCTGATGCTGAGTGATGTGGAGCATTTCTTCATGTGTCTGTTGGCCATTTGGATGTTTTCTTTGCAGAAATGTCTGTTCACATCTTCTGTCCATTTCTTGATTGGATTATTTGTTCTTTGGGTGTTGAATTTGGTAAGTTTTTATAGGTCTTGGATACTAGCCCTTTATCTGATAAGACATTTGCAAATCTCTTCCCCCATTCTGTCGGTTGTCTTTTGGTTTTGTTGACTGTTTCCTTTGCTGTGCAAAAGCTTTTTATTTTGATCAAGTCTCAGTAGTTCTTTTTTGCCTTTGTTTCCCTTCCTTTTGGAGATGTGTCTAGCAAGAAGTTGCTTGGCCAAAGTCACAGAGGTTGCTGCCTGTGTTCTCCTCTAGGATTTTGATGGATTCCTGTCTCACATTTAGGTCTTTCATCCATTTTGAGTCTATTTTTGTGTGTGGTGTAAGGAAATGGTCCAGTTTCATTCTTCTGCATGTGGCTATCCAATTTTCCCAACACCATTTGTTGAAGAGACTGTCTTTTTTCCAGTGGACATTCTTTCCTGCTTTGTCAAAGATTAGTTGACCATAGAGTTGAGGGTCCATTTCTGGGCTCTCTATTATGTTCTATTGATCTATGTGTCTATTTTTGTGCTAGTACCATACTGTTTTGATGATTACAGCTTTGTAATAGAGCTTGAAGTCTGGCATTGTGATATCACTAGCTTTGATTTTCTTTTTCAACATTCCTCTGGCTTTTCAGGGTCTTTTCTGATTCCATACAAGTTTTAGGATTACTTGTTCCAGTTCTGTGAAAAAAGTTGATGGTATTTTGATAGGGATTGCATAGAATGTATAGATTGCTCTACTTACCATAGACATTTTCACAATATTTCTTCTCCCAATCCATGAGCATGGAACGTTTTTCCATTTCATTGTGTCTTCCTCAATTTTTTTCATGAGTGTCCTATAGTTTTCTGAGTACAGATCCTTTCCCTCTTTGGTTAGGTTTATTCCTAGGTATCTTGTGTTTTTTGGTGCAGTTGTAAATGAGATTGACTCCTTAATTTCTCTTTCTTCTGTCTTGTTGGTAGTGTATCGAAATGCAACTGACGTCTGTGCATTGATTTTATATCCTGCCACTTTGCAGAATTCCTGTATGAGTACTAACAATTTTGGGGTGGAGTCTTTCGGTAGTTTTCCAAATAGTGTATCATGTCATCTGCAAAGAGTGAGAGTTTGACTTCTTTGCCTATTTGGATGCCTTTTATTTCTTTTTATTGTCTGATTGCTGAGGCTAGGACTTCTAGTACTATGTTGAAAAAAAGTGGTGATGCTGGACATCCCTGCTGTGTTCCTGACCTTAGGGGGAAAGCTGCTTTTCCCCATTGAGAATGATATTCACTGTGGGCTTTTTGTACATGGCTTTTATGATGTTGAAGTATGTTCCCTCTGTCCCTACAGTGTGGAGATGATTAATCAAGAAAGGATGCTGTATTTTGTCAAATGCTTTTACTGCATCAATTGAGAGGATCATATAGTTCTTGTTCTTTCTTTTATTATTGTAGTGTATCACATTGATTGATATGTGAATGTTGAACCACCCTTGCAGATCAGGAATAAATCCCACTTGGTCGTGGTGAATTATCCTTTTGATCTACTGTTGGATCCTATTGACTAGTATCTTGGTGAGAATTTTTGCATCTGTGTTCATCAGGGATATTGTTCTGTAATTCTCCTTTTTGGTGGGGTCTTTGTCTCGTTTTGGGATCAAGGTAATGCTGGCCTCATAGAACGAGTTTGTAAGTTTTCCTTCCATTTCTGTTTTTTGAAACAGCTTCAGAAGAATAGGTATTAATTCTTCTTTAAATGTTTGGTAGAATTCCCCTGGGAAGCCATCCAGCCCTGGACTCTTGTTTGTTGGGAGATTTTTGATTATTGCTTCAATTTCCTTGCTGGTTATGGGTCTGTTCAGGTTTTCTATTTCTTCCTGGTTCAGTTTTGGTAGTTTTTAAGTTTCTAGGAATGCATCCATTTCTTCCAGATGCCTGATTTTTTGGCATATAGTTGCTCATAAAATGTTCTTAGAATTGTTTGTATTTCTTCAGTGTTGGTTGTGATCTCTCCTCTTTCATTCATGATTTTATTTATTTGGGTCCTTTCTCTTTTCGTTTGGATAAGTCTGGCCAGGGGTTTATCAATCTTGTTAATTCTTTCAAAGAACCAGCTCCTGGTTTCATTGATCTGTTCTACTGTTCTTTTGGTTTCTATTTCATTGATTTCTGCTCTGATCTTTATCATTTCTCTTCTCCTGCTAGATTTAGGCTTTATTTGCTGTTCTTTCTCCACTCCTTTAGGTGTAAGGTTAGATTGTGCATTTGAGATCTTTCTTGTTTCTTGAGAAAGGCTTGTATTGCTATATACTTCCCTCTTAGGACCACCTTTGCTGCATCCCAAAGGTTTTGAGCAGTCATGTTTTCATTTTCACTTGTTCCCATGAATTTTTTTAATTCTTCTTTAATTTCCAGGTTGACCCATTCATTCTTTAGAGCATGCTCTTTAGCCTCCATGTATTTGAGTTCTTTCCAAATTTCCTCTTGTGATTGAGTTCCAGTTTCAAAGCACTGTGGTCTCAAAATATGCAGGGAATGGTCCCAATCTTTTGGTACTGGTTGAGACCTGATTTGTGAACCAGTATGTGATCTACTCTGGAGAATGTTCCATGTGCACTTGAGAAGAATGTGTATTCTGTTGCTGTAGGATAGAATGTTCTGAATATATCTGCAAAGTCCATCTGGTCCAGTGTCTCATTCAAAGCTCTTGTTTCCTTGTTGATTTTCTGCTTAGATGATCTCTCCACTGCAGTGAGTGGGATGCTAAAATTCCCTACTATTATTGTATTATTATCAATGTGTTTCCTTAATTTTGTTCTCATTTGGTTTATATAATTGGCTGCTCCCATGTTAGGGGCATAAATACTTACAATTGTTAGATCTTCTTGTTGGATAGACCCTTTAAGTAGGATATAGTGTCCTTCCTCATCTCTTATTGCAGTCTTTGGTTTAAAATCTAATTTGTCTGATATAAGGATTGCCACCCAGCTTTCTTTTGATGTTTATTAGCATGGTAAATAGTTTTCCATCCCCTCACTGTCAATCTGGAGGTGTCTTTGGGTTTAAAATGAGTCTCTTGCAGACAACATATCGATGGGTCCTGTTTTTCATCCAACTTGATAGCTTGTGTCTTTTGATTGGGGCATTTAGCCATTTACATTCAGAGTAACTATTAAAAGATATGAATTTAATACCATTGTATTATCTGTAATGTCCTTTTTTCAGTGTGTTGTCTCTGTTCCTTCCTGGTCTATGTTACTTTTGGGGTCTCTCTTCACTTAGAGGATCCCTTTTAATATTTCTTGCAGGGCTGACTTAGTGATCACAAATTCTTTTAGTTTCTATTTGTCCTGGAAACTTTTTATCTTGAATGACGCCCTAGCTGGATAAAGTATTCTTGGCTGTATATTTTCCTCATTTTGCACCCTGGATATATCATGCCTGTCCTTTCTGGCCTGCCAGGTCTCTGTGGACAGATAGGTCTGCTGCCAGTCTAATGTTTCTACCCTTGTAGGTTACGGATCTCTTGTTCCAAGCTACTTTCAGGATTTTCCATGTGAAACATTTGGTGTGAAGTTGTGATATTTGACTCATCCATATGTTGACTGTTCCAGCTATTATGGCTATATAACAAATTTCTTCCAAATGTGGTGGCTTTAAAAAACAACAGTCTGAAGGTTTCTGTGGGTCAGAAAGTTCCTAGTGGTTCTGATTGGCGGTTTGGACTTGGGATTGTTCATAAATTGGGCCTACAGTCATCTGAAGGCTTGACTGCAACTGGAAGATCCACTTCCAAGGTGGCTCATTCAGGTATCTGGAGACTTGGTGCCAGTGCTGGTATCTCCACATGGGCCTCTCCAAGGACTCTCTTCCCTTATGGTAGCTGGCTTCTTCAGAGTGAGCAGTTCAAGAGAACAGTGTTGGAAGCTGTGAAGCCTTTTAAGACTTATCCTCTGAAATCATTCCTTGTCACTTCTGCTATATTCTATTAGCCTTATAAAGCCATCCATTATTTAATTTAATATGGGAGAGGACTAAACAAATGCGTATCAAGAGGTAAGGGCCAGGGGTGCCTGGGTGGCTCAGTCAGTTCAGTGTCTGCCTTTGGCTCAGGTCATGATCTCAGGGCCCTGGGATTGAGCCCCAGATTGGGCTCCTTGCTTAGCGGGGAGTCTGCTTCTCCCTCTGCCCCTGCTTGTGCTCTCTCTCACTCCTTTTCTCAAATAAATAAATAAAATCTTTGGAAAAAAAAAGAGGTAAAGGTCATTGGAGGTCATTTTGGGAAACAGCTACAAAACTCACTTCAAATTCATTATCTTGTCTTTAGTTTTACATCTTGATCTTACTTTGTGGTGTAGATTAGTTTCCAGTTCTAAGCCCCTCTGGGGTTCTGTGGAGAAGTCAGGTAACTTTGTGTCCTTATTTCTATATCTGCTTCTATGCACGCATTATGCTATGCCTTTTCTCCTAGTCACCCTCCTTTTCATTTTTCAGCATTTTCTTGAAATCTGCTGCCAGTGGATTCCCTCCTGTTCTCTTTTTTATGGTAGGTGTATATATTATTCCTTCACTCTCATTAGTGAATTCCTAGGAGGAACAGAGAGAAATGTATTTGGTCAATCTGTCATTTTTAACTTGAAGCCAGGAATTTTTTTTTAATGCAACCCTCAGAATGGGACATAATTTTATTTCATAAATTAATTTTCTGATTATGAATAAATTGCCTTCCCCTAATACCTATGAACCACTAGTTAATCTAATTGAAATTGAGGGATTAAAAGAAAAACTTTGGTTTATCTATTAGACATAAATAATAGCATGTGCAATATGGTGCTTGACACTTAAATTTTGGTAGTCTTATTTTGGTATTAATGTAAAATTAGGGCTGCAATTTATAATGGGCTTCATGCTGTGAAGTTGACACTGTATTTTAGAAGTTAGAGAAAAAGATGAGCTTGATGACTGGTGATCCTGTCACTTTTGTGGCTGAAATAACTCTATAATATACCTTTTGTATCATTAAAAACATCTCCTCCCTCTCCAAATACAATTCTCTCATAAATATTTATAGTCCTCCATTCCCTAAGCTTTTTATTACAGAGGCCTTCATTTACCCTCATGCACTGCTCTATCTCATTTTTTTTTTTTTTTTGGTTAATAAAGGACACACATTTTCTTTTGAAACCAGTAAGAAACCAAATTGAAAAGTGCCCAAAATATCTAATGTTAGAGTTAATTTTACATTCAGATTTCTCTTTTTTTCCCTTAAAATAAAAATCCAACTACTATATAATAATGTTAATTGTTTGAAAAATTGGGAAACACACATAACCAGAAATAAAACGAATAAACAAAAATCACTCATAATTTCACCATTTTTCTCTTGGTATATACATACATGCTCACTATTTTTTGTATTAATTTTGTCACTTAATGGTTTATTATGATCATATTTCCTTATTAAGATATATAAGCAAAAAATATAAGCCAGTTATTTGTCAGTATACTTTATACCTCAGTAAAGCTGAAATAAAAAATTCAAAAAAGAAATAAAGACTAAAAAGTTAATTTAATATATGCATATATTCCATTTTTTTGAATATAGTAACATATTTAACCAATTCCCTATTGATGGAATTAAAGTTGCTATAAAATCTTAATTACAATAAACAATGCTGTGATGACTACTCATATATGTGTGTGTATACACACACACAAACACACACACTGTCTCTTTGATTCTTTCTGAAGGATAGATCTTTTGAAGTAGAATATCTGGGTTACAGGATATAAACATTTCATATTGTCACCTGACCTCCAGAAGGGTGGAAAGACTTACACCACCACAAACATGTATTTGAATCCCAGTTCTCCACACTCCCTACAGCACCAATATTAATCATTTCAAAGTATTTTCCAATGACAAACTTTCCATTTCTGCCTGCAAATTTACTCTCCACCCTTCTCCACCCAGCTCTTTGGAGCATCAGTGGGCTCCTTGCCCTCTGGCTCCCTCATGGGTCTGCCAGTGAAGCCATTGGCAGGAGATGGGCAGATGGGAGCATGGTTCTTTTGCTCCCTCTCTGCTAGGTTGATGGTGGATGGGCTGTCTCCTTACCAAACCTCACAGCTCCTGTCTGATGGTCTCCACTCATTTTCTGTGCCAGAAAATGCTCCTTCCTTGCTCTTTCTGACCTACGGAGGACAATGTCTCCCTTAGGGCTATTGCTAGCCTTGGGTGCTACACCATCCCTGATTGGTTTCCCTTAGCACTGTCCATACTTTTGTAAAAAGCACCCTTATGTTAAAGTTCCTAATCACTCTGCTTGAGTGTGCCCTGTTTTTGTTTTTGTTTTGCCAGGACCCTGACTAATAGATGTGAAAAATAATATCTCATATTTATGGTAATTTTTTTGCCCTATATATTATAATTTCCCTCCAAATTTGTCATCTAACTTTGTTTTTGGCATTTTTGCAGTTCAGTGTTAAATGGCTTTATGCAGTCAGATTTATTGACTTTTTCCTTGTTACATCATGTTTAGAAAATTCTTTCCCACACTGTGCAAATATCTACCTGCATTTCCTTCTTTTTTGTATATAATTACATTTTAATATTTATATCTTTATCTGGATTTTATTCTGAATGAAGATATGAATTAGGGATAAAATTTTTCTTTTCTTCTTTAAGCACAGATTTTTCTTCCACATTCCCAACAACATTTACCATTTCCCCACTGATTCAAAGGTCTTCCTTTGTCATTTTTAACCACTTATTTATTCTGTTTCAGTGATTTGTATGTCTATTCTGGCTCCTTTGTCAAGCCTTCATTTTTGTAACTTTAAGTATGTTTAAAATATGGTGGAATAAGTTACACCTCTGTATTCTTTTTCAGAAAATTTCTGGATTTTCAATTTTCATGTTTATTCTTTTAAACAAACTAGGAATTTTTTTCAAGGCCCTTCTGTTCCAAAAGTGTCTTAGGATTTTATATGGCATTATATTATATTTACATATATTTTTTAATGATTTTATTTATTTATTTGACAGAGAGAGAGTGTGAGCACACAAGCAGGGGGAGCAGCAGAGGGAGAGAGAGAGAGAGAAGCAGGCTCCTTGCTGAGCAGGGAGCCTGATGTGGGGCTCAATCCCAGGACCCTGGGATTATGACCTGAACTGAAAGCAAATACTTAACTGACTGAGCCACCCAGGTGCCCCTCACATATTACTTGTAGAGAATTGGTATCTTTTCAATTTTGAGTCTTCCAATCCTAGATATATGGTCACTATATATTTACTTAAGTCTTTTACTGTCTCAGTAAAATTTCTTCACACATCTTGTATAATTTTTGTACTAGAAATAAATTGTCATTGCTATTGTGGAATTTTTATGCTTGTTGTGAAAAGATACAGGGAGAGACAGAATTATTCCTATTTGAGTTTTGAAAAATTACTAGCACATTTAAACTCAAATTCATTATAAGCTACTTGGCAAATAATTTCAATTTTTTCTCTAATATTTGTACTCATGGTAACTGAACTAGCAATTTCACATTAACCTATAGTTAGATATTATATAGTGTAACTGTTAATTCATAAAAGTACTATGGGCTTCTACTTCTAGACCATACAGTACCTTAATATTTATGCTTTAAATCTTACCAAACATTAGTGGCATCCCACAATAATCTTTTGAGGAAAGAAATCCATATATACAAATTAATTATCTATAAAAACAAAAACTCCACATACATACATTTTCAACACAGCAGAATTTTGTGCAGATTGAATAGCCCTAGATTTTCCAAAGCTCTTGCTAAATGTGAACAATTTTTACTGCAATAAGATGAATACTAAACATTAACTCTAGAGAATTTAAGTACACAAAATATATAGCTTTAAAAAGGCACTCTAATTCAGTTTCAAAATGAGTATAGCATTGTTGTAGAAATTATTAATGTTACAAAATCTTTATAGGTACCCCAAGTGACATTTCTGAGCAGTTTATTTTCTACAAAGCACCTAAATTTTGGATGCATTGTTTTGAGTTTCTGAATTTAATTTTTTTTTTAAAACAGACTAGTTTTTAGAGCACTTTTACATTCACAGCAAAATTGAGCAGAAGGTACAGAGAGTTCCCATATGTCTTTCACCCCCACACATGCACAGCCTCCCCTATTATCAACAGCCCCCACCAGAATGGCACATTTGTTACTATTCATGAATCTACACTGACACGTCATAATCACCCAAAGTCCATATTTTACATTATGGTTCACTGTTGGTGTTGTTATAATGACAGATTTCCCATTATAATATCATACACAGTATATCATATCATTGCCCTAAAACTCCTCTGTGCTTTGCCTATTCATCCTTCCTTCCCCTTAACCCCCAGCAACTACTGATCTTTTTACTGTCTCCATAGTTTTGCCTTTTCCAGAATGTCATGTAGTTGGAATCATGCAATATGTAGCCTTTTCAGATTGGCTTCTTTCAGTTAGGGATATACATTTAATGTTCCTTCATGTCTTTTTATGGCTTGAGAGCCCATTTCTTTTTAGCATTGAATAATATTCCATTGCCTGGATGTACCACAGTTTCTTTATCCACTCACTTACTGAAGGACATCTTGGTTGCTTCCAAATTTTGACAATTATGAATGAAGCTGCTGTAAACATCTGTGTGCAGGTTTTTGTGTGGATATGTTTTTAATTCCTTTGCTTTAAAACCAAGAAGTGGGATTGGTGGATTGTATGGTAGGAATATATTCAGTTTTGTAAGAAACTGCCAAACTGTCTTCCAAAATGGCTGTACCATTTTGCATTCCCACCAGCAATAAATGAGAGTCCCTGTTGCTCCGCATCCTTACCAGCATTTGGTGTTGTCAGTGCTCCAGATTCTGGCCATTCTAATAGGTGTGTAGTAGTATCTCATTGCTTTGATTTGAATTTTCCTAACAACATATGGTGTGGAGCATCCTTTCATATACTTATTTACCATGTGTATATCTTCTTTGATGAGATGTTTGTTTAAAGGGCTTTTCTTTTTAATGCTAATGTTTCAATTGAGGATATAGCTGCAGGATGGAAGATATTATTGGCAAACCAAAATATGAGATTAAATGGCTTATATTATTATATGTTTGCTCACTGCCTTAATTCAGTTTCTTTAGACTTTTGTTTTTTTCAATTGCAAGAGTCTCCTTGACAATCGGTCTTCTCTCCAAATTATTTACCTTGGCCCTTTGTGGAGTGACCTCTCTGAGGACAAGTCAGGGTGTGTTCCTTTTGCTCAAAGGTTTCAAAAAGAAATGAGAAGCTTCAAAATTTTTTATGCTTATTGAGTAAGCTTACCATGTTTAGGTTTGCAAACAGTCTCCCCAAGTCTGTCTCTTTTGTAAGCCGAGGCTTTAGCCAATCTACTTTTTTCCTTTCCTATTTTCATATTGTGCTCACGTTGTTCTGTCCTCCTCTCTACCTTTGAAGCCCTAACCTAACTCCCAGTAGAGGTTCAAACACTAACTCTTTTATTATAATTTTGTTGTTTTTCTTCAACTGAAATAAACATTTCATTTTTTTTCAAGGCATTTTCTTTGTGCCTCTCACATCCTTCATAATTTTTTGGTGAACATCCTTTAAGAATCGGTCTGTTTAAATATACACCTTGATGGCAGGTAGAATGTTTTATCTTTGCATGCCTAGCATAGTTCACTTCTCACACGTGGCATTTTATAAAACTGAGTGGTAGTTCCTAATGCCAAGACTCATAGTACAATGTTGACATTAGCCATAGTTGGAGTATGATATAGTTAAGTATGTACAAATAAAGTTGTAGGTTTCCACTATTAATTTTATGTCAGAGAAGGGCAAAATGGAATTTTTTACAACTATTTCATATACACTAATGTATTTCTCCTTCCCATGATCCTCTACTTAACCAGATTAAGTGTTCTTTGATAAAATATAAAATATAAAAGGATAATAATCCTGTTTTTTATTTCAGTAGGATAGAAAATACTAGGTAATTGATTTTTATTATAGATGTCATTTTTAGTATGTCTGAGTATGGCTGTTACTTGATTTTTAAATAGCTTTCTCTTCCAATGTAAGTTTAATGTTATTTAGGAACATTTTAGCTGTCCTAAGTAGAGAAGGGGATCTTGCAAACTTAAGTATAGTGAAGATACTCATAATGCATATTTCTGTGCATGGTTATAATGGGAAATTGTTAATGGCTTAATTGTAATTATTTTTTCTTTTGCATTATTTCATAAAAAAATGTTGTGTAGTAATTTTTGAATTGAATTATTGTGGCTACCAACTTGGAGGATTGGAAATGGCTCCAGCTCTTGTTATCACTAAGAGGGATAATTTTACCAAAGAATTTCCAGTGGGTGGTATAGTAGTTTGACTGGTTAATAAAGGTTTTTCCTATTGTGAAAAAGAGGCAGTTCTACAGGGTAGGATTTACGGTAGCACTTTTGACGTTAAATAGTTCCAGATGAGGGAGTACCTCTGCAAGTGCATGAACGGGAGTTCCATTTACTCCCCATGGGCACATATGAGCGCAAGCGTGCTAGAGCGCTCAACCACTGGATGTGGCCCAATTTATTTTCATATGTTAGAAGAGAAACATGATTTTCAAAATCTGCAGTAGATCAATTGGAAAGAAAAATTCTGGCCTTAGGGGTTAGTGGACATACATGAAGTTTTTGCCTTTAAAAAAAAAAAGGTTTAAATTTGTTTGTCCTTAAATGTTTCAGACAGAAAAATGGCAAAGTTTAAAAGGCAGGTAGCAATGGACTATTGTCAATATCCAGTGCATTTCAAAAGTAGAAGCACTTTTAAAAGACATTTTATATTTCCCTTACAAGTTTAGTTAGGCTCTGTGTAATTGTTCTGAACTGGTTCAATGATTACAAAATGAATTAAACCTACTTTTCCATGTGTGCCGTGTGCCGTCAAAATATTACTCTCCGAAATAAGGCAGAAGAGTCTGGCCAGCATGGATATGCTGGGAGTCAGAACTGAGTTCTGAGTCTTCCTCTTCTCTTACTAGCTGGGAGATCCTGGCACAGTGACTTCATCTATGCCTCAATCTCCTCCTCTGTAAAATCAGTGTAATCCTTGCTTCATATATTTGTTCTGTGGACAAGGAACACTGTCTAGGGCGTCTGGGTGGCTCAGTCGGTTAAGCGACTGCCTTCGGCTCAGGTCATGATCCCAGGGACCTGGGATCGAGCCCTGAATCGGGCTCCCGGCTCAGCAGGGAGCCTGCTTCTCCCTCTCCCTCTGCTGCTCCCCCTACTTGTGCTCTCTCTCTGTCAAATAAATAAAAATAAACTCTTAAAAAAACCCAAACACTGTCTATAGAAAATGCTTACTATTACCTGATACAAACTAGGAGTTCAAAAAATGGTAGCTATTTTGATAGCTGAAATACTCCCACATAGAATTACTATAAATGTAAAAATCAATAAATTAGATATTTGGCAAGAAACTCAATGAGTGAGGATTCGCTGGAAAAAAAGAGCAAGAAAGTAGGTGCATATCTTGGTTTGGTCAAAATGGAGAAATTACAGAAAGGATAGGATTTCCTCCGAGCAATTCAAAGTAAGAATTTCTTAGTGACCAAAGAGTTTTTGTGAAGTGAGCAGTCCTTGCATCACCTTTTGGATGGGGCTGCATTTACCATCTTCATGGTAGCTGACTTTCCTATCAACCTTGGCTATATGATATTACTCACCTTTTTCTAGCTCAAAAAGTCCTTTTCCAATAAGACAGTATTCACATCGCCTTATGGTCCCAAATGCATTTTACATTCCTATATTGCCAGTTTTCCATCCTCTGGGGGATAATGACATCTCTTGATACTGATAAATATCATCTAGTTATCTATATCTCTCCACCTAGTTAGCCGCTAGGAAAACTATAGCAGAATATCTGTCTTTATTTATTTTTTTCCTTGCTTTCTTCTGATACCCTCTTTTCCTGTAAAACACAATTTAGGTAATTGTTGGGGGATTTAATGTGAATAAGTCATGGCTCTTTTTTTGGTGCTGCAGTTTCTCCTTGGCTCTCATAAATGTCTGCTTTTGCCCTTTGAATGTTTAAAGGTCACATTTTGTAGCCCTAGTACTCTTTCTAATTATAGAAGTAACATAAGAAAAACTAAAAGTATGTATGAAGCAGAGAACAGAATCACAAACAAGAATCGAGAGCAAAGAAGCATCAAAGTTTAATTGGGTATTTAAAAAAAGTCATGAAACACCTGGGACCTAGAGATATTGACTTAAATGACAATTGATCAATTGATAGAGCGTGAAATAAAAAAAGTTGACTACATTTGGAAAAATAATAATATGACTAAAACAATGAGAAGAGCAATTATTACACATACTTATAGTATACTTGTGAGGGGCCAGGCAAGAGAGAACATTCTATGAAAATAAAACAATGTTGAAATGCAAAGAAAGAAAATGAAATGCTTAATACAGAATAGAAAGGGGCATGTAGAATAAATGTCAACAAAAATGTTGTTATTTAAGTAGAAAAACTTTTGCAGTTTGAGAGGAAAAGTGACCATTGTTTTTTCCCCATGTTGATATAATATGAGATATGATGTAACACAGGGAAAAGCTATGTTAAAATAGAATGTACAATTTTTTGAAAATACAAAGGAACAGAAAGCAAGAGTTCTTAGATGACATAATGTAAAAAGAGAAAATTACTATAGTTAATGAATTAGTAGTCTTAAAGGAGAAAGACAATGTGTTTTTCCCATTCAGAAAACTATATATCTGAATTAGTTAGAAATCATTCTGGATGTTCAAGTATAAAGAACTAGTTAGCTTCCATACATTGGAAATCTGTGCTGCGTTTGAATGATGATGAAGGTCAATAGAATCTGCCAAAGAAATATGTTTATGAGACATTTTAGGTGAACAAAATAGATAAAAAACAGTATGCATAGTATAATCCTATTTTTTGTAAAAGAAAATATAAATGTGCATACATAGGAAAAACTCTGACAGTGTATTCACTGAAGAATTACAGGTGACTATCTCTTAATGACAAAGCCATTAATTTGTTCATTTATTACTTCATTCCATAAATGTTTATTGAACACCTGGTATATGTCAGCAATGTGCAGAGCTCTGGACAGATATTTATGAACAAAACAAATATGCTTCCAGCTCTCAGGGTATTTAAATTCCAGAGGAAAAACAGACACTTAACAAGTAAATAAATGAATAAAATTAATTGGACATTATTGATAAGTGCTTAGAAGGAAATAAGCTTGATATCAGAATGCTGTGGCACAGAATACTAGGGTAGAGGTGGGGGTTACTTAGATGGGCTGGTAGCTTGCATAAAGCCTCTGTCAGGCAATATTTAATCTGGTGTTTAAAGGAAGGGAAGGAGCCAGCCCTTTGAGCATCAGGAGAACAACAGGAGAAGAACATGAGAAGTGTGGAGATAAAAAGAACATGAACAGACAACACTTTAAATATATTTTGAACTCAAGAAGTCAGGGATGTAGATTCAGGGAATATCTTGGTAAAAATGGAATAAACTAGAGTAAGTTGTGATTTTTATTTTCTTTATACTTGCAACATAAAATATTTAGGACACTTTGCTACTTACATCTTTTTATAATCAGGAAGAAAAAAGCAATAAAGACTAGAAGGAAATGTCTAAGTTACAGAATGACCAAAGGTTGAGGCTTTTGGAATTGGGAAAGTTAAAGTTATTAAAGACATAAGGAAGGGGCATTTTCACAGAGAAAACAATACGATGGGAGTCTGAGAAAGTCAAAGGTGAAATAAGCAAGCAGTGACCATAAGGTATGTTATTAGCTGCTAGATTTTGGTGAATGAGAAATACAGAGCAATGGGAAGGTACGATGTGACTATAAAGTAAAGCTACAGATTTTCGTGAGTGATAAATTGAATTCATCTCATCATTTGGAAGACACACATTACAGAAAGAGGACCTACTCCTCACTCATCCTGTGACACTTAGCTTGTGTCCCATTCCCTTCATGGAGGCTTCTTGATGACTTCAGCACAGTATGGTGTTCGCTTTGTGAATTTTTATAGCATTTATAAATACTATAATTTATACTACTACTATCAATACTAGCACTTAATTGGGGCCAACTTTTATTTTCTAATTATATTATGATCAAGCCATCTTCTGAACGAAAATTACACATTCTTTATTTCCATGGATTCAAAAGTCATGATTGTATAAAAAATACTCAAAAACTTGGCTAAAGAGAAGGATAATTTAAAAAAGTTACATACATAACTTAAACATTTTACTCTTATTTATAATGTAAGTGGATATTCATTTGTCAATCTTCTATCATAAAGCAAAATTCTTGAAGTATGAGTTTGCTGATTGAAGTACCATTTGTCTTCCTTGTATAAAATTCACCCATTGTGAATTTATCTACAATTTTCAATTTTTTGAACAAGATATTAAAGACATTCTGTAGAGAAATTTGAGAATAGAATCCTTCCAACATTCTTTCTTTTTCTCCAGTCCTTTAAAAGTTGTTACACCCAGACTCGATTCAATTCTAGTAGTTTTAAGGGACTTGCCTTTATTTTGAAACTTTCCAAAAGCATTCAGCTGAGATTTCATATAAACAACTCTTTTTTTACCCTCATAGTTATCAGTTTATAGAACATTCAACTAAATTACATAATTACAAAAACAAGTCCAACTGGCATTAATAATATGGAGACAAACTTAATTGAGTCTTGTTAAAATATAACTCAATTGGTATAATCCCTGTCATTAAGTAGGGTGTGTGTGTGTGTGTACTGATCACGAGGGTCAACAGACTTTTGGCATCAGTCAGTGTATTTTTTGGAGGGCCCCGGGAAGCCTCAGTTAATTAGCAATTGGGCGTATGAGTTGAAGATAGTTATAAGAGCTTCTTTCATTACTTTAACTTTCTGTACTCATTTTGAAATTTCAATCTTCTTAGATGATGGTTTGGCCATGATGGATCATTGGCCACTAAAGTGTTTCCATCCAATGGTGATGTTTCACAGAGGAAGGTAGGAATCTAGCACAGTGTATGGCATATGATAGATGTCTGACCATTATTAGTTGAATTTTAAATCACGGTGTCTTTTGAAGACTAACGAGAAAGTTAAGATAGCCTCAGGAACTGTCTTTGGGATAGTCTATGATGGAAAAGGAAAGTGCTCCTTTCCTTAGGATCCTTTGGCTATTTAGGTACAAACTTTACTTGCATCTCTTTCTGAGACAGAGGGAGAGTTGGGAATTGTCCAAAAAAGAGGGTCCAGTATGCTTGTAGCCCTGATTCTTGTCCTAGCCGAACATTGGAGAGATGGGACAGTTTTCTTTGCATCTCAGTGAAAGACCCAAGGAGACTTTTATCCATTGCTATGGCTTAAGAGGCAAACAGCTGTCATCAGGAAAGTATTCCTGGACCCAGAAAATATTTAGTGCCATGCGTTAGATATCTGATTTAGCTCCTGCATAATCATGAGATGACATCAACTCATTGATGTCTCTGGTGGCTTGGGAGCCCAGAGGAGTGGGCTCCCTGAGATCCTTTCAGAGGGTCTATGAAATAAAAATTATTTTCATAATGATAGTAAGATGTTATTTGCCTTTTTCACTCTTATTTTTTTCATAGGTATGCAGTGGAGTTTTTCTAAAGACTAAATGATGTATGATATTGCAACAGAATGAATGCAGAAGCAGTTGGGATAATCCAGTTGTCATCTATTAAGCCAAACATTAAAGAGATTTGCAAAAATGCAAAACAATGTTATTCTCTCACTATTTTTTTGTTGTTTGGGGAAAATATAGGTTTTTTTTTTTTTTAAATAAAGTATGCTATTTTTAGTAACAAGTTTATTGTTATTTCTTTTTTCACTTTTTATTATTGTTATTTCTAAATGAGTAAATCGGTATTTTTTGAAAAAGATTTCATCCATTTATCTACTTGAGAGAGAGAGAGCATGAGCAGGGGGAAGGACAGAGGGAGAGGGACAAGCAGACTCCTCATTCAGCGGGGAGTCTGATCCAGGGCTGGATCCCAGGACCTTGAGATCATGAACCAAGCCTAAGTCAGATGCTTTACCAATTGAGCCATCCAGGTGCCCCTGAGTGAATCAGTATTTCAAATTTTTCTCTTTTACTTTCAAATATGGTAAACATTGAAAAATATCACCCATTTGAACAAAAAGCTTTGGGGGTCCTGGATAATTTTTGAAGTATAAAGAGGTCCTGTGATCAGAAGTTTTGAGAACCAATGATGTAGAAGAAGAGAGACTGGACCAAACCCTGGGAAATGGTACAGTCAAGAGATGTAGAATTTCTAATTGTCAACTAGCATTTAACAGATCGTATCATTATGGATGCTTGATTCCAAATACTTTTGAAGGAGAATAAATTCTTAGAGCACTTAAAAATTTTGCCTCAAACCTTTTAAGTGAAACCAGACACAATACAGAATAATTAACAAACAGGGGGAAAAAAAAAAACCCAGACAAATGTTTCTACAGAATTCTAGCAGGAGAGGAATTGATGTGAAGTGAATAAATTTTCATGCCTGTGTAATGACACAGTCTTTTACAATGTGGAAAAAGTTTAAATTTAGGGAGATTTAAAAGCTTCTAAAAATTTTCTATTTTTATTTTAGAAATTGCACTCTAGCTAAATTAACTAATACGTTGTTAATCTTCTTTATTAATATTTTTCTCTATTATATGTACCAGCAGTTATAAGGTGTTGTTTTAACTGCTGTGAGAAAGAGGTAGCTGCTCAGATACTGAGCCAATGTAGTGATCATTTAAAAAAGATACTTGGATTCTCAAAATAGTGGGGATAATTTTATATGGAGATCGATAGTATGTTTGACTACAATCTTTTAGTAGCATGAGTTATATGCCATGATTCATCTTTGTGAGTCATGATTAACAACATGACCTCTTTGTACATGTTGAGTTTTTGAGGATTGGGTAACAATAGGTGATATACTGCAGTGGTATCATTAAGATTCTAGAGCTCTTACAAAGGCAAGTCTTTGGAATAACATTTCATTAATTACCCATGTAGTTTTCAATCAGCAACTAACCCCTATTATTCTGTAAGTTCATCCGTGAGTGTGCTTTTCTTAAAATAACATTTATCATTTTTTCACATTACAAAAGGAATATGTATTCATTGTAGAAATTATAGTAAATATGGAGATGCTAAAAGAATTAAATAAGTATCCCAGGCACATCCTTCTCTTGAAGATAACTCTATTAACATTTGGGTACATCTCCTTCTAGTCAGATCTGACATATACATATATGTTTTTCTTTTACAAAAGTGGAACCATACTGTACATACCGTTTTATAAATAGCTTCCCCCTAGCAGTATGTCATTAACATTTTTTTCAAGTGTACATTTTGTTAGTATTCACATTATCTAAAGTTCCCCAGATATTTTTATTGCTATTATTTACGATTATGAGAATGTATATATCATGCTGTTTTGAAGGTTGTATCACAAACAAGGATTCTTGTTTGCAAACAACAGAAACTGATTCTGGCTAAATTTCATAGAAAAGGAGTTTACTGGAAACATTGGCAGCTCCCAGGATGGAGGGGAAGATGGGCCAACCAGGCTCAGAACATGGAAAACAGATGCCTACTCCAGTGAAACATTAGCGATTTCTATCTAAATACGTGTACCTACTTGTTTGACTCTACAGAATCTATTCCATTTGCCTAGATTAGAACCAAGGGAGAATAGATATGGGCTGGTTGTCAAAATGGTAAAAGAGGAAGAACTCAGACACTGACATAAATGGGAAGGACTCCGGCAGCTCTGAACAAGAGGGGTTATTATATAATGAGACCAGGAGACTCAAGAGCCCCCAGCTTGCTGCCTTGTGAGTCAGGTGAAGACAAGCAGGTCTTTGTTTCTCACTTACTGCCATTGATGGAGCACACACTTTATTGTTCTTTATTTGAGTGATAG
The DNA here is from genome assembly GCF_011800145.1 of Mirounga leonina. Lineage (NCBI taxonomy): Eukaryota > Metazoa > Chordata > Mammalia > Carnivora > Phocidae > Mirounga > Mirounga leonina. The sequence goes on from NW_023270268.1 coordinate 19,544,904, forward strand.
GAGTAGCCACAGTGGGCTGCCCCCGAGGGGGCTTGTGAGAGTCAGCTGGAAACAGGGCTGGACAACCTGAAAGTGAAGCGCTCAAAGTCGGTGGCAATGTGGAAAAGCAGAGGAGGTGAACCTGGGATGTGAAGAATCTTAAGATTTAAGGCTGTGCTATATCAGAGTAGCAAATTAAGTCCTTTCATCCCCCCATTCCCCTTCCCTAAGTTGCTAAGTCTGAGACCATGTGTTAGCCTGACTGATAAAACAGCTTGAAACTAGGCCATTTGAAATATAGATGAATTCTTGAGGATAGGTGAGAAAATATGCCATTTTGAAAAGCTGTCTTCTACTGAAATCATTGCATAATGGCATTCGGCAGCATTAGAAACGACATGGAGAAGAAATAGTGCTTTGAGAATAGAATTTCTCTTAGCTTTCTTTAGAGTGCTGACGAGTTCTTCCAGAGAAATATACTCTTGGTTGACTGATTAAAGCTGGATCTCCAACAACTGTTCTAACTGGGCGAGGCTGTCCTCCATACAGCACTGGACTGACTCTTAGTGGTGACAAAACATATTAGTCTTTGTCCTCCTTCATTCCCTTCCCTCACCTCATCCCCCCAAAAGAAGGAGCCCTTTAGTGATGTTTAATTTTTTTAAAAAAAGATTTATTTACTTATTTTGAGAGAGAGAGAGAATGAGGTGTGAGTACCTTCACTTACTAAGAACTTACTAGTTCCACTTACATTACACATAACTTCTCAGTTTGTTCTCCCAACCACTTTGTAAGTGGGTATTGGTATTTCCGTGTTTCAGAGGAGTTAACTGAAACTCAGAGAGGGTGAGATTTGCTCATGACCACAGATGCTAAATAAAAGAAACTGGATGCAAATTGTGGTTTCTTCCCCTTTCAACTGTTTTCACCTAACAGTTGAGGGCAGGTGAAGGACAGGTGAAGGACATTGCATTTGGTGGGGAGAGGAGAGAAAAAGACACAAGACTATTTTATGACATTTGTAATTGATATTTGGCGATGTTCACACCTGCATTTGTAGTTGATCACAATATAACAGCTAATATAAAATTACATAAATGTAAAGAACTGATTATTAACTGAATTTATTTAACAGCATGGTTACTAACCACTAATAATATGAAATCTGTATTTGTGACTCACATATCCATGCTCTTTATATTATCAGAAGCATTTTATAATTCATTCCAATATCTGATAATTTTTGTAATGGCCATATCTGTTTATCTATCTATCTTCTATCTATCATCCATTCATCCAGCTTTCCTTATTTGTATAGCACATAGGTAAATATATATGTATTTACACACATGCACACTCAAAAAAAGTTTTTTTCTTTTTTTATGTTTTTATTTAAATTCCAGTTAGTTAACATACATTGTAGTATTAATTTCAGGTGTACAATATAGTGATTCACCACTTCTATACATCACCCAGAGCTCATCACAAGTGCACTCCTTATCCCCATCATCTATTACATCCATCCCCCCACGTCCCTCCCCTCTGGTAACCATCAGTTTGTTCTCTATAGTTAAGAGTCTGTTTCTTGGTTTGCCCCTCTCTCTTTCTCTCTTTTCCTTTGCTCATTTGTTTTATTTCTTAAATTCCACATAGGAGTGAAATCATATGGTATTTGTCTTTCTCTGACTTATTTTGCTTAGCATAATACTCTCTAGTTCTATCCATGTCGTTGCAAATGGCAAAATTTCATTCTTATTTATGGCTCAATAATATTCCATTGTATACATATACCACTTCTTCTTTATCCATTCATCAGTTGGTGGACACTTGGGCTTTTTCCATAGTTAGGCTATTGTAGATACTGCTGCTATAAACATCAGGGTGCACGTATCTCTTTGAATTTGTATTTTTGTATTCTTTGGGTAAATTAGTAGTGCAATTGCTGGATAGTAGGGTGGTTCTATTTTTAACTTCTTGAGGAAACTCCATACTCTTTTCCAGAGTGGCTGCACCAGTTTGCGTTCCCCCAACAGTGTAAGAGGGTACCCCTTTCTCCGCATCCTTGCCAAGACCTGTTGTTTCTTGTGTTGTTGATTTTAGTCATTCTGACGGGTGTGAGGTGATACCTCATTGTAGTTTTGATTTGTATTTCCCTGATGATGAGTGATGTTGAGCATCTTTTCATGTGTATGTTGGCCATCTGTATGTTTTCTTTGGAAATGTCTGTTCATGTTTTCTGCCCATTTTTTAATTGGATTATTTGTCTTTTGGGTGTTGAGTTTTACAAGTTCTTTATATTATTTTGGATACTAACCCTTTATCAGATGTGTTATTTGCAAATATCTCTCATAGGTTGCCTTTTAGTTTTGTTGATTGTTTGCTTTACTGTGCAGATTTTTATTTTGATGAATTCTTAATAGTTTATTTTTGCTTTTGTTTCCCTTGCCTCAGGAGGCCTATCTAGTCAGAAGTTGCTATAGCCAATGTCAAAGAAGTTACTGCCTATGTTCTTCTCTAGGATTTTGATGGTTTCATATCTCACATTTATGTCTTTAATCATTTTGAATTTATTTTTGTGTATGGTGTAAGAAAGTGGTCCAATTTCATTCTCTTGCATGTTGCTGTCCAGTTTTCCCGTTATTTGTTGAAGAGATTGTCTTTTTCCCATTGCATATTCTTTTCTGCTTTGTCAAAGATTAATTGACCATATAGTTGTGGGTTCATTTCTGGCTTTTCTATTCTGTTCTATTGATCCATGTATCTATTTTTGTGCCAGTACCATACTGTTTTGATTACCACAGCTTTGTAATATAGCTTGAAGTCTGGAATTGTGATGCTTCCAGCTTTGTTTTTCTTTTACAAGGTTGCTTTGGCTATTTGGGGTCTTTCGTGGTTCCATACAAATTTTAGGATTGTTTGTTCTAACTCTGAAAAATATTGTTGGTATTCAAAAAAAGATTTTAATTCTTGGGACATCTTTAAGTTTTTACATTATTTAAAACAATATACAGTAATAACATTTTCTGATTATAAAAATAATCTTTGCTAATTGAAGAAAAGTTTGAAAGTGTGATGAAAATAAAAATCACCCAAATCTTATAAACCAGTGGAAACCACTGTTAGCAGTTTATTGTATTTTCCTATATTCTAAAATGTATATGTACAGAGAAAAACCTTCTGTTTTGAAACACTTACAGATTCACAAGAAGTTACAAAAATAGTGCAGAGCTGTCCTGTGTGTAGTTACCCAGTTACACTCAATGGTTATAACTTACAGAATTAGAGAACAATACCAAAACTCAAGGGGGCACCTGGGTGGCTCAGTCAGTTAAGCATCTGACTCTTGGTTTTAGCTCAGGTATTGATCTCAGGGTTGTGAGTTCAAGCCCCACACTGGGCTCCACACTGGGTGTGGAGCCAACTTACAAACAAACAAACAAACAAACAATATCAAAATCCAGGGAATTGACATTGGTAATTGTACGTGTATAGTTCTATCATTTTCATCACATATTCATGTAATTACTGCCACAGTAAAAATTGTATATGTACATTTAAAAAATTGAGATCATTGTGTTTAATATGCTTTATAACTTTTTCTCCATTTAACAATGTACTACATTGAAGATTTTTTTTTTTAAAGATTTTATTTATTTATTTATTTGTCAGAGAGAGAGAGAGAGCACAAGCAGGGGGAGCAGCAGAGGCAGAGGGAGAAGCAGGTTCCCCACTGAGCAAGGAGCCTGATGCGGGACTCGATCCCAGGACTCTGGGATCATGACCTGAGCTGAAGGCAGATGCTTAATGGACTGAGCCACCCAGGTGTCCCTGAAGATATTTTTCAATGTAATTAATACCTCTCCTATAATGATAACATTTTTGTCTGTCTAGTTTTCCTTTGTATAGACACACATTCATGTGCATCTTGGATAATTTCTTTATAGTAAGTAGAATTGTGTGGACAATGGCTATGAATATTTTAAAAGTATTTGCGGCATACTACTGAATTACCTCTTGAAATATTGTATCAGTTTATACTCATGTGAGCAAAATGATGAAGCCCATTAACCAGTGACTTGGTCAACATAGGTTTTAGCATTAAAAGAAATCAATACCTGGAGCATCTGGGTGGTTCAGTCAGTTGAGTGTTCGACTCTTGATCTTGGCTCAGGTCATGATCTCAGGGTCATGGAATCGAGCTTCGTGATGTACTCTGTGTTCAGCACAGAGTCTGCTTGTCCCTCTCCCTCTGCTCCTCCCCCTGCTTGTGCACGCACTCTCGCTCTCAAAATAAATAAATCTTTTTAAAAAAAGAAATAAATACTTATTTGATAGGTGAAAGTGTTGTTATTTTATTGTACATTAGTTTGCATATATGTGATTTCTTTTGAAGTTGAATATTTTTCATGTTTATTAAACACTTCTATATCTTTCCTATAAATTCTTTATTCCTATACTTAAGCCAAATTTTTCTATGGGGGATTCTTTCCTTTCTATATTTCTAAGTGTCATTTCTATGTGAAAGATATTATCCCACCATCCTATATGTAGTAACTTTTTGTATGTTTGTTTCAGTTTGTTGTTGGGTTTTATATTGTTTACAATGATTTTGCTGTACAGAAGTTAAGGACTTTCGTGTTATCAAAACTATCAATCTTTCTTTAGTAGTTTCTGCTTTTGGAGAGTCCTTTTCTACCTTGAAATAATTAAGTTATATTTTCTTTTTGTTCTTTAAGGATTTCTTTTTTTTTATATTAAACTCTTTAAACCATCTGCCATCTATTTTAGTGTATAGTATAAACTAAGTATCTAGTTAATTTTTATTCTAAATTGTTAGCTATCTCAGCAACAGCTTTTAAAGTCCTTTTCATTAACCTGAAACGTCTCACTTATATATTAAAATCCTATGTACAGTACATTAAAGATAGAAAGTGGGTTTTTTAAATTAAGATATAGTTGACATGCAACGCTACATAGTTTCAGGTATACAACATAGTGATTCAAGGAGTCTGCATTTTATGCTATGTTCACAAAGGTAGCTACCATCTGTCATTATACAACACTATTACAATATCATTGACTATGTTCCCTATGCTGTGCCTTTTATCTCTATGACTTATTCATTCCATAACTGGAAGCCTGTATCTCTTGCTCCCCTTTACCCATTTTGCCCATCCCTGTCTGGCACCCACCAGTTGGTTCTTTGTATGAGTCTGTTTCTGTCTTTTTTGTTTGCTTGTTCATTTTCTTTTTCAGATTCTGCATTTAAGTGAAATCATATAGTACTTGTCTAGGGTAGAAAATGGATTTAAACTCTTATGAATTCATTTCATTTACCCACTTATTCATTCTTGCATTCACTCATTCCATAGACATTCATTTAGTACCCATGGTGTGTTTTAGTGGTAGCAGTTAAAGTGGTGGGCAGGGTACTTGTCATTATAGGATTTTCTTTTATGATTGGGTTTGCGAAGGGAAGAGATTATAACAAATTAGTAAAAAATTATGAAAGTTTTAGAAGTTCTGTGAGAAAGAGAAAATATGACTGTTTCTCATGACCTCACACTCTAGTACACACTCATACCATCATCTCTTGCTTCCGGCACACGACCCCTGGTAAACTCCGTTAGTTTATGGGTCACCTTGCTTATATGTCACTTCTCAGTGTCCCTGAGCACCTGATGGAAAGAAGTAGACTGCTCCTCTCCACTTCTACTTTTGCACTGCCTGTCTCCTTTGTTCTTTGTTTCTTCCACAGTACATGTTGCTTTTGACATGCCATATGTGCTGTGGGTTATTATTTATCATCTGTCTCACCCTACTAGAAGTAAACTCCACCAGGACAGGGATTTTGTTTTCTTTATGCATATGCCCAGCACTCAAAATGGTGCCTGGCATAAAGCAAGCATTTAATAAATGTGTATTAAGTAAATGGGGCTGGGAACTACTTAGTGACATTTCAGCTGAGTTCTGAATAAAAGGCCTTCTCTGGAAAGATCTGGGGAAAGATTATTTCATGCAGATACATTAAAAAAAAAGGATTTTTATATAAAAGCTTTTCTAAGCACTTTCCAAAAATTATTTCATTTAATCCTCTAATGATCCTATGATGTCCGTTTAGTTCTTATTCCCATTATGCAGATGTGGAAATGAGGCACAGGGAAAGTGAATAACTCAGCCAAAGTCACACACCTATCTAAACACAGGCAGGAAGCCAGGCAATATGAGGCCAATCTTTACATTTATCCACTATGCCTTGCTGTCTTCCCAGGAATAGCAAGTGCAAAGACCCTGAGGCTGGAACAAACCTGAAATTTTTGGAAGGACAGCAAGAAAATCAGTGTGGCTCGTGTTTATTTAGGGATGAGGAACACAATATGAATCGAGTTCAGAGAAGTAGGTGAAGGGCAGAACGTAGAAGGCCTCACAGACCGGGGTAAAGAGTGAGATAAAGATTATTCTTATTGCTGGAGGCTTGTAACAGTGCAATGATGTGATCTAATTCACAGTTTAAAAAATTTGCTCTGGATCCTGAATGGAGAAGGATGTTCATGAAAAACAAAACAAAAAAATCCTCATGAACAGTTTGTTAATTCTGTTACCCCTGGATATTAATATTTTAAAGTTATATTAGTTTACAAATTACTTTCTTGAATATCTTTGAGTCTTTGTTATATTAGCAGATGGAATGAATATCTTTATATTTTTATTTTGTTTTGTTATTTTTGGCACAGTGAACTTTAATTCATGAAAATTAAGATGATGCAACATTAGAATTTTTGAGAAGATGAACAGAAAAACATAATAACATGTACCGATGTCAAACTGCAACGAGTTCATAGTATCCTGGCTCATTTTCTAAAATTCAATCATTTTTTTAAAAAACAGCTTTGTTGAGGCACAATTTACATAGCATAAATTTCATCCAGTTTAAGTGAATAATTCAATGATTTTTGGTATATTTACAGGATTTTGCATTCATCACATTCTCATTTTAGAACATTCCCATCACCCCAGTAAGAAACTTTGTGTCTAGGGACGCTTGGGTGCTAGGTCGGTTAGGCGTCTGCCTTCGGCTCGGGTCATGATCCTAGGGTCTTGGGATCGAGTCCTGCATCGGGGTCCTTGCTGGGCGGGGAACTTGCTTCTCCCTCTGACTGCAGCTCCCCCTGCTTGTACTCTCCCTCTCTCTCTTTCTCTGACAAATGAATAAATAAAATCTTTAAAAAAAAAAAAAGAAACTTTGTGCCCATTATCAGTCACAGTGATAGGCATCCATGAATCTACTTTCTGTCCATAAACTTTCCTTTTCTGGACATTTCATATAAATGGAATCATACAGTATATGATCTCTCATGTCTGGCTTCTTTTACTTAGCATAATGTTTTTGAGGTTCATCCATGTTTTAGTATGTGTCAGTACCTCATTGCTTTTTGTTGGTGAATAATATTCCATTGTATGGATATACCACATTTTATTAATCATCAGTTGGTGGATGGGTTATTTCCAGTTTTGACTATTATAAGAAAAAACTGCTTTAGATATTCCTTTCCAAGTCTTTGTGTAGAGACATGTTTCATGGGTGTAGATTTCTTTTGGAAGGAGTGGAATTGCTGGGTTTTTGGTAAGTCTGTGTTTAACATTAATTTTCAAAGTTTTTAAATAAAACCAGAATAACCTGCATCATGGTTTTGTTTTGATAAATTGCCATCCCCAAATAATTTAGATTATTTTGCTATTAAATACAAATTTGTAAAACTAGCTTTTGGTATGTACTTGAAATTTTAAGTTCTTTAATAAAGAATGTCTTTGCATTTCAATAATGTTTCAAATATTGAGAAATAATTTCTCTATGCTCAGATTTTTTTCTTGGTGCTCAATTTGTGATTTGATTAAAAAGGTCTTTAAAATGAAGATGCTCTCTAAGTTATCATTTCAGAACATATAACATATGGAGTTATTTCTGTCTTTAAAATAATCTTCATAGAACAAGAGGTTTGCAAATCACAGAGTGAATATCCTTCTTTGTTTAGCTGCTGACATTTTAAATTCAATTTAGCAGTGGCCTTATATTTTTAAAGTTAATGAAATGGATTTCAGGTTCAGTTAACAGTAATTTAAGATGACAATTAAATCATTAGAGAAGCTAATTATTAAATGGAAAGCTCACTGTAATACTCAAGCTCATAAAGAAATAAAATCTTATGTCCAAGTGCTATGCAGACTGTGAACTGGTTGATGGGTAGTTCTTTCAACAAAGCAGCACTGTAGCAAGGTTGACACACGACAGTCCTCTACATGGTATTATTTCCAGCAAGCTGAACTTTAATATTTAAGTTCATGTCTACTCATGATTTTATTTAGCTAAGTGACATAGGGTATGAAACATTGTTTCACAGCATCTCAAGCAGTGTTTCTAAATACTATAAATATAGCCACTATGTTTGCCCTGTTCATCTCAAACTCATATGACAAGTGTAGTAATTGCTGTGTTTATTATAATAAAAATAAAATTAGAATGATGTTGCTAGGAATGCTTTTATACTTTTATTTTGGTAAGCGAGAGCATGCATATACCTGGGGCAAAATTGGTGAAGAATGAGGAATGCTATGTTTGACTTTGATAGATGCGGCCATTCCATTTCCTTAAGTGATTAAACCTCTTAATACTGTTTGAGAGTATCTGTTGCTCTATCTTAATTTAATAGGTAGAACTGAAGACAACACAAGTTCATTGACAGTGAAGTGAATGACTAAGTGGTGATACGTACACAGTGGAATACTATACAACAAGGAAAACAAACTATAAAGTTCAGGTAACAACCTGCTTGAATCTCAAGGGCATAATGTTAAATGAATAAAGCAAGACACAAGGTTAAACAAACTATACAATCTCTATTTTTACAAAGTTAAAGACAAAATTAAGCTGTGGTGTTAGAAGTCAGGATAGTGGTTAATTTGGGGAGTAAAGACGCTAGTGATGGAAAAGGGGCAGAAGGGAGTTTTCTGAGTGCTCTTATATTTTGCTTCTTGACCTGGATTTATCCACTTTGTGATATTTCTTTGAGCTGTACACTTATTATCTACACACCTTTGTGTATGTATACTAAACTTCAATAGAAAGTAAAAGACAAGTAGGTATTAAACTTAGAAAAACATTAATTTTAAGTCCTCTTGATTTTAATTGTAACATTGATTTGAACTTAAGCAGAATCATAGAAGCAAAATTTATTCAAAAAGCTCTCATGCTAAGAGATTCCTTGATATATGCTATCCCAAAGAGTATTTTTTGCCCTTTATTTTTGTGATTTTTTTAAAGATTGTCTTTGTAGTTTTGTTCCTTTTTAACATCTTTAAAATTCTCCTAGTATTACAGTACATTTTTTAAAAAGTTTTTAAAGTTAACATATAGTGTTTTTAAAGTTAACAGACAGTGTAATATTAGTTTCAGGTGTACAATATTGTGATTCAACACTTCCATACATCACCCAGTGCTCATCACAAGTGCAGTCCTGAACTCCCATCACCTACTTCACCCATCCCCCACCCCTCTACCCTCTGGTACCCAGAGGGATAATACATTTTAATTTCTGACAATAATCTTACTCTTGTGATTCTTTTATTTCAAAACAAATTTAATTGTTTCATCATATAATTATTTTGTAAACCCCCCCAAACAACTAGGATTTTTATTTTGATTACTTTTACTTTATAAATGAGCTTTGGAGGAACTTACATTTTTACAGATTGTTTTCCTCCAGGTTTATCTATGATGTCTCTCCATTTATTTAAGTCTTCTCTTGTGCCATTTAGTAACTTTTTCTTTTTAAAACTCAATTGTAATCACATGGTTAAAATATGAATACATTCTTGTTAAACAATTAAAACAAATAAAACAAATAAATTATAATCCCAAATTCAGATATATCACTTTCCCTCCATAGGGCTAGTCACAGTTATCTATTAAGTGTACCCCTCCACACTTTTGTATGCATCTACATACATTTAAATATACCCGGAGAAGACATATGGTATCATGCCACAGTATTTTGGTCTATCTGAATTGTATCATGTAATCCACGTTTGTGTGTGTGTATTTTGCTTTTCATTTTTCTCTCCCAACAATATGGCTTACTAAGAGCTTTTTCCATACTAGAACATTAGAATTCCCTCATTCTTGTAAATTGCTGATTTGTATTCAATAGAATGAATGTACTATGGATTATTTATACATTCTCTCTTTTTTTAGATTTATTTAACTGAGAGAGAACATGAATGGGGGGAGCGGCAGAGAGAGAGAGGGAGAGAGAATCCTCAAGCAGACTCCCTGCTGAGGGCGGAGCCTGTCTTAGGGCTCAATCCTGGGATCCTGAGATCATGACCTGAGCTGAAATCAAGAGCTGGTTGCTCAACTGACTGAACCACCCCGGCACTCCTATTTATACATTCTCTTAATGGTTATGTAGATTGTTTCAATTTTTTATGCTTATAAGCAATGCTAAACCACAGCCTATCCATATCTCCTTGTACACACTTAGAAGTTTTTCTCTAAGGTAGATTTGGAGAGGTGGAATTGGTCAAAGCATATGCACATATAAAAGTTTGATTAAAACTGTCTAATCCTTCTCTACAAATATTTTTTTCCAATTGGCATGGTCACTAGGAATTTATAAAAAATTCATTTCTACCCTCTCATCAACACTTCATATATTAAACACCATGGGAGATGGTAAAAATAAATGATTACTGCTCTTGTGAAATTTACATTCAGTGTGATCAAGTATAAAAATAGGTGTAATAAGGCAATAAAAATAATGCATTAAAGGTAGTTGAACTTGTGGAAATAATAGCCGAAGTGCTTGGCAATGGGAAAAGGTGCTGTGTTATCTTCAAGATGCCCTTAGTGAATTCTTCCCAGCCAAAAGGGTAAGCTCAGAAACTCAATTTGGACCCACTGAATGGACTCATTTTTCAGGAATAGATTCACAATAACCAAACTCACAGAGCCTGAAGTAATAAACCAATTTATTAATGCACAGGAAGATAAGAAGTGCCAAAGGATTCAGACATGTCCTCCAACTGTCACCTTCTGTCCATGAATACTCCACACAGAGAGCCAAATTATCATTTGAATGTCAGCTAACCCAGTATTTTAGAAAATATATGCACATGACAGTCCATTTGGCATATATTTTCTGTGAAGCCTTTTAACTTGGAAAACCAGTTTATAATCTTGCTCATTGATCATGGAAGGAGAAAGAGGAGAGAGAGAGTGGAGTTAGGTGTGGGAAACACCATCTCTGCAATGTGGGAGATACCTGCCCCTGGTCAGATAGATGTCTCCTAGGCAAAGACATATTCTCCCTTGGACACTGCTGGGATGGCCCAGCCAATATATGCCTCTGGTGTTCTTTCTTCTCTGAGCTCGCAAGGATGGACAGCCCTCTGTCTGATGGGTACATTATATTCCATTACAATCAAGCATTATTCTCTAAGAGCAATCCATGTTATTTAATCCTAATAATAAAATCAATAATTACAGTAGTAGTGTTTATTTAGGGCTTATGATGTGCTAGGCACAGTTTCAAGTGCTTTAAATACATTGACTCATTTAATCCTCTTTAAAGTGTCTTTCTCTATCTCCATCTTTGTCCCTGCTGTATTGGTTTGACAGCTCATCTATCTGAGGAAGCAAACATTTATTTTAGTTACATATTCTTGGAGTGGCCCTCAGTATAAGCACAATATATGGAAATACAACTAAAATACACCAGGAACTCTAAGTAGAAGTGATTCATTTTGATTAGGTCAATAAGGGAAACTTCCCATGGAGGAGGAGAAGGGGCTTTAAAACATGAGTAGAATTTTTATGGACGGAAATAGAAAATTCCCCACTCTAAAAAAAAAAATGACTGTTTCCCTGCTTAAAAGGTTAAGCTTCATTTAACTGGAAAGTTTGCTTCCATGAAATACCTAATTCCTCAATAATGCCTGACACATAAAATGTATTTTATAAAAAATTTGCTATTGAGGGTAGGGGTAAGGAGAGAATATGGATATTTTCCTGTAAAATTCATATTGTCTGATTAAATTACATGGAAATAAAACAGAACCGTCATTGGCCTTTTCTTTCTAATTGTGTTTCTCACACACTTATACAGTTTATATCTTAATGAAAATGAGGCTCAAGAGATGCTTTTAAAGTCCAGGAGGGTAAATTAGAATGCATTCCCCTTGATTGCAGCATTTGCTATTTTAGAGGGAAAAAGCATCAGTGGTCACTTATGAATTGTGATTCTGACCTACATTGCAGAGCTAGCACATTTCCCTGGGAAACTGATCAATAACACACTGTTAAAAAAGGACCTTGCTAACAGCCTTTCCTTAGAAAAGCTAAGGTTGACAGTCCAGGAAACAATTTGTTCAATTTCATCTACTCTCCTGGAAGTCCCAGCAGGTAAAATTGCTCCCTATTTCATAGTCACAAAAGCATTTCACTTAAAATAATAATGTTGATGTTGATTGCATTTTTAATATAAAAGTTATAAATAGGGACTTCTGGGTAATTATGGTAGCAGGCTCGCTGTGTCTGACACTCTTTCTCCCAGCTTCTGGTACAGTACACTGGAAAGATGCACAGGGAAGACTGAAACAGGCAGCAGAGGAGGAAACTAAAGGAAAGGCAGCGAGTCAAACTTTGCATGAAATCTCTGCTAACTATCATCAATGGAGAAGAATTGAGATTCTTATTTTTGGACTATGTACCACCCGTCCACTTTTTATATCAGAACAGAATAAAGAACCTCAAGGTTGATAGGAAGAGATAGTAAGTCAACCCCTTTGTAAAGGCAGCCATCCCCTCAATCAGGATTTCCCAACCTTGGCCCTATTGACATTTGGGACCAGATAATTCTCTGTTGTGGGGGGTTGTTCTGTGTAATGTGGGTTGTTCAGCAGCATTCTGGTTTCTACCCACTAGATGGTAATAGCTCTTCCTCATCCCTGGTTGTGATAACCAAAAATGTCTCCAGACATTGCCAAATTCCATGAGGGACAAAATGGTACAGGTTGAGAATCACGACATAGATGACTACATTAGCTAGAGCCTCGAGTTTCTCTGTCCCACCTCCCTTTTGTCTGTTTTCACTTTTTATGACAGGAAGTCAAGGGGGAGCAGATTGCAGTGCCCTGAAACCTGAGGCATCTTGTCCCTAAAAAAATTTTAAGAAACTCATTTGGATCAAAATTCATCTGTGGTACTAGAAGTTGTAATGGTTCCCTTTAAAGGAGGGGATGTTATCAGGGGGGATGCAGAAGAGGCTTCTCCAGTGACAGAAGTGTTCCATATCTTGATCTAGGTCGTGGTTGTACATCTGACAGAATTCACTGAGCCCAACTGTTGAGCTGAGTACAATTACTGTATTTAAGTTATACCTCAACAATCAAAAACAAGGCTCAGGGGAAAGAAACCCCACTTATACATAAGGCATATCAAAAGGAAAAGGACAAGGACCATTCCTTTGAAGCTTGATAGGGAGAGTGAACCTCTGAAAATGAAAAGATGTGAACCTTTTAGAATGCATGTGCTTGCATCAAAGAGCTCTGCATGGGGAGGCTAATAGATTTCCACATCATCCGTGCTGGTGGCCCTCTATCATCCCTCTGAAGCAAAGGGAAAATTAGAATTAAAAGCTGGGGCTGTAATTCAACCTGTTGCCATAATCTTGGAGACATTTCAGCAAACTACAAAGATAATGGATTAGTTTAAAAAATGCAATGGATTAGTCCATCTGAGCTGTGCCAACAGAAGCAGAGTGCACATGCCCAGAAAGTCAAGAAGGAGAAGCTCCCTATCAGCCACTCACCTGTCTCCTTGAATGCAAGCACTGTACTAACCAGTATTCTATGCAGGTCTTCTACTGCACAGGTGCTGTTTTCTAAGGCCGAGAGTTCTCTGTTGCCCGTCTCCGGGTGACACTAATGCTTTTACATCCACATCTAGAGAGCAGTGTCCTAGAAAATGCTGGGGCTAGAGTAGAGTGCCAGGGGCCAGCCATGGCTTATTGGTTTGGGGAGTAGAGTTCACACAAGTAAAGCATTGTGTTCAGAGTAATTACTGTGAACAGGAAGAATATATTGAGCAAAGTTCGACATGAGTGTAGAGCAGTTAGAATTCTAGAATGGTCAGTGTAATAGTTGCAGATCTGACACCTCAAAACATTTAGTGTGCTGTGTGTAATTAATGTTAGATCTTCAGTATGTCCGCAATGGTCCATTTGTCCAGACCAATGAGGTCTGTGCTTTTTTTTTTTTTTTTCCTTTTCTCTGGCATCTCTTCCAGGAGTAGATGGACTCTAGTATGTTTAGGAGGCAAAGAGGTCTGAGAACACACACGGCTGGGCTTTGGTATGTGCATAGGGCTTGTGCATGTCACTTTAGGACATGAGTTTCCACTGGCCCAGGACTGTTCCTCTGGCTTGTCTGTTCAGTTTCTTTAATAGCTACCTCCTCTTCTAAAGAAGGGGGAATCACTCTTGCCTTGCCCTCTCCTAGCTCTTAGCTGCTCCTCACCAGGGATATTCTACAGAGATGAGACAGACTGGTTGTACCTTGCCCAAACCCCAGCCTGGGACCCAGGAGACCGGGGCAGCAGGAGACCTTTTCCTTTGGCCCTTTCCCAGTGTCACTCTCACCTAGCACTGTCACGGATTAAGGGACTCCCCATCAGTGGCCTCAATGTACTTCTCTTCCAACCTCCCCGCTTTGTATAGTAAGAGCCATTATTCGTTGATTCACTTATTTATTAGTTCATGCATTCATTTAGCAAGCATTTATTGTTTATTATTTGGCATCAACTGTATTCCAGGCATTACTTTCTGGGTGAGGACTATAGCAGTATATGAGACAGACAAGATCCTTATTCTCTTGGAGCTTATTTCCTAGTGGACAAAGCAGACTGCGAATAAACAATCAAACAAGCATATATTAGGAGGTGGTAAATGCTATGACATAAATAAGACCAGGACATGTGATACTGACTGCGGTGAGGTGTGCGGTACTTAGAAGATGCAGTTTTGTCCCTACACAAATGAGAATGTCAAAGACTTAGAGAAATCTTAAAATACCCCCAAGGTTATTAACTGCAGTGGATACTTGATAGCCTATTGGCATCCATTTTCTTCTGTTCCTTCCTAAACAAACCACTTCCCAAGTGTCCATGTGTCTTGGGGAAGGCTGAGCGAACCAGCTTCAGGGGTTGGCCCTGATCAATATCAGCCATTCATAGTAACATCATCCACTTGCCAGTGATTGGTTTAAGGATCTGGCCCTAAGCCAATCAGCACATAGTATTTTCCTGTCACTAGAGATCTGTTCAGGGATGGGCTCATGATCCAGTTTGAGGCAGTGAGATGTGCAGGGGAGTTCTCTGGAAATGTCTGGGAAGTTTTCTGCTCTTAATAGGAAAAGATGGTCTGTCTCTCTTACTAGATGTGAATGAGGAAGTAAGCAGACAGTTGTTCTTGGCAGGTGGCCTATGGCCATGAAGGAAATACTCCTGAGAGGAAATCTGACACTCAGCATAGCTGAGTGTAGAGAAGGAAGTTATCTGGTTCTTGAGGACATTAGTGAACCTCTAAGCCAGCCCATCTTGAAAGCCTGCTCTTCAGCACTCATCATTTCTGTGTAGGTCACAGCTTCTGTTTATGCACAGAGCAGGCCTCAAGAGCCCCTAGGAGCAGCTCTCAGCTGGTGATGGATGGGAGATGATGGATAACTACCCCAGCTTTGTTGTCCTTTGTTTGAGACAACTCTAAGCATCCTATGTGAGAGAGAAGCCCTCTCCAAGTAGGGAACATTTACGCTGAGCTATGAATGACAACCAGAAGCCATCAGTGAGAAGAGTACTCACAGCTGAGGCACTAGGTTGGCAAAGACTCTAGTGTGGGATTTGTTTTGGCATATTCTAGAATCAGAAAAGAGGAAGGCAAGTATGGCTGGGCCCTGGTTAACAGACAGCTGGGTTTCTAGAATCAGGCCGTCTGGCTAAGTCCTCCTCCTCCTCTTGCTTGCAGTTTGGTCTTGAGGAAGTTACTTGACCCTTTTGAGTTTTAGTTTCCTCATCTTTTTTTTTTTTTTTTTAAAGATTTTATTTATTTATTTGACAGAGACACAGCGAGAGAGGGAACACAAGCAGGGGGAGTGGGAGAGGGAGAACCAGGCTTCTTGCCAAGCAGGGAGCCCGATGCGGGTCTCGATCCCAGGACCCTGGGATCATGACCTGAGCCGAAGGCAGACGCTTAACGACTGAGCCACCCAGGTGCCCTAGTTTCCTCATCTTTAAATGGGCTTAATAATAGCACCCGCATGACAGCATTGTAATGAGAATCAAATGAGCTCATGAATGTGAAATGTTTATCACAGTCCCTGTCCCAGAGTAGTTATACTCTCATCTAGATTAGGTTTGCTCGCCTAATGTTCAATTTGCCATGGGTTTTACATCTTTTTGGGGTCATTGTCAGAATAAAATCACACCCAGCTGAACCTTGGGACAACAGAGTGCAAACCACTGCTGGTAAGCCCCGAGGAACCATAACTAAGCGTTTTAGATAGAGAGATTATCTGGATCCGTTTAGAGCTCTAGTTGCCCCAGAGTTTTCCTCCCTGCCAGGAAATCTGGAAGCATGCCTTAAAAGCTTGCAAATGTGAGATCAGTGTATCATCTGAGCAAGACCACATCGCCTCTCCTGTAGCAGCGCAGGGTCTGCTACAAGCTATCAAAAGATAATCTGTCAAAATCCATAAAGACTGTGGCTCACCGTAAACACGTTGGCCAATTTGTCCATCAAATAAAATTAAAAACCTACTACAGATATGCTATTGAGAAAAACTGGAAGTGCTAATATGGTTCCCTTGGAACACACATAATTTATTACCTGACGGACCTTGATACATGTGTTGTGGGCTGCTTTGAAAGCCTCTCTCTGGACCATGCACTCTAATGGACATCATTACTTTAGGGAAGATTCTGAAGTAACCCTTACGTCAAGGGCCATCAAAAATACTACTGCCTCTTTAGGCCACGTTCAGTTTCCAAGGACCTACTGCAAAATTGCATATGTTAATTGCACGGATGACTATATTTAGTAATTCCAAAGCTTAACTGCAGGAGAGAGGAATTCCACCCAGAATCCTTTAGCAGTGTGCTATCATG
Source organism: Mirounga leonina (assembly GCF_011800145.1). Lineage (NCBI taxonomy): Eukaryota > Metazoa > Chordata > Mammalia > Carnivora > Phocidae > Mirounga > Mirounga leonina. The sequence goes on from NW_023270268.1 coordinate 19,562,095, forward strand.
AGTCCACGGGGAAATCCATTGGATTTAATAACATATATTTGTTTACAACAAGGACTAAGAAAATGTGTTTCAACTCACCTGCCAGTAGTGATATTTTCTTTTGAGCTCCCTGTCAGAGAAGTCTAGTAAAATAATAGAAACTGCTAAGTAATATTTATCTAGGGCAAGTAATATTTTTCTGACCTCCAGTAAGCTCTTTTTTTTTTTTTAAAGATTCTTTATTTATTTATTTGAGAGAGAGAGAGAATGAGAGACAGAGAGCACGAGAGGGAAGGGGGCAGAGGGGAAAGCAGACCCCCCGCTGAGCAGGGAGCCCGATGTGGGACTTGATCCCGGGACTCCAGGATCATGACCTGAGCCGAAGGCAGTCGCTTAACCAACTGAGCCACCCAGGCGCCCTCCAGTAAGCTCTTAAAGTAATCAAGCCTCTCCACATTTAGACAAAAGCAATTAAGTGACCATTTCTGTCTACCATCATGTACTAATTTTCTATAATTATGTGCTATTAAAAACGAAATGAAGAGAGAGAGGATACAATTCCTAGCTCTGCCATTACTCATTCTTTAACCTTATTAATAATAATAGTAATAATGACAGTTAATATTTATGACAACCTACCAGGGCCCAGGCAATATGCTTAGCACTTAGCTTACACCCATCTCATTTGATATTTGCAAAAAGTCTTTGGGAGGAAGATGTATTATCATTATATCTTTTTAATAGTTGAGAAATAGAGACTTTAAAAGGTTAAGACACTTGTCCAGGGTCACACTCTTAGTAGATATGACTTGGTTTCATTTCTAAGTTGGGCTGCCTGGCCTGGCAGATTATGTATTCACTGTATATTCTACCTCCTCTGGGGCCTAATTTACACATCTATATTTGTCTTTCTCTCCTAGGTAACTGGGGAGTCCAGGGCTCAGCCCAGACTCAGTGTAGGAATGAGAGGGGCTGGCTCACAGCTGAGGGCATGGAGCAGAGTGTGACTGGAACCAGGGCTGCCGGCTACGGGAGGGCAGGGCAGGGTGCAAGTGGATGTCTGAAATGCCCACTCCTAGTCCAGTGACCCAAAGTGAAGGATCAGTAACAGAGACCCTGCAAGCCCAAGCAAGCAAATTTGGAAGGCAGCCTGGAGAGATTGCCAGAGTCTGGGGAGACTTAAGTAATGGGGACTTATCAGAGGATGTCCAGGGCAAAGGTGTTATTGGGGCAGAGCTGTAAAGGTTGCTGAGAACATTCCTGTGATCCGTGAGACAAAGTATTCATGTTTTCTCTTACGTAGATCTTAAGAAGAATAAGGGAAATAGCCTAGGTGCAAGCACTTTGCAAACTCTCAAGTAAGAATGTTATTACAAAGGGTTGTCTGTGTTTGTGCATGCAAGGTCAAATGGTCTGTGCATCTGTGTGTCTTACAGCAGCCTGAGCTATGGATTGCTGACCTAGGACACCTCAGTTGGGTTTAGGACTAGGAGAAAAGTAAGAAGATAGTTTTGGCAGAGAAGGAGAGGAGATTATTTTCCAGCTTTGTCATGTGTTCTGAGGGGAGAATATTCAAATGTACCAAGAGAAGAACCAACACTACTGCAAAATAATACTGTAATGTTATGGTTTCTAGGTGATAATATGTGGTATACTGATGAACTGGATACAGGACTTAAAATGCACATGGTGAATTTTGTTTTATAGCTCAGTTCACCATCGGTTAATGGCAAAGGGAGTCTCCAGCGTTTGTAAGTGCTGTCATTATTCTGAGCGGGACAGCACGATGGGGGGATCTACACTCAGATGCAGTCAGGGAGGAGAGCTTGGTTGAATTTACCCTCCCCGTTCTGTGGAGTACAGGGTGGAAATGTGCAGTGCGGGTCTTGGGGTCCTAGAGAGCACACTTTGGGGTTTCTATTCCACTCCTGCAGCCCAGAGGACTAGAACTAACAGCAGTGGGAGGCAGCGGGTTTCACAGAACAGCCACAGGGAAGGCGTCCAGCAGGGTGGCCTGTGCCTGACGTGGCTGGCAGCAGGACCGAGACGGGAGGGGGCAGAGGCACAGCTGTTACCTGGCGTGGATGCCTGGCAAACAGCAAGCCCGATGCAGAACACTGGAAGTTGTGCAGCTTCACCAACGATGGGAGAAGCTGTGCGGAGATATTTCTCCACTGGGAACTCCCTTGGCTCCCACTGCGTGCCATTTACTCGAGGCTGCATAGGAAATAGATATTGACATCAACCGGCCCCCTGCATCATAATCTGACAGAAGAATTCCAAGGACAGTCCGGAGAAATAAGTGAACCCAATAAGTGTTGGTGGGGGAAACACTAGGTCAGAGTAAGCCTTACCTTCCTCTGGGCTGAATAAGTAGGGAAAACCCAGAAGAGCCAATAGTGGAAAGAAAAATGGAGAACCCACTTTTCAGGATGGAGAGAAAAAGGACAAAGAGTTTAATGACAAATGAATAGCTTAGAATCGGAAGGTAGTGATTAGACAGAGATAATTGAGGTTTCTGAAAAGGAGATCAGAGTGAAAGGGTGAGAGTGACATTCAGATATATGATAGAAGAAAACTTGTCTGATCTCTGGGAGCCTGGATTATGTATGTAGAAATCACGCATGCAGCATGTGTCTGTATTAATGAAAACGTATCTAGCCATATCCTGGTAATTTAAAAAAGTTTTAAATTCTTCCAAAGCATCCAGGGAGAAAATCATGTGGCCTGCAAAGGAGGCGAATCTTATTTCCCTCTGATATTCTCTCTATAGTATTAAAGTTTTTTTTTTTTAAGATTTTATTTATTTATTTGAAAGAGAGAGTGGGTGAGAGAGAGCACGAGTGGGGAGCGACAGGCAGAGAGAGAAAGAGAAGCAGACTCCCTGCCAAGCAGGGAGCCTGACATGGGGCTCAATCCCAGGACACTGGGATCCTGACCCGAGCCAAAGGCAGATGGTCAACCAAATGAGCCACCCAGGTGCCCCTATGGTATTAAAGTTTAGAAGAGCATAGATTACAGGAATATATGGGCAAAGATTTGGTATAAGAATGGTACAAGAATTTTATTCTTGCATATATATATATATATATTTAGTTCCATTTCTGAAAAGATAAGCTAAGTAGCTACCAAAGAAAGTTCCCTAAAAAATGATGCAAAGGTAAACTCTAGCTGACCTAGAGATAGGAAACTCAGGAATGGGAAAATTATTCTACAAAATGGTTTGCTCTAAATGCAAGATATCCATAAGTTAAATTTAAAGAATTGTTGAAAATATAGTTCAAAACCAAAGAAAAATGTCAGAAACACAATTGGAAAAAAATATATTTAATAATAAATATGGCAAGATAGGTTATGTATGTTTGTTCAAACTATTAGACACATAGTACATGCTCTGTAAGTATTTGCTGAATGAGTATAGGATTTTTACCATGTACGTAGAAATAAGTTGGAGAAATGGAGATGGCCAGAACTTGGAGGAAGCTGAGTCATTTCCTCCTTCCCCTGCGTAAAGCAGAAAATGCAGGAGGGTAAGCAGTGGAACTTTCTGTTCCTTTTATGCCTTGTTATTTCATAGTGAAAGTCAAGTTCATTATGTCCAAGTGATTATTATTATTATAAGCTCAAAGGGGCTTGGTCACATTCTCTGAGTGAATGACTTAGGTCATGCATTTAGGAAGTGTTAAGTACTCTCAGAGCAGACAGGTACTTCTTGCCATTTAAAAACAATGCTCCTGCTCTTTTTTGTGGCTTCTGGGAGGCGGTAGGCTGCTTCAGGATGGAGCTGAACATCTCTTTCCCAGCTACTGGTTGCCAGAAACTCATTGAAGTGGATGACGAATGCCAACTTTGTAGCTTTTATGAGAAGCGTAAGGCCACAGAAGCTGTTGCTGCTGCCGTGGGTGAAGAATGGAAGGGTTACGTGGTCCGAATCAGTGGTGGCGATGACAAACAAGGCTTCCCCACGGAGCAGGTTGTCCTGACCCATGGCCGTGTCCACCTGCTGCTGAGTGAGGGGCATTCCTGCTACAGACCAAGGAGGACTGGAGAGAGAAGGCGCAAATCTGCTTGGGGTTATATTGTGGATGCCAATCTCAGTGTTGTCAACCTGGTCATTGTAAAAAAAAGGGGGGGGGGTTGGATAGAACATTCCTGGACTTACTGATATTACTGTGCCTCATCGCCTGGGGTTCCAAAAGAGCTAGCAGAATCCACAGTCTCTAAAGAAGATGATGTCTGCCCGTCTCTTGTGAGAATGCCCCCAAATGAAGAAGGTAAGTAACCTAGAACCAAAGCGCCCAAGACTCAGCATCTTGTGCCCTCCAACACAAACAATGGTGTATTGCTCTGAAGAAACGGTGTACTAAGAAAAATAAGGAAGAGGCTGCAGAATAGGCTAAACTTCTGGCCAAGACAATGAAGGAGACCAAAGAAAAACGCCAGGAACAGACTGCCGAGGGACAGAGGCCATCTTCCCTGAGAGCTTGTACCTCTAAGTCTGAGGCCAGTCAAAAATGAGATTTTCTAAAGATTAACAAATAAATAAGATCAGACTTAAAAAAAAACAAAACAGTTCTCCCCTGTCAATAATAGGAGCATATTGTATCTTCCCTGGTTTCTCACTGTCAGCCATGAAATTTGACTCCATCATATCACATTTTCCCCTCACCTCTATCTCTTTCTTAATTTTTCACATTGTTCCTCTTGATTTCTATGATTCATTGAACTAAGTTAGTCAGGGCTTTCATTTATAGAGAATTGATTGCAAATTGATTCATAACTATGATTCTTTTAAGATGACCACTTAACAATGAGTCACCAAGTTGGCTTTTACAGATGTCTGTATGGGTAGCTCGCTCATTGCTGAGCCGTGCTGTTTCCTCAGGTAGAAACAGTCCACTTTGAGATTATGGGGACTTTACCCAACAATTCATAGTGGTTTGTGTTATAAACAACACCAAAGTTGTCTGATTTTAGCAACTCCAGAGTGAGGGAAAAACTAGTGAGGACTATTTGCATAGTCTGTCCTAGGAAAGACGGGGAAGTTTATTCTGGAGATGACTCATTCCAGAATCAATTGATCACAAACCCCAGTGGCTGAAGGATTTTTAGCTTGTTTTTATTATTATTCACACATATTGGATCATCTTTTAGATAATATGAAGTTGTTCCCTGATTTGGGGGTGAAGTCTAGGGAAAGTCTTTATCTTTGTTCTAGGAATGAAGCTTCAGGAGGTATTAAGGATGCACGATTCACTTCCCTCCTGATTTGACCTTGGCTCAGAATAAATGTGGCAGTGGGTTGGGGATTTCCTGGGAATTTCTTTGCTCTGCTTGAAATGTGCCAGAGATGTACAACCCTGTTTTTTGTCCTCTATTGTCTATATATCCAGAGAACATTTAAATCTCTGTTTGAAGAAAGCTAAAGCTGGATTATTTTTGCCTGAGGATTATCCACTTTGTGAGTTATCAGGAGTAAATTTTAGACCACTTTTCCTGAATATAAATGTTTTATATATATATATATATATATATATATATATACACACCTTGCATGTGTGTTTTTATATATGTATATATTTACATATATAGTGTTTCAAAGCCAAATAAAATATTTTTATATTACCTATTTCTTTATTGTCAGTGCCTTTATGAAGTCAATAATTTTGGCTTTATTACTATTACTTAATAGATAACATAAGCACAAAGGCATGAAACAAAATTGACTTTTAAAAAAAATTTTTTTTTAGGACTTAGAAAACATTTATTTAGCAGTAATAGATACAATTTTAAAGATAATTGAAAATTATAAAGTTTAGTATGAGGATATCCCTCAAAGTTAAGTAAATCCCTTTCTATGTGATTTTTTTATGTTAATCACCATACATTACATCATTAGTTTTTGATGTAGTGTTCCATGATTCATTGTTTGCATATAACACCCAGTGCTCCATTCAGTACATGCCCTCTTTAATACCCATCACCAGGCTAACCCCCCCTCACCCCCCTCCCCTCTAGAACCCTCAGTTTGTTTCTCAGAGTCCATAGTCTCTCATGGTTTGTCTCCCCCTCTGAATTCCCCCGCTTCATTTTCCCTTCCTACTATCTCCTTCTTCTTCTTTTTTTTTTTTTTTTTAACATATAATGTATTATTTGTTTCAGAGGTACAGGTCTCTGATTCAACAGTCTTACACAATTCACAGTGCTCACCATAGCACATACCCTCCCCAATGTCTATCACCCAGCCACCCCATCCCTCCCACCTCCCACCACTCCAGCAACCCTCAGTTTGTTTCCTGAGATTAAGAATTCCTCATATCAGTGACATCATATGATACATGTCTTTCTCTGATTGACTTATTTCGCTCATCATAATACCCTCCAGTTCCATCCAGTCATTGCAAATGGCAAGATTTTATTCCTTTTGATGGCGGCATAATATTCCATTGTATATATATACCACATCTTTATCCATTCATCTGTTGATGGACATCTGGGCTCTTTCCATAGTTTGGCTATTGTGGACATTGCTGCTCTAAACATTGGGGTGACATACCCTTTCGGATCACTACATTTGTATCTTTGGGGTAAATACCCAGTAGTGCAATTGCTGGGTCATATGGTAGCTCTATTTTTAACTTTTTGAGGAACCTCCATACTATTTTCCAGAGTGGCTGAGCCAGCTTGCATTCCTACCGACAGTGTAGGAGGGTTCCCCTTTCTCCGCATCCCCGCCAACACTGGTGTGAGGTGGTATCTCATTGAGGTTTTGATTTGGATTTCCTTGATGCCAAGTGATGTGGAGCACTTTTTCATGTGTTTGTTGGTCATTTGATTGTCTTCTTTGGAAAAATGTCTGTTCATGTCTTCTACCCATTTCTTGATTGGATTCTTTGTTCTTTGGGTGTTGAGTTTGATGAGTTCTTTATAGATTTTGGATACTAGCCCTTTATGTGATATGTCATTTGCAAATATCTTCTCCCATTCTGTTGGTTGTCTTTTGGTTTTGTTGACTGTTTCTTTTGCTGTGCAAAAGCCTTTTATCTTGATGAAGTCCCAATAGTTCATTTTTGCCTTTGCTTCCCTTGCCTTTGGCGATGTTTCTAGGAAGAAGTTGCTGTGGCTGAGGTCGAAGAGGTTGCTCCTGTGTTCTCCTTTAGGATGTTGATGGACTCCTGTTTCGCACTGAGATTTTTCAACCATTTTGAGTCTATTTTTGTGTGTGGTGTAAGGAAATGGTCCAGTTTCATTCTTCTGCATGTGGCTGTCCAATTTTCCCAACACCATTTGTTGAAGAGACTGTCTTTTTGCCATTGGACATTCTTTCCTGCTTTGTCAAGGATTAGTTGACCATAGAGTTGAGGGTCCATTTCTGGGCTCTCTATTCTGTTCCATTGATCTATGTGTCTGTTTTTGTGCCAGTACCATACTGTCTTGATGATGACAGCTTTGTAATAGAGCTGGAAGTCCGGAATTGTGATGCCACCACCTTTGCTTTTCTTTTTCAATATTCCTCTGGCTATTCGGGGTCTTTTCTGGTTCCCTACAAATTTTAGGATTATCTGTTCCATTTCTTTAAAAAAAGTGGATGGTATTTTGATAGGGATTGTATTAAATGTGTAGATTGCTCTAGGTAGCATTGACATCTTCATAATATTTTTTCTTCCAATCCATGAGCATGGAACGTTTTTCCATTTCTTTGTGTCTTCTTCAGTTTCTTTCATGAGTACAAAATGGTCTTTTAAAAATATTTTAAATGACAAATTCATATCTCCTAGCATCTGTGTAATTTTCTCAATAATCTTGATTTCTTCTATTTTTAATGTTGTTATGACCCAATAGTTTGCACAATATTTTCATCCACTATGTGTTCATATATATATATATATTTGAAATATCACTTAGTTTGATTCTATCACATTAATATCCAAAGGACTTAATTTATCATGTGCTCCCAGTCTTAGTGTCAGTAAAGAGCTCCTGCAATTGCAAGGCTGCTAAAAGGAAGAATAGTAGTTTAGACCACTGGTTTTCAAATTCATTCATTCATTTGCTTTGTTTGTTTCTTTGTTCATTTATTCAGTAGGAGGGAGAAAATAAAAGATATTTAATATATATTAATAATATATAATAAATATATTACAATTATATACGTATATATGTATACCCTCACACACATATGCAATCTAAGGGAGATTGAATCTGTCAGCTCACTGTGGCCTTCTGATGTGCGTTAGGGTGTTTGGTGGTGGGTGGGGTGTAGGGGATAAGGAGATTTATATAGAAAGGTAAGGGAGAGAAGGATCAATGTAAGAAGGTGAAGTGGGTGTGGTGGTGTGCTCGCTTCGGCAGCACATATACTAAAATTGAAGTGGGTGTGGTGAAGAGTGGTGAGGGAGTAATTTGGGGGTGTGCGTTGTGAGCTGAGGGAGGGATGCACAAGCCTTGGGGCAGCCTTGGAGTTTGGAGAAAGGACTTTAGGAGATGTTGCTGCGGGTCTGTGTTGGCTACCCTTTGGCATTCTTGCAGAGATAACATTAGGTATCTATTTTTGGCTACTGGGAAGAATTTCTTGCACAGAGAGGCTGCACAGAGAGTGGTTGTGTGTGCTAGGTGCTGATGATACAATGGTGGGCATAAAACACATGCTCTCGGCTCTCAGGAACTTGCATACAAGTAGAGGAGCTGACATGAATCAAATATCCATCAAAGTATCATTCATTCATTCATCAACTATTTTTTAAGCATCTACAATGTGCCAGGCACTGCTTTAAGTCCTTGGGATTCTGATTCTTCAGTAAAACAAACAGACAGTATTACTCCTCTCTGTGGTGGCTTTATAATGTGCCAACCTATCTAAGCTGGAACTACATTTCCCAGAATTTTCTCTCTCTATGGTTCTGGGTTAGGGATGGCCATAGGAGAAATCTGCATAAGATCTGAAAGGCAAGAGCAAAGCTGCAGCCATTAGCCTCTGAAGGTCAGTGCAGGGCACCAGGCACCGCTGTAGCTTGTGCATGTTGGAGCTGATCTGCTGGATTGCCTTCCTAGTGTGCTATTGGGTGATCTTCGGGTCCTGCTGGGTCTCCTCCTCCTGCTTCTCTGGTGGCCTGAGCCCAGCGTGGTGCTGCTTATGGCAAAAGGGACCAATTCTCCTGCAGATTCCTATAGCACTGAGTTTAGGTTCGTGAGTGACAGATGTAGGTTCCAGTTTGTCTGTATTTGTCCTTGTGAATTCCACGTTGTTCCTGCTCTCGTGTACATCTAGGATTCCTTCCTGAATCATTGACTCATGGTGACTTCAGGCTCCAACCAGATGTAGAGGCAGTAGCCTGCATAGCTGCCCACCTGCCCTTACAACTGCCTACTGACTAATCCCTAGAATAAATCCTATTCCCTATTTCTCATGGTGGTTCTGCTGCTCTGATTGAACCCTGACAGATACTCTGCACTTGTGCTGGTTACATTCTGGATAGACAGTAAATGGCTTAATAAATAAATTCAAACTATACTTAAGAGTAAAAGGTGCTATGGAAAGAAAATCAGAGAAGGAAATTAGAGAGGGAAAGAGTAAGGGTGATGTAGGGTGCCGTGGAGGTGGGGAGGCAGGTGCTCTATTAAATAGGGTGTCCTGATGGGCCTGATTGAAAAGATAAGGTTTGTACGAAGGCTTGAACGAGGTGACAGGTAGCCAAAGGAAAAGCTTCGAGGGCAGAGGGAAGGTAGAGCCCACTCGCTAAGGCAGGAGAACACCTGGAGCGTTCTGGCGTCTTCAGGGAGCCAGCGCAACTGGAAAGGAGAGAGTGAGGAGGAGGACAGGAAGGTGTCAGGCAGAAACTGCATCGGGGGTCTGATTTGTTCAGCAGGGGTTGGCACACAGCAGCCTGCGGAGCAAATCCAGCCCCTCTGCTTGTTTTTGTATATCGTCTTCTTGGCACACAGCCATGCTTGTTCATTTACACATCATCTAGGGCTGCTTTTTGGCTACCATGGCTGAGTTGAGTAGTTGTGACAGAGACCATATGGCCTACACAGCCTGAAGTATTTGCTAAAAAATGTGTTGACCCCTGGTGTAGCGGCTCAGAGGTTTTGGCCTTTACTCTGAGCAAACCAGGAGCCATCTCAGGGTTTTGGGCAGAGGAGGGCCACGCTCTGGTTTATGTGATACAAGCATCACTTGTATTGCTGTGTTGGGAGCAGATTGCGGGGGGCAAGGGTAGAAGCAGGGAGACCAGTTAGGAAGCTATCATGGCATCCAAGCAAGAGAGGATGCTGGCGTGGGCCAGAGCGGTGGCCGCGGGGGAGGTCGTCGGAATCTCTTGAAGCTCAAGCCAGACTGACAGAGTGGATTTGGGTGTGGGAAAAGAGGGGAGTCAACAAATGTACAATTACAAGTGCTCGTATAAAAGGTTTCCTGGGAGGTGCCTCAGGGACCAGTGGGATGGGAGCAGTACCAATCTCCCCACCCACTGGAGCAGGGCTGTGTTGTCTGTTTTGTGTACTGGGCTTTCTACTAACTAATAAGGTTGTTCTCAACCTTGGCTGCACGTTAGAATTGTCTGGGGAGCTTTACAAGGTACCAATGCCTAGGTCCCACCCTCAAAACTCTTATTTAATTGGTTTGGGTTTTGACCTGAGCATTAGGATTCGTAAAAGCTCCCCACATGATTCTTCCATCAGCCAACATTGAGAGCCGCTGCTCTAGTATTTTCTTTGAATACACTTCCCATGCCTTCAGATGATGGGAAGGGGCTGGTTTAGGATCTAGGAGTGTGTGCTGGAATGTGTCTTTTTAATTTTCATCTTCCCCCGCACTTAGCACATTCATAATACCACCTTAATGTCCTCGGAAGGAATTTCTTCTCCCCTTTGTTCGTGGCCCTGGTAGAAACAGTGTCTGTCTCCCCCCTCGGCAAGGTGAACTTCCTGGATCTCTTCTCTCCCTTTCCCTGGTGCAGCCACCTGGCAGCTGTTTGATTTGAGCCCAACCAGTTGGACACACGGGTATCAGAGGTGGTTGCAGATGACTTGTTGCAACAAGGGCCCCAATGCTAGCCCAGTACTGTCCAGGATTTCCCACCATGAAATGACTACTGAGTATTGTTCCCAGCATCTTGACCCTCAGAGCTCCCTTGGTTCTTTCAATCCATTCCCAAGCCTGGTGCCCTGGTCTCTGGTACCCTGTCAGTCTCCTTTCCACTACCCTATATCATGTTGAAAAATTCCCTATTGCTTAAGTTAGTTTTTGTTTGTAGCCAAGAACCCTATGGGTACAGAATGCCTTGGTGGCATTCTTTGCTCTATTTGTATCATGACATTATTCCGGTCTATTCATTTGGCAACTGAACACTGTGATTTCTTTGTTGGCAAAGAGCAAACAAAAATAACAATCTATTGAACTATGCTTACTCAATAGGCAACAGACAAATATGAGTTGGTGCCAGATCCTTTGGAGGTTATAATAATCACTTATAAAATGAGCATAGCTATCAATAATAACAACAATTTATTAATCATCTACTTCTTGAAAGTACAAAAATTTGATTTGATATTTCTACAGATGCCAAGTCTTTGGTTGAAATGCAATATATGAAAAATCATCAAAATGGTGAGCTAAACACAATCCTAATCTTGGGGCATGTGTTGGATATTTAAAGGAAGAGGAATAGGTGTCACTTTGGGTCCTGCAGGAAGCAGACACCAAGACAGAATGAGAAATGCAAGAGGTTTGGTGCAGGAAATATCTGTGGAAGAGAAAGGACAGAGGTCACAGGGCCAGTTAAAATCTTCAGACCACGCTGCACGTGTGACAGCTGCGGAAGGACAGGGTGGAAGAAGGAGGATTTGGAGAAAGAAGCTGAGATTGCAATGCATCTCTGCGAAAGTCTAGATCAGGCTGGTGGGGAGCTTCAGAGCAAAGATTGCCAGTGAGAGGAGTCCTGTATTAGCCAGGAAGCCCTGGCTCTAGTCGCCCCGTGGCGCTCAGTCATTGGCCGGGAGCAACGTGGGAAGAGCCTGGCCTCAGTGTGAATACTGGGAAGGATCTCGAAGAGGTAGTCAACTAACCACATTCCTTGCAGCAAGTTCTCTCTTGAAAGATTCAAGCAACGTACTTCCACAGAGGTCACAGAAGTCCATAGGAGGCAAGGGAGGAGGAGTTTTGCCTTTCAAAAATCAAATTTCTGGGGTGCCTGGGTGGCTAAGTCGTTAAGTGTCTGCCTTCGGCTCAGGTCATGGTCCCAGGGTCCTGGGATCGAGCCCCACATCGGGCTCCCTGCTCAGCGGGAAACCTGCTTCTCCTCCCCCACTTCCCCTGCTTGTGTTCCCTCTCTCGCTGTGTCTTTCTCTGTCAAATAAATAAATAAAATCTTAAGAAACGAAAACAAAAAACCAAAAATTGAATTTCTTGCCCTACCTGCCATGACCATTATTCAAGACCACGTAGGGCATGAGAACCAAATAAATGCGAGGAGATTTATTATGGTTTTTATGTGAGCTTTAGCAGGAAGTCTTTCAATCTGTTGTTTGAGGAAGGTGAGTCATTATGAAAAATTAATGCATTTCCTTTCCACTGGGAAGGGGTCAGATATGGGCTCCTGGGCAGGACAACAAGCATTAGGGTTTAAGAACTGGGGCCTTTGGGGAAGGGTAGATACACTTCGGGAGATCTCCATCCCATCCCTTCTTGCCTGTTCATGCTCTGTTCTTTCTGTTTTCTCCTTTCTCTCATGCACCATCTATTGCTCCTTCTCTACTGAATCTTTCCTATCACTATATAAACATGTTCTTACAAAGTTTCCACTTGTCCCAAATTCCTTTCAAACCACTCTCCTATTATTCCACACCTATTCATGGCCAAACATGCCAGCTTTCTCCTCTTCCTTTGTGTTACTCATTTCTTACTCGGACCCCACCCTCACGGCCCCCCTTAGACATTACACTTGTCAGGGGCACACAAGACTTCCATGGAGCAAACTCAGTGGCCAGTTCTCCATTCTTGCCTTATGGGACCTCAGTAGCACCTAACTCTGCTGACACCCCTTTCTTTTTGGAATGCTTAGCTTTCTTGGTTTCCCACTTCTCCTGGTTTTCTCCCTACCTTTCTCTGGCCACTCCTTTTCAATATCATCAATTGACTCCTCCTCCTGAACCAAATCTAAACACTGGACTTTGTCTGGATTTGGTCTGAACTGAGTTCTCTCTCTCTCTTTCTCCTCCGCCCCCACCCCCTCCCATTTCTTGGCCAGGGTGCTATGGCCATTTGGGACAAGGCAACTCTTTGTTGTGTTGGATGCTCTTTACATTGAAGGACCTTAACACCCCCCATCTCCAGGCACTTAAATCCTATTTAGCCTTTGGGTTTTTCATCAGTTCTCCACAAGCTGACCCTGAAAAGAGGAATTTATGCAAACCGTCTATTAAGAAAGAGCACCTAGGAGAATTGGAAAGAGTATGGGGAAGTAAGGTAGGGAAGGAAAGACACCAATACAGTGATATTTCAGACCAAGTTCCAGCCTCAGACTGCCCCAGAGAAGCTCTAAGCATAAATTATAAGTCAAGATTGTCCTGGCTTGATACAAGGGAGCTGGGCATTCATAGTCTTACTTCCATCAGTCATTGGCTAAGGACTGTTCTGTGTGTATGTGTGTGTATGTGTGTGTGCATGTGTGTGTTGGGGGCAAGGGTTTGCTACGAGTGGATAAGATATGAACTCCCAAGCATTTTCAGCTGTCTGTGTTGGCAGCCAGAGCAGTCCAGTAGCTCAAAGGAAATCACAGAAGAAAGGTGCAGGCACCAGCTTTTACAAAAGCACCCAGAGGCTGGGGGATGGATGCTCAGGGTGGTAAGGAGGAGTCCTGGGGATCTGGGTGGAGCGCATACAGTATCTGTTACAATTGTCTGTAATGGGAGCATGGATGGAATGGGGTGGGTGGAGGCTGAGAGTAAGGAACAGAAGAAGGGAGGGTGGGTCCGACCTGAATCCCATTTATAAGAGAGGCCCCCTTGCAGATCTGTTGTGTGGAAAATCCTCAGGTGAGTGGCTAATAGAAGGCTATATATGAATTACAGTGTGAGTTCATATGAGCTGTGTTGGTACAGAGGCCTGCTTCCAACCTGTGGGCCCAGGAATCACTCTCTGGGGTCAGCTATCCACCTGGCTTGTACTAAGGCCTAGACTCCAAATGCCCTTCATTGCACATGTCTTGTCTCGTCCCAGCACTGCTCTAAGCGTCACCTGAACATAACAAGATCCCTTGTGGGGCGGGGGGAGGTAGGCATTCTCCCAACTATCAGCAATGATCAGGAATGTCTATTTTGCTACGTCTTTCAGATTGAGATTTTATAATGAAAAAAAATCACTAATTTGATAATTTTAAAAGGACTGAAGAAATTCTCCTGTTAAAAATTAGGAAAGTGTTTAATAAGCATACTTGTAAGTTTTAAAAGAGCATTGTATACAGATTGCTTGTAAGTATATTGTAAGCTGAGAAGAGAGGAAACTGGATGCTTTGTTATATGGAAATACTGATGATTAGAGAGAGGAGAATACTAACATTCAACTCTAACACCCAAAGACAACTGGTTTTAACATTTTGATTTATTTCTTTTAAATATTTTTCTGTTTATATTTTTCACATAATGCTTTTCCCGTTTAATGTTATAATTTAAGAAGCCCTTGCATATGCTACTAAATATTCTTGGAAAACATTATTTGAAGTTGCTATGTAACATGTACATATCTTGCTTTACTCAACATTTTCCTGACCATGGGATATGGCAGGTTTTTATAATTCTGTTTTGTAAATACCACTGCAATGACAAAAGCATAAAAGTGTGTGTGTGTGTGTGTGTGTGTGTGTGTTGGATAACTTTCCAAAATACTTTAGAGCTTGTTGTGGTTTAAAAATATGTCTAAAATTTCCTTGATTACTCATTTCTTCAAGAGATGGTTCTTAATTCCCTTCCTCTTGAGTATGAGATGAACTTAGTGGCTCACTTCTTTTTTTCTTTTTTAACATTTTAAAAATTTAAATTCAATTAATTAACATATAATGTATTTTTGGTTTCAGAGTGACTCACTTCTAATGCATAGACTATGGCAGAAGTGATGGGTGTGACTTTGGAGACTAGGTCGTAACCGGCCAGTGACTTCTTCCTTGTTTTCTCTTGGCACACTTGCCCCTGGGGAAGCCAGCCGATGTGTTGTGAGGATGGTCGTCAAGCAACTCTGTGGAGAGGTCCATGTGGGGACATCTGCTAGCAGGCTACTCCAGCCCTCCGTTCCACAGCAGGCAAGGGAGTCCTTTTGGAAACACACCCGGTAGCCCCAGACAAGCCTGTACATGAATGCAGCCCTAGCCAACATATCGAGTTCAACCTCATGAAAGACTCAGCTGGAGCTACTAAGATAAGCTACTGCTGAATTCCTAACCCACAGAATCTGTAAGATAAAAATGTCTGTTGTTTTTCAGGTAATTTTTAAATGTAACAATAGATAATTAATATAAGGCTCTTGATGTATTCAAATTGCCTTTTCAAAAGGTTTTACAAATTTATTCACTCATCAAAAAAAGATAAGAATGGCTGCTTTACTATGCCCCTTTCAATTGAATTATTATGACTAAAGAAAAAAAATCTTTGCTAATGCAGAAATAAATCATTATAAGTCCTAGATTCTTTCGTTCTGCTTGGTTTAAAATTAGAGTTGCAATAATTTCAATGTCACTTAATAAAAGTTTTAAGTAAAGAAACCATTAATACAAGGACTTTAGAAAATTCAAAACACTGATTTGAGTCATTGCCCTTTATTGAGAAAGGATAAGAAAGGGTAGAAAATATTTATATGTCATTTATCATAATATTTAAGTTAATTTTATGATTATTCTTTATCTTGTCATAATAAAGCTGAGCTTCTGTCCAACATAGGTTTACTAAGAATGGCAAAATGTTTCCTGTAATCTCAAGTTGTTCTTTAATAGATACAAGAGCTGGTGACTTGAAACTTTACCACGTATTAATGTTTCTTAAATTTACTAGGTATTTTGTGCTAGAGAACAGGTCTTTTATTTAAAGTCCTTTAATTTAAAGGACATGCCTCTGCTCCTCAATCTTGCGATAATTAACTGACATGACCTCACTAATCTGGTTACAGTGATCTCAAGCAGCTTTTAAAAGTCTTGGTGTAGGGACACCTGAGTGGCTCAGTCGGTTAAGCGCCTGCCTTCGGCTCCAGTCATGATCCCAGGGTCCTGGGGTCGAGTCCCACATTGGGCTCCCTGCTCAGCCGGGAGCCTGCTTCTCCCTCTGCCTCTGCTCCTCCCCCTGCTTGTACTCTCTCTCTCTCTGACAAATAAATAAGTAAAATCTTAAAAAAAAAAAAAAGGTCTTGGTGTAGGGGAAGTATTTGTAAGCGTTTCCTTCTTATGTAAGCCGTACAGGTAAAAGTAATCATTGTAATATTATAATAGCATCAGCACTTAAATGAAATCTCAATTTCCATACTCTTTTGATGAACTAAAAATAGAGAGGAGGTGTTTTCATATTAAAACATCAATCAAATCTTGAATAAAATGTAATGTTTGTAGGTTTTTAAATAGCCTCATCTATGAGACTATACATGGTACAAATAACTACCTTCTTATTTCTGTGTTTTCAAAAGCTCATCCCTTTCTTTTCATCATTATTTTGAATCTGTAGAGCACTTAAGCCCCTTCTGTGAGTGACACTGGAGAGAGCAGTATTGTGTGGTCAGTTCCAGAAGCCTAAACTGGCTGTAATTCTGTTATGCTCCCCGTGCAAGCTCAGTGGCTAACTGGATGTGTGGTGACATATGCATGGAATAGTAGGAAATACAGCATAGAAGGAACAACGTGGAACTGAAACAAAAAATAACTTATGATACTTATTAGCAGGATCTTTTTCATTTAAAACTCCTGCAAAACAATGACGTAATTTATATTTCCCGAGTTTACTCTTATGTAAAGTAGTCATCAGGGAACTTCGGGGGAGGTCTTTTGTTTATATCAATTTTTCTGGCTTTTAAGTACTTTTAAATGAAATCCTCCAACTTCAACATTCTACACTATATAATTTTCATTCTGAATGTGTAAGTGGAAAGATAGTATTTCATGAAGTTACATGTAGTGTCCATGAAAGCATTATGTTAGGTGGCTGCCTTCTCATTATTTTAAAATATATTTAAAATATATTTTATATAAATATATTTATTTTTAACTATACGTATTTTTATTTATTTATTTATTTAAAAAGATTTTATTTATTTATTTGAGACAGAGAGAATGAGAGACAGAGAGCATGAGAGGGAGGAGGGTCAGAGGGAGAAGCAGACTCCCCACCGAGCAGGGAGCCCGATGCGGGACTCGATCCCGGGACTCCAGGACCATGACCTGAGCCGAAGGCAGTCGCTTAACCAACTGAGCCACCCAGGCACCCTATACGTATTTTTATTTAAATGTATTTTAAATGTGGCAATGCTACTTCTTAATGCTGTAGTTTAGGAAGATGGTGTGTTGACAGTTTGTATTTGCTCCCCTGGACAAGTCACCTGGTTCTTCTGGTAACGAGGCAAACAAACATATAAACAAATAGATGCTAGCTTAAACAAAAATTGGCAATTTGAGCATGTTCTGACAGCATAACAAAATCAACATTATTTTACTCAGTTTATTTTTATAAGGATCAGTGACTCATGAAAAATTACAAGAAACTCGGGACGCCTGGGTGTTGCAGTCAGTTAAGCGTCCGACTCTTGGTCGTGATCTCAAGGTCATGAGCTTGAGCCCGCGTTGGGCTTTGGGCTCTGCGCTCAGCGTGGAGTCTGATTAAGATCCTCTCTCCCTCTCCCTCTGCCCTTATATTAGGAAAAATATGATTTTTCTTTGCCCATAGATCCTCTCGAACTTTGACTTTAGAAATAAATTTGCTTGGCTATGCTTATTCCTGATATCATATAAGAGTTTATAAAGTAATGTTCAGTACCTGCATTTGGCAGAAGCACTAATCCTTTTTAACTAAGAGGGAAGAAAATAATTTCAATGTGCTCTCCTTTCTGGATATGTCTTTAGCCATTGCATCCCATAATTACCATTGAAAGGTGGTCAAAAGGTACAAAAGACCAGTTACGAGGTAAGTAAGTTCTAGGCATGCAATATGTAGCATGATGACTATAGTTAACACTGCTGTATGATATAGATAGATAGATAGATAGATAGATAGATATAGGTATCCTTTTTTTGTGTCTATCTATATAAAAGTTGTTGAGAGTAAATAATAAGAATTTTTATCACAATGAAATTTTTTTCCATTTTTGTTTTCTCTTTTTATTGCATCTACATGAAATGATGGAGGCTAACTAACCTTATCATGGTAATCATTTTACAATAGGTGTTAATGAAATCCTTGTGCTGTACACCTTAAGCTTATACAGTGATGTATATGAATTTTGTCTCAAAAAAACTAGGAGAAAGAGTTCCTGCCACTGTTCATTGGTTGGTGCGGGACTCATTCCAGATCTTTCCTCACAGTGCTGGCTTTGAACCATTCTACCTGCCTCCATCCTATTGTCTACACACCTGGACCCTTCCCCTCTGGCATGTGTTTTGGACTTGACAGCCATCCCAGTTCTATACACAGCCCTTCCTGACATCTTCCTGACATGCTCATAGCTGATACCTGATGTTAGCCCCGGGCAGCTGGTATCCCCCATCCCTGCTGGCTGGGTCCTTGGCACTCTAAACCCTCACTCCTCCAGAAAAGGGAATTAGACATCTGTAGAGACTGGTCCTCCTATGCATGATAATTTAAGAAGCAGCAGAAAGTTGCCAGGCATTGCCACTTCTAGTGAGTGTCCTTTCACACAATCAGACTTTTGAAGATTATATAAAAAGAGACAAATAATGTGTTTGAAAAATCACCTAAAGGTGAGAGTGCTTTCCTATGAAAAAGATTCTCCTATCGTTTTGGATGGCTTTGGAAAAAGAAGGAAAACAATACAAATCATCATGAAAACTGTATTTCTTGTGGCAAGATTTCACGTAAGTTTTAATTCCATTTCTGTAAGAAAACAAAACAAAACTAGTCTAATAGTCTTCAGTGTGTGGGTTAGTTTCTGAATACCCCCCAGCAAATCTAGTGTTGGACATATTAGTAAGCTTATTAGACTTTGTGTCTACTATGGCCACTTATTCCAGCCCACACTCAATTTCTGCCAGAGTCGTCTAAAAAGTGAACTTCTGTTGGTTATACTTTCTCCTTAAAAATGAAACAAATCTGCGACAGCAAAAATGTCCTCTTTAAACTCATGAGAGCCATTATAATCAAGCCAGTCCAAACTCCCGTGCATGTTCTCTCTTCCTAGACTCTCCATTGGTCTGCCTCTTTATCTCCAAATCTCCCTCACGATTCACCTCAAATGTCTCCCTGTGAAATCTTTCACTTTCCTCTCTTGAGTTGCTCCTATATGATGCCATGACTCTGTAGTGCATATAACACTATTTCTCACACTGATTTATTTATTTATTTTCCCTCATTCTATAAGGATTTATCATTCCCAAATCACAGTGAAAGAAACTTGGGTCATTTACCAATTTTGATTTCTGTTATGTGCCTTAGAGATACCTCACTGAAAACTGGTATCGGACATAACAGAGTAACATTTGCAGAATGTAACATTGGAGTGATAGTACTGACATTGTTGCAGGTATGAAACTTTTGAGTATTAAATGGTTACATGTTATTTATATAGAACCTTGGTCCAATAATAAAAATAGAGAACAGCAGCTGGAAATTTATCTCAAAGTTCAGAGATAAAAGGGTTAACCATTCATTCCACTATTTTCTGTAAATAAGTCCTTTTTTTTATGCTGAAATCTGATGGCAATTAAATTCTGATATTCTTCGGGCACCTGGGTGGCTCAGTTGGTTAAGCTACTGCCTTCCGTTCAGGTCATGATCCTGGAATCCCTGGATCGAGTCCCGCATCGGGCTCCCTGCTCGGCGGGGAGTCTGCTTCTCCCTCTGACCCTCCCCCTCTCATGTGCTCTCTCTCTCATTCTCTCTCTCTTAAATAAATAAAATCTTAAAAAAAAAATTCTGATATTCTTCCAAACTACTGTATGAAGAGGAGCTGAAGGCCGTCGTTATACAGCATACTGCAACGTAAGGACTCTTCCGTTCACCAATTCTGGCACACTTCCAAAATATACCCAACAATCCAGTTTTATTTTTGTCCAGGAGGCTGGGTGCCAAGGATTGGTTATAAGCACAGGTACACATAAGCAGCAAGATTACGGTCAACAGACTCTGAAAATTGAAAATGGCAGACATAGCGAGGCTAGCGAAGCCCCAGCCACATCACCCTTCTCTCAGTATTTATCATTATTTTTCCATTCCAGTCTTTGACTTCCTTGAGGGTCAAGCCCTTATTCCTTTTGTGACCGTTGAACCTGGGTGTTCACAAAACATGTTTGGAGTGAATGCATGACACCGAGGAGCATAGAAAAGCCAGACCCAGCAGATGATTTTAAATGCTAAGGCATGATATGGTTCACCAGAACCCATGACACAAATTGTTTAGTCTTCTCTTAAAAATATTAACATTAGTCTGTGGAAATTTGGACCACACACAGCCCTGGTGTGGGAAAGCAAATTTGACAGGGTTTCAATAATATTCCTTTGCTCCAGCTGGCTAAAGGAATGCTAAGTCAATGCCTGTGTCTACAAAACCAATATGTTATTATTTGGTTTGTCATTTATCAACCTCTGAATAACTTGTTATAGGTAGAGTGATAGAGTTGAGAGAGGGATTTCTTTGAGAGAGACTGGCTGGTTACCCAGGCAAGCTCTCTCCCGAATGCTATCATCCCAGCAGGCTGCTCTGTGCTAGATCTGGTTCTTTGCCTTGCATGACCTTGATATTTCATCCAGCACAAAAAGGATCATATAACCGAACCCACAAGACTGATATATTCATCAAGATCCTGATCTATTAATTTACAATGAAAACTATAACTGGCAAGCAGAGGAGATATTCATATTAGCTGGGTAGTGTGTTCTTATCATTTTAGGAAAACATGTTTGGGAAACTAATGTTTAGATCACAAGTTGTGTAGTGGGTCCAAAGGAAGAGAAAGGGGATAGGGGTCATTGAGCCGTGAGCCTGATGCTCCATGCACTTCCCTGTAGTGCCTAAGCTGCCAAGCTGACTGGATATTTGTGTTCAAGGGCCCTGGATGGGGGACCCACTAAGAAGTCCTTGTATTTTGACTTCCCACTTATAAGACCGGTATAGTCAGTTCCTGCTATCGACAGGATTTCCTCAGACAAGGCAAAATAAAACTGTATGGTCTCAAATTTTCCTATTAGAAATATAATCCAGTAAGATTTCTGTCACACTGCACTTCCTGGACACCTTGATTGGACTTTCAAATCTCCTCAGCCCTACATTTTCTTGAATTAATTTCTACATTTAGCTAATCTCATCCATTATGTATTAACTCTTATTAATTCCATTCTTAGAAAATGGTTATGTTATTTATAGGTTTTGGGGGATCCGGGCTTTTCTTCTAATGTCGATAACACAGTTTTGGGGCACTTGGTCCATGGCCACACTCTTTCAATACTAGTTGATAATTGGTCCTTAAATAGTGCTTTTTCAGACCACGCATCCCCATGCATTACTGTGTCATCAAATCAAATTAGTCCTGACTGGTGGCTTAAAAAATAAAACAGAATAGAAAATATTAGAACGCATGGCACAGAGTTGTTAGGTAACTCTTGTTTTATACAGGTTCTGTGTCCTGGGTTGTGATACAAAATGCTTTTCTGACTCTGTGTTGGGGTTAAAAAAAATTATAAGCCACCGCCTGGAACTCAGAGCTTCATTCTCTGCCTGAGAGAGCAAGATGTTCTTTGTGCATGAAGGTGTTAGCAAATTTATTTAAATAAAGCCTTTACCACGAAGAGCCCTGTTATTGAGGGGGACAGTAGAAACTGTGTCAGAAGCTTGCAGAAACGTCCATCTTGGCAAGTGTGTACCAGGAGCAGTGGTTGCAAATAAAAACAAAGGAAAAATGAGAAGTCACCTGAGAGAAACAGCAGTAGAACTTTTGGACTCCAATCTCTCTTTTGCCCAGGAGCTCAGGGGAGCTGCGCGGATTTCCCTGCTTTTATGTTAGACAGGGTCACCGTGACGCCTGCTCAGACTGAGCCAGTCAGAACAAATGAAGAGATTTTCATATGAAATCCTAAGTTTCTTAGGAAATTGCTCTCCTAAGCAGAAAATGCAGCATATATTTGGATCCTTGAGGATAAGTGTTTGGCAAACTCTTCAAGGCACAAATACATTTTGATTCCTTTTCTTTTGAGTCCAGTTTAGTTTCTACAGTGTGTGTGTGTTTGGGGACAGGTGGTGCTGAGTGTTTGGAAATGTCAGACTGCATTAGTTGTCTATCCATCCATCCATTTCCATTCATCCATTTGTTCATTCATATGTGTATCTATCTGTTCATCCATCCACCCCTTGCTGAGCACTTATGTACCCTGTGCAAGCACTTTGCCTTCTTGTGTATTTTTGGTGTTGGGAAATCTTAAGTTGCAAGGGAATTTAAAAGTTATTTGACATAGTTCTCATCAGATGAATGCATCTTCTCTGTAGACCTGCTGGTGGGTGACAATTCAGGCTTCTGCCAGCATCAGAATATACCTCTCCAACTGCAAAAGTCCTCTTGTGTTAAACTAAAACCTATTTTTCTGTAGCTCCTTTCAGAAACCTCTTGTCTGAGCCCCACACAGCTAAGGAATACTGAAGAGCTGCTCTCTGCCTACTTGCCCATCCCAGTTCCTGAGCTAATTCCTCAGTTGCCTGGTTTCTGAGCTAATCCTAATCTAGCCTGATGACACATTAGGATTTACATTCCTATCAGAGAATGGGATCAAGAACCGTGTCTGATGTCTGATAGGTCTAAGAAGTACCCCCATTCCAACCTACACTGTTTAAGTTCCTACTCTGGTGCTTAGCCCTTGTGCCTTTGTTTTTCTCTAGTTTGGGGTGGTCACTCTAATGGTCCCTCTGGGATTGACATCCCACTCTGAATTTTAACAGGTCCTCCACCTGGAACTATGATGCCTATCTCTGCCACTGCAGATGGAACCCTTGGGAACTGATGCCATCTGAAATCGAGCCTGGGCTACCCATGCACCTTGGAGTATTCTAATTTGATTCTTTGTTTATTTCCTCAAGGTCCATCTTAACACCAGATGAGTCCCACAGCTCTGGCACTCTGTTCTTGATTTCTGTCTAGTCTTATCTTTGAAATTCCAGCCTGCCTCACAGTGAGTGTCTCCAAGTTACGCATATTGGTTCTAATTCTAGCCCATGTAGCCAAGCATATGATAGCTCTTCATATATTTGAGGATGCTACTGTTTCAGTTTTCTCTTGCTGTATAACAAACTATCCCAACACTCACTGACTCAACAGAACAGTAAGTTTTCTGCTAGTGGTTTTGCCATTTGGCAAAACTCAGTGGGGGAAAGATCATTTTTGTTCCATGAAGCATCAGCTGGGGTAGCTTGGTGAGGCAAAGATCTACTTCTAAGTGACTCACTTACATGCGCTGGCAGGGAGCTTGGTTGGGGCTGTTGGCTTGGTGCCTCAATTATGCTACATGAAGCTGCTTGAGATTTCTTACTACATGGTGGCCGGGTTCTAAGAGAGAGGAAATGGAAGCTGCCAGTCTTCTTTAAGACTGGGCCTGGAACTGGCGTAATATCATTTTCCTTTGATTCTCTTGGTCAACATGGTCACAGAGCAGCCCAGATTCAAATGTTGAGAAATATAACTCCACTTCTTAATGGAGAGAATTGACAAAGATTTTGCAGCTGTCTCCTTGCTCCACCCCTGCTCCTACCCCTTCAGTCCTCTCTTCTCTAGGCTAGAAAGCCCTTATTGCTTTCTCACTAATGCAGTGTTTAGTGTAAGCCTATTGTGGAGAATAGAACAAGATTTTCACCTCCTTTCTATTAAAGTTTATATCTTTCTTGATGCAACCCAAGGTCATGTTAACATCTGTAAGAGTTACATTTCACTGTTGATTGACATTCAACTTATTACTGATTATGCCCCTATAGCTTCTTTTTCTAATATCCTGTTGGTATGGCATGGTACTTCTGTCTTGTACTTGGAAAGCTAGATTTTAGACTCAATTCAGTTATTTAATAGCTCTCCTTGTGAAGTTTCACCTTGTCAGATCTAAACTACTGCTCTTGCCTGTTAAGATAATTTAGATTCTTATCTTTTGTTTAACATGGCAATGTTCAGTCAACATGAAGTTGATGGCTGTGTCCTTAGTGGTTCAGGCAAACAATTGATAAAAATGTTAACAGACCAAATATAGACCATGTGATCTGACACTGGAAGTCTTCTAGAATAACACAGGAATCATCACTCAATTCTTCAACTGTCCTTGCACCTGTCCCATAAAATTTTACTTGATCTCACAGTGTATCATGAAAAATCTCTTCAACTATCCTGCTGAAGTTCAGGCACTTTGCATCTACTATGTCCCCCAGATAATGCAACCCAGTAGCCCTACTGAAGAAGCAAAAACTCCCAGACAAATATGACATTTTCTTAATGAAAATATACTGTGTCCCGATCAGCCCTACTCCTCTTCCAAGGTCTCTTTGACTAAAAGAAACCTTTTTACTTTTTGGTTATTTTTTTCAAATATTAGTCTGATGGAGGTATAATTCATGTAAAATAAATTACACCCATTTGAAGTGTACAATTTGATGCATTTTGACAATTATGTTTAGTCCTTTGAAACCACTACCGGAACTAACTGAGACACAGAACATTTCCACCACCTTCCAAGGTTTCCTCATGCTCCTTTGCAGTCCGTCCTCCCCTCCATCCCCAATCCTCAGGCAACCTCTGATCTTTCTGTCATGATAGGTTACTTACACTTTCTAGAATTTCATATAAATAGAATTATACAGTATGCACTTTTTGTGTGTGTGTTTGGCTTCTTTTATATATAATTTTCTCTTCTCTTCTTTTATATATAATTTTACACCTCCTCAGTGTAAAAGTTTTGGGATTCATCCACACTGTTGCTCTCTCAGTAGCATGTTCCTTTTTAGTGCTAAATGATACTCTGTTGTGGGGATATAACACATTTTGTTTATTCACTTCCCTGTTGGTGGACATTTGTTTCTAGTTTTTGGCTATTATGAATGAAGCTGCTTTGAATATTCATGTATGAATCTTGGTGTAGACATGTGTTTTCATTTCTGTTTGGTACCTGGACTACTTCTTCTTTTGTTTTTGTTTTTTCTTTTCCTTTTCACCAGACTCTTCCTGCCTAGAATTAAGGTCACCATTCTACAGTTTTTGAAACCTAACTTATGCCCTATTTTGGAAATCACAGCAAAAGTCATCTTTCTCCAACCTTCTGGCATAACTTGATAGTCCTCAAAACGCTCCATTTACGAGTTCTTTCAATTCTTTAAATATAGTTCATCTGCTTAGAGAATTTATTCTCTTTTAACCAGCAGCTTTTGGGGTAAATATTATTGAACACTTAAAATGTGTGCCAGACTAAGCACTGTATGTACATTGTCTAATTTCCTGTTCACAACAATTATATAAGAAAGGTACTATTTTAATTTTATCTTTTTAATAGGTGAATAATCAGAAGTATAGAGAGATGAAGTAACCTGCCTAAGTTCTGATTGCTGGGGAGCTAAGTTTGTAAGCTGTGTATTTCTCTCTGGAGCTGGAGTCCAAACCATTTCACAATATAAGACAAACAGTGATGATTATGATAGGAGAACTGGGCATACAATGTGATGAATGTTTATAAGAAAGAAAGGTGAGGTAAATGAGGAACTTCCTTAAGAGGAAGTGATAGCTAAAGTGGATCTTGAAAACTGGGATGAATATGGATGGTGAGGTGGGGACAAAATGATATAAAATTCAGATAGACAGGTGGCATAAGCAAAGGCCCAGTGGCAGAAATGGGAGCATTATCAAGCTTCCTTAGTGCAGAGATCTGTGGACTGGTGGGAGGCCAGGGAAAAAAAGTGGCTATGAGATTAGATACAATGACAGGATGACTGGTCAGACCATCGGTTTTTGAATGATGGGCTGGGGAACTGACTGTGGCTATAAATTGTGATGTATGGTGGGAGATGCTCTTGCAGACTGCTGAAGGATTAATATGATGGCTTTAAATGGATCAAAGGAGGATGACAGCAAAATTAAGAAAGCCAGTTAGGAATCTGCTGCACTGGGGCACCTGGGTGGCTCAGTTGGTTAAGCGACTGCCTTCGGCTCAGGTCATGATCCCGGAGTCCCTGGATCGAGTCCCACATCGGGCTCCCTGCTCGGCAGGGAGTCTGCTTCTCCCTCTGACCCTCCCCCCTCTCATGTGCTCTCTCTCATTCTCTCTCACACAAATAAATGAATAAAATCTTAAAAAAAAAAAAAAGGAATCTGTTGCACTTAAAAACACAAAACAAAACAAAAATGAGGGCCTGACTCAGAACGGTGGCAGGGGTAAGGCTTGTATGGGAAGAGTCAACTGAACTCTGCTTAGTATTAGAAATTCAAATAATTTTTCTATCATTTACTATTTTGGGCTCATCTTGCAATTACTCCACATTAATATAAACTAGTTTTAAGCACTTAATTGCATTTATACCAGTTGATAGTTTTCTGATTTTTCAAATTTTATTTATTTATTTATTTATTTATTTATTTATTTATTTATTTGACAGAGAGAGACACAGCGAGAGAGGGAACACAAGCAGGGGGAGTGGGAGAGGGACAAGCAGGCTTCCCACGGAGCAGGGAGCCTAATGTGGGGCTCGATCCCAGGACCCTGGGACCACGACCTGAGCTGAAGGCAGACGCTTAATGACTGAGCCACCCAGGTGCCCCTGATTTTTCAAATTTATAAACAGATTTCTCAAGCTGTCATTTACACTGGAAGGAATTAAGATGTCAATAAATTGAAATTATCTACTTTGTTAACTATGCTGTTTCTTATCCTTTTTTGTTTTTTAAAGATTTTATTTATTTATTTGACAGAGAGAGAGAGAAAGAGAGAGAGCATGGAGCATGAGTGGTGTGGGAGGAGCAGAGAGGGAGAGGGAGAAGCAGGCTCCCCACAGAGCAGGGAGCCCCACATGGGGCCCCATCCCAGGACCCCGGGATTATGACCTGAGCCTAAGGAAGACGCTTAAATGACTGAATCATCCAGGCACCCCACTGTTTCTTATCATAATTGGGTAATACGAAATTAGTAACTCTTTTGGGCAACATCTCTTTTTGATTATATCTAGAAGACCTGATCACATTTTACAGTTACATAAATATTTAATAAAGGTTAAATATAAAATTAAAAGCTTGCAGAATACCACATCTATTTTATTTATTGAGGTATATTTCATACATGTTTTTTTTTTTAAATTATTATTAGTTTCAGGGGCAGAATTTAGTGATTCATCATTTGCATATAATACTCAGCACTCATTACATCAAGTGCCCTCTTTAATGCCCATGACCCACTTACTCCATTCCCCCCACACCCACTTCCCCTTCAGCAACCCTC
This sequence comes from Mirounga leonina, assembly GCF_011800145.1. Classification (NCBI taxonomy): domain Eukaryota; kingdom Metazoa; phylum Chordata; class Mammalia; order Carnivora; family Phocidae; genus Mirounga; species Mirounga leonina. The sequence continues at coordinate 19,589,710 of NW_023270268.1, forward strand.
AGTTTGTTCCCTGTAGTTGAGTCTCTTATGGTTTGCCTCCCTCTCTGTTTTTATCTTTTTAAATTTTCCTTCCCTTCCTCTATGTTCATCTGTTTTTTTCTTAAATTCCACATATGAGTGAAATCATATGATATTTGTCTTTCTCTGACTGATTTATTTCATTTAGCATAATACCCTCCAGTTCCATCCATGTCATTGCAAATGGTAAGATTTCATTTTTTTGATGGCTGGGTAATATTCCATTGCAGAGGGAGAAGCAGTTTCCCTGCTGAGCAATGAGCCCGATGTGGGACTTGATCCCAGGTCCCTGGGATCATGACCTGAGCTGAAGGCAGACGCTTAACTGACTGAGCCACCCAGGCGTCCCTAATGTACAGATCTTAAATGACAGTTTGATGAATTTGGCAAATGTATATGTGCACAATGCCTCACCCCGTCGAGATATGGAACTTCTCATTACTCCCAAAGTGTTCTTGTGCTTTGCCCAGACAGTCCTGTACCATTCCCTACCCCACGACCACTGTTCTGATTTATCACCATAGATTGGCTTGACTATCCTAGAATTGCACATAAATGGAATCATGCATCATGTTCTGTGTTTAACCACTTTCACTTAACATAGTGTTTTAGAGATTTGTCCATGATTGTTGCAGAGATCTGTGGTTCTTTTCTTATTATTATTGAGTAGTGTTCCAGCATATGAATATACCACCATTTCTTTAGCCATCTGCCTGTTGATTTGGGTTATTTCCAGTTTGGGGCAATTATGAATAGAGCTGCTATGAATACTTTTGTGCAGGTCTTTTTGTGGACATGTGGTTCCATTTCTTTCTCTTTTTTGTGTGTGTGGATCCATTTCTTAGACAAATATCTAGGGGTGCAATGGCTGTATCATATGGTAGGTGTATGTCTAACCTTTTAAAAACTGCTAAAATGGTTTCCAAAATGTTTATATTTTTAAAATATATTTTAGGATTGTATGGACTTCTTGTTTGTGTAAATTCTGGACTTCTTGTTTGTATAAAGCTGACCACAAGACTTGATTAAGAATGCAATATTCACATTAGGCTTACATTGACATTTCCTGTGACAATGAGGACTTTGTGATTATAGATGGCTAGCTTAGCTATCAACACCATTTTCCCCATAATTATGCTATAAATTAGGAGGTGACCCCTGAGCCTCTTCTAGTAAGTACTTCAGTATCTGGAAGGTTAACATGAAATTCTCTAAGGTGTTCTTAAGTGGTACCTGAAGGAAAAACATGCTGTAATGTCACATAAGTTAATAATTTTAAGGAGCCTATAGGCCTGGCAGTGAAATTAAATGCTTAACAATAATTCAAAAATGGCTTACAGCAACTTAAAAATGTGAATCATTTAGTGGGGCTGAAATTATGCTCCTGACATATATGTGTGACACACGAGAGCACTTACCTGGGAATTTATTACTAGCTTCTGAGCAAACAAAGCATGACCTACATTTGACTAAAGTCAGCTGTCTTTGGTTAATCCTATGGGCTTCTTTTTATTAATGTCACAATTGCTAATGTGGTATAACATTGTCATTACTGAATAGCACTGCGGGATGAGCTGCAGCTGTTATTTCTCTTTCTGAACCTACTGAGTCATTAAATCTGAGTTTGGGGGAATACAAGTTGTAAAGATTATTCAAATTCTGATTGAGAAATAGGACTACTGGGAAATTGTAGGTACATAAAGTAAAACTTTGAATCAATCCAGGTTCTTTTCTTTTTTTTTTTGTAAGCTTGAATGTTCAAAATTGTTCCTTAGGTTTAATTTGAAATCAAATGTCAGAAAAATAGAGGGTGAATGTAAGAAAATAAAGGGACAATGATATTTATAGGCAAAGTCTTTTTTGCTGATGGGAAAGTGATTTGTTGTTATTGAGAAAATATTAGGAAGTTCATTTCCTTCAAAAGACCATAATATTTTCTAACATTGGAATCCTAATGTTAATTTAAGAATATGCTTTTGTTCTAATGAGACAGAGAATAATTGATTTCTCTTTAATAGGTAAGGGAAATTTTATTGTATTGCTCTTGGTATTCCTTGCAAAAATTTCTATCTTCTTTTAGAATTCTTACTTTGCCTTTCGTCATGATTAGTACTTTGCAAAGGGTATGATCCTGCAGTTCCTAAACTGAGCCTCAGAAATTTTTAAGTTTTGGAGGAGAGTATAGCAATATTCAATATTTCCTGGATACCACATAAACTACTAGCTCAAGATAGTTTTCAGTTTCTTCAGTAAGATTGTACTACGTTCTTCTCAGTGGTGTCATGTATTTGCGAAGCTGGGTTTTTGACAGTTGCTGTGACAAATAACAATTACTACATGAAAAGCAAAGTAGAATGGGGGATGAGGGTGCTGGTGTCCAATCTGATTTCAAAGTTTGAGAAGTTTTGCAATGCCCAATAGATGCACACATCCAATTAGTAAGTACTTGTGGTTATTTAAAGATGAAATAAAAGCATACTTTCAGTTTATGAATATTATTTTTTTCCCCAAATGGCCACTAACCTGTTAGGACCAAAACCAAACAACAAACAAACAGAAAAACAAAATACCTTACCACGTAGGGACCTAACTACTTACTAAATAAAACAGTTGGTTATTTCATTTGGTCTGGGGACACTGAGAAAAATCAGAGAGTCACTAAGGATCCCTCCAAAGTGAGAAATTTTGGGAACCCCTGGTATAATCTGATCATCATTTAAAGAATTTCTGATCTTTTATGTTTATTCAAGACCTGTTTATGTTTATTCTGGCCTGTCATGTGCTTTTGATGTTATTTAAAAATGTTGGGAGCAATGGGAGTTCAGTGATTGACATTTCTGAAGCTCATTTTTTCTGGATGGTATTTTGGAAGTCAGATGTCTGCAATGACTTCATTGACTCCAGGAAAAACTTTAAGTTGAAAAAACTTGTCTTTTGCATCACACCCCCAGGCATAGAAGTCCTGGATAGCCAGACAGCCGGTTCCCATGGCACTATAGAGTGTGGTCCGTGGGTCGGAGCTTATTAGAAATGTAGACTCTCAGGCCCCGCCCGAGACCTGCTGAATCTGAACCTGCATTATAATGAGACCTCTAGGTGATTCATAGGCACAGTAAAGTTTGAGAAACACTGCTCTACCATTTCTATCCCATCCCACCTCAGCCTTCCCAGACGGAATCCCCCATTCCCTCTGAACATGTCTTTAAAACCTAGTTTCTCTGTGCATTATTTGTTTGGGGCCTTACTATCCACTATTTAAAACTTCCTAATGAATTAATGCTTGATAATAGTTGAAATGTGCTATCATTTCCCAGAGAAGACTCTGACAAACCGTCACACTGTATTGTTATTTTTGTCTTGTAAATGTCTTCAACGTTTCTCAGTGCAGCCAAATGCCCTGCCTTCCTTATCTTCTCAGCTATGGTTTTGAGGGTTAGGCTCTCTGTATGCCCCAAAGCAGAAGGTGCGGATGTCGGGCATGTGAGATGGAAAAACGCGATGTTAAAAGTGAGAAAGGGCCTTTCCACACTACCCAGAGAGAGAGGTCCATATGGCAATGTTCTGGGTTCCCATTGTAACTTTAAGGGAAACTTTCACCTTGTGCAGAGCCCTTGATGTCCTGCAAATGAAGATGTCCTCACATTCCTTGCAGCAGGAACCCACTTAGGTGGCAGCCACCTTGACTTCCAACGGGACAGGACGTCTAAAAAGGCAACAGTGATGGCATCTGCATCCGACATCTGAGTAGAACCCGAGAGGCACTTGTGCTGATAGCTCGAGCCCCTGAAAACTCGGCTGATGTCAGTGCCTTCTCCTCCAAGAATACTGGCCCGCAAGCTACGCCGGAGTTTGCTGCGGCCACCAGAGCCACTTCCATCGCCGGCTGGTTCCTCCCTGGGACCTTCACCAACCGGGTCCGGGCAGCCTTCGGAGAGCCACGACTTCCCGTGCTTACTAGTCCTAGGGCTGACCGCCAGCTGCCCCCGCAGGCGTCTTATGTTAACCTGCTTACCACTGTGTATTAACTGGTGTAACACAGATGCTCCTTCGTGCTAGGCGGACATTTCCATCCCAGGCAGCCAGGAGCGGGCGGTCGGTCAGCAGGTCCGAGGTAGTGGGCGCTCGCCCAAAAGTTCTGCGCATGTGCAGCCGCATCCCCGGGACCCCTCGTGGGAGGCTGCGCGGGATCTCCGCTTCTGCAGAGGTGGTGAAGAGATGGAGAGGAAGAGCAGGCTGCTGCCGGAAAGGCCACGACAAAGGAGGAATTTCAGGGTGAGTGGACTGCTCCAGCTCCCGAATGTACTGACCCTCCCCCTGGGGTCGCAGGCGGGTCTGAAGGCGCTGGTGCCCTGGGTGCCTCTTGCAGGGGCCCGGGGGCCTGAGGACTGCTCCGCCGCTCCCGCTGCTCGGGTCCCTGGGCGGCTAAGAACAAGTACCCAGTGGTCTTAAGCTATTCTTTCACAGACTTGGACAGAAAAGGGAAATAAAGCTGACGGAAAATAAGCAGTTTCTTAAAAAAAAAAGGTGGGAGAAGGCCACATTACAGCGGTAGAAACTAAGGCCCCGTGAGGAGTGATTGCTGTGCACCCCAGTCAGTAACAGCAGGGCTGGGAACGGAACTGGACTCGTCTGATTCCAGTTCTGCTTTCCAGTGAAAGTGACGATAGCAAACATCGATGGAATTCTTATTATGTGCCGGGCACTGTTCTATGATCAGCGCATATGTTGTTATTGTTCCAAGTATGCATGTTATCTTTTTACTTATGCCACCTATGAGCAGATACTATTACTCTCCTCATTTTGCAGCTGAGGAGACTGAGAGCTAGAGGACATTATAACTTGGGCTAAGCGTCTTTTATTTATTGAGTATCAGATTCCACTTACCAGTTTCCCGTCTCTCAGCTCCAGATTGGTCCTTCAGCATTTGCTGTGTGATAATGGACTGGACTTTTTTGAGCCTTTCTCAGTGGGGTGATGTTGAGCTTTGTCAGTAGAGGGAGCTGAAGGGACATTGCAGGAGGAATGGGGGGCGCTCTTCCTCCCGGCTGCAGTGTTTGCTTTCCCCTGCTCCTGCCGTCAGTCAGGGGTGGCGCAAGGGACGCCTGGTGTTGTTCTGCCCCAGCTGTGCACGCACCTGAGTGGGCAGTCCCTTAGCAATTTAGTGGCCTGGACCCGGTCACCATCTTGTTCTGCCCCCCCTGATGGGAGCATTGCACGCTCCAGCCCTTGTGCCCCCCAGTGGCATCCCAACTCCTTCTGTGTGCCCTCCCACTAACCTCTGCTGGCTTATGCCTCAGAAGTTTGCTTCCTGTGGCTCTCCTGGTGTGGACACTGTGTGCTCCAGGCCTTGCACCTGGAGCTGGACTCCCTCTGCATGCCCGACTCCCTCTGCATGCTTACTCACCAGCCACAGCTCCCCTGTACCTAGGAGGTGGGGGTTGTTGTGGCTTGTCTAGCAGCTCAGGCCCGCCCTGGTCCAGGCAACTCAGTGAACTTCTTTACCCTCCCATGGGCTGCAACCACATCTTCTTTGATGAGGCTGAACCTCAGCCTTGGGGAGGGAGCCAAATTTGTCTTTTTTCTAAGTTTGTCCTTCCCAGGATTCACCCTTGAATGCAAGGTATCCTTTAGAATTCTCTTTATATCTTTATAGTTATTCTCCTATCTGAGTTTAATAATTCTTTATATTAAACTTCTGTTTAATTATTGTGTGGTTTCTGTTTCCTGATCTCTTATTTGATACGATTTGGTACAGACTGTACAGTCTGATACAGTCTCCTCCCCTCTGCTACCCAGAATAATCTCCTCAACTGTCTACTTTGCTTTATTTATGTTTGATTTTTACAAATGTATTTTTGTATGATACCAATAAGTTAATTGTTCTGTCTCTTTGAGCTCAGGGAGTAGACAAGGCAATCTCTAATAGTTGATTGATTCCATAACACATTCATTCATAAAAACTTTTACTGAATGCATGTTTTATGCAAAGTGTTTGAGTTCACAAGGTGGATTAAGGCACCGTCTTTGCCTAGATGAACTCACAGCCCTGTAGAGGAGGTATAAATTTAAACAGGGTAAGCTAGAATACAATGTGATAACTATTATAGTTGAAATGTGAGCACCACTTTCTGGGAACATGATGACAGAATGACTCATTCTGTCTGAGGGAGTTGGTGCAGCCTCATCAGAACTGGATCTGGAGGAGTTTTCCCAGCTCCAAAGGATGCGAAAATCTGCTTAGATAGATCACTATATGGTTATATATGGGATTATGTACATAATTAGAGACTAAGTTTCTAGACTTTCTTTATGAGAGAGAGTGTTAATATGCTAGTAAAAGTAACACAGAGAGATGGTAAAATATTGCTGTGCTGGACCAGATATACTCTTGGCTTTGTCATCAACTCACTGGGGGACCCTGGACACGTAGGAAACTTTGTGGAACTATGCTTCTCCCACTATAACTTGAAACATTTATTTTATTTAAAAATTTTTTTAAAGATTTTATTTGTCAGAGAGAGAGAGAGAGAGAGAGAGAGCACAAGCAGGGGGAGTGGCAGGCAGAGGGAGAAGCAGGTTCTCTGCTGAGCAAGGAGCCTGCCCCTGGGATCATGACCCTAGCTGAAGGCAGGCACTTAACCGCCTGAGCCACCTAGGTGTCCCAACTTGAAACATTTAGATTATATAATGCTGGGAGTCTCTTTTAACTCTAAATGGTATATAATTTAATAGAATGCATTTAAGTAGCAGATGCTGGATTTATGAAACCAAAATAAAATCTTAATGAGAAGCAGTCTGAATTGAGTTTTTAAAAAACAGATAAGGTAATGTTTGGTTAAATAATAGAAGACGTCTTGGAGGAGATCTCAGAGATAGTTGTTTTAATGTGGATGAGTTAGTGTTATCTATTATTAAATTATTTGTCTCTAATAAATGTTTATAATCATGAAGGCTGGCTCTATAATGGATATTTTATATTTTCTGAGCAAATAATAAAGTCAACCTTGCTGACAGCCCTCACATTTTGACACATCTTTAATTACACTGGTGACTATAGATAGTTGTTCCTAGGGATCAAATGGTAGAAGAACAAATCATCAGATCTCCCATTGTGGAAATTTTTCAGAGGCTGGGGAGAGAAGCTGAGAAATAGATTCTTCAATGAATATATGGGTGAGGAAGAAAATGTCCATAGTGTTTGTATATTAATTTATCAGTATGGTGTTGTTAAAAGTCTCAGAGAATATTATTTGAAATTATTTTAAGATACTTAACACTGGAGGTGGCAAATGGGATTTTTAACACATTCTACTTATTCTGTCTATAATAGCTTAATATTATGACTGGGGAAATGGGCTTTGGAGTGAGTTTGCTTTGGCTTAAATTCTAGTTCTCGCACTTAGCATCTGTGATAGCTTTGAAAGGTCACTTAAACTCTCTTAGCCTTAAGTTTATAGGTCTGCAAAATAAGGACTGCAGGAGTGGTACTTACATTATAGGATTAAAAGAGGTGAGATATGTCATGAGTAACCACGGTGTCTGGCAAAGAGAAAGCAGTCAATAAAAGTTAAGATTTATTATGATCACTAGAGCAGATATCTCAGGAAAACAATATGTAGGAACAATACCACAAGGATGGGTACAAGTCTTGGATTAGTAACTTACTAATTGTTAGTATTAATTGAGTCCTTTGTTTAGTCCATTATTGCCTTCAGTTTCTGAGTTTCTTTTATTTGTAAAGTTGCATTTTTTATGTCTTCTTCCTTCCCTTATAGAACTGTTGTAAGAATAAAGTGATAATATATATGTGAGGGTACTTTCTGCATGTTGTGGGCCAATGGAAGTGATTACTATGAGGGAAGATCATCTTTCCCCCTGAGGTTCTTTATTCTTTCCTCCACCATCCTGGTGTATACAAGGAGTCTTGAGTAAGGCCCAGTACGAAGACAGAAACTTGTTTAGCATAATGGTACATCTTTTCTTTTTTTTTTTCCATCAAAATTAAAGCTTTATTCTGTGAAAGACCTTGTTAAGAGGATGAAAGGAAAAGCTACAAATTGAGAGAACATATTTACATACCACATATCCGACAAAAGACTTATTGCTAGACTATATAGAGAACCCTTGACAATCAATAGTAAAAGAATTAATAGAAATCTAATTTGAAATGGGCAAAACACATAAACAGACATTTCAGTGAGGAGGATGTGCATAAGACAAATAAGTATATTAAAAGATGAGATGAACCATGAGAGACGATGGACTCTGAGAAACAAACTGAGGGTTCTAGAGGGGAGGGGGGTGGGGGATGGGTCAGCCCGGTGATGGGTATTAAGGAGGACACGTACTGTATGGATCACTGGGTGTTATATGCAAACAATGAATCGTGGAACACTACATCAAAAACTAATGATGTACTGTATGGTGATTGACATAACATAATAATAATAAAAAAAAGATGTTCAGTAACATTAGCCTTTGGGAAATGGAAATTAAGAGCAGGTAGAGATATCACTACATATATATTCAACAGAATTAGAAATAGTGATAGTATCAGTGCTGGCAAGGATGCAGAGAACCTGGCTCTCTCTTATACATTGTCAGTGGGATATGCACAATGGTACAGCCACACTGGACCACAGCCTGGCAAGTTCATATTAAATGGGCACTTACTGTACAACCCAGCAATTCCACTCCTAGGCATTTATTCCAGAGAAACGAAGACTTATAGTCACATAGAAACCTGTACCCAAATTATTGAAGAAGATTTATTTCTAATCAACAAAAACTGCAGACAACCCTAATGTTCTTTTTGGGTGAATGGGTAAATAAACTGTGGTCTGTTCATACCATGAAATACTATTCAGCACCAAAAAGGAACAAACTCTTGACACACACAACAGTTGTGGGTGGATAGGAAGGGGACCACGCTGAGGGAAAAATAAATCAATATCAAACGATCAAACGGTTACATGTAACATTTTTGAAATGACAGAATTATGTGGATGGAGAATAATTTGTGGTTGCCCAAAGCTGGAGATGGGGTTGGAGGTGTTGTGTGGTTTTAACTCTATAGATTCCGAGGTGGCCGCTGAATGTGTTACCTTTAATGACCTTGTGTGATGGCACATCTTTTCTCTGGCATATTCTGTTGATTCTCTCCAAAACATATTGAACTCTGTCCGTGTTTTTGCCTCCTTTGCTGCCACCTTAGTGCGAGACACCGTCCTCTGTCTTTGAGGAAGTTGCCGCTTCGTTTGTATTCTGCTTCTACTCCTGACTCCTTTTCAGCCACTTTCCACTTAATTAAGCAGTGTTACTCTTCTGCTTAACGCCCTCTAATGGCTTTCCATCCTACTTAGAATAAGATCTTAACTCTTTACCACAAAGTCATGTATGATCCAATTCCCGCTTACTTCCCTGACCTAATCTTCTGCTGCTTTCATGTTGCCCGCTGGATGCTGGCCTCGTGAGCCTGCCTTCTGTTCTTTAAGAAGGCCAAGTTCCTCCTCAGCTTAAGAACATTGATCTAGTTGTTCTGCCAACCTAGAATATGTTTCCTCCTGATGGCTTCCCTTGGATTCTCTTGCTATGACTATTTCTTGTCATTTTGTGGTCTCCCCAGAGAGCCTTTTTCTGGCTATTTCATTGCACTGTCCTATTTTAATTTTCACCATAACTTTTATCACCATTTGATATCTTCTTTGAAAGTTAGCTTCAGAAGAACAGCATCCTTATCTGTCTTATTTGATGCTTCATTCCCAGGACCTAACAAATATCTGGCATACAATAGGTGCTAAAAATATCCAGTAGTTGAACGTGTAAGTTAAACTTTGAAAAAGGTTAACATCAGCAAGAAAATAATGCTGATGCTGCCTCTTTGTCTTCTTCTGGTTGTTTCACTTAGAAGACTCTAAAGGACTTAAAATCTCCTCCAGAATAGGATCTCAAAGGCTTGAATATATCTCCTTCATCTACTCACCTCATGGAGCCTGAAATTGCTCTTGGCTTCTAGAAGGGCCTCTTTTTTGATGATAGAGCTGACATCTGGGGAGGATAACAAATAGAGAAAAAAGCCCAAGGGCACCATCAGCAGTAAAATGATCTTTAGAAGTAGAATGTTTCCAAATAAACTATTGTATGTATATTCATACAATGGAATATAGGAAAGGGAGAAATGCTCCTACATTCAACAACACAGAGGACTCTGTCATAATGGTGAATGAAAGAAGCAACAGTATACAAACTATTGTATAATTCCATTTATATGAAGTTCAAGAATAGGCAAAACAATCTATGGTGACTAAAGTCAGAACAGTGGTTACCTTTCAGGGGAAGGGGCATGAGGGGGCAGGAGGGAACCTTTTAGAATGCTGGAAATACTCTAAATTGCATATGTAAAAATGTATTCCCTTTTATATTTAATACAATGGAATAAAAGTGTTTTAAAAATCCATTAGTGTAGTCATAAAAAAAGACTGAAGAGGGGGCATGGGGGAAAAGAAGAGAGGAGATCAGAGGCTGTGCAGATTCATTTTTAAAAAGATTTATTTATTTATTTAAGAGAGAGCGAGAGAGAGAGAGAGAGCAAGAGCGAGTGCATGAGCACACGAACACAGGGAGAGGGGCAGAGGGAGAGAGAGAATCTCAAGCAAACTCCCTGCTGGGTGCAGAGCCCGACACGGGGTTTGATCTCATGACCCTGAGATCACGACCTGAGCTAAAGCCAAGAGTAAGATGTTTAACTGACTGAGCTACCCAGGTGTCCATGTGCAGACTCATTTAAGGTAGACCTAGCATGGACCCATGAACCGTGAGCTCTGTGGGTAGGGGAGATTAGCCAGCATGAAACTTCCATTAAAACTTCACCTACATATCCTCCAAGACTCAGTCAGCCTAATCATGGGATCACAACTCCAGTGCCTGAAGAATACTCCGTAGTCCAACATCACTCAAGAATCAAGATTTTAGTAGCAAAAGCAAGCGTAGGAAATGCTGAGTTCTGGAATTTTTAAAAACCAGCATAAACAGTGACACATTGCATGCAAAATTTAGCTACATGATAATGAAAAAGTGACAGGGCTGACTGCCCTCCGAATTAAAAATACAAAACAAAAACAAAAACAAGACAACGTAAGTTTCTCATGCACAATAGTCACAGAGGCTTCGATGGCACAAATTAGTCAAGGGAAAAGTCCTCACCACCTAACCTCCTTTCATGCACAAATTCATATTTCCCTCTAGTTTAAAATGAAATGCTTTTTTTAGTATCATGTTCCCCTGAACTCTGCGGAGGGAAGGTCATGGGAATAGGGTCAGCTGGCAGGGGACTTGGCATTCTGAGGCTTGTACAACCATTTAATTAAGTGAAATAACAGTCAATGCCAATAGACTGCTGCTTGGATGATTTGCATTCTCCATAAATTATGGGGCAGATATTTATCCTTTGTGGAGATGGGTTACTTTCCTCCCTTTTGGCTCAAATTCCCTCTGATTTTTCAGAATGATCAAGTGCTTGGAAATAAATTTTTTGTGGTTTGTTTTATTATTAAAAATGTGAGGGCAGGGTGTGTGTGTGTGTGTGTGTGGCTGAAAAGCCAATTTCTAACATAAAGAACTTTCCTCACTTGTACACATAAAACTTGCATTTCCATGAGCATCCGTGGCTGGCATTTTGAAGAGCATCATGCTTGCAGTTCTTTATAGAAGACTCAAGGTTGGCTTAAAGAGTTGGCTTGAAAAGCACAGCTTGTTTCCTTATTTCAACAGAACAAAATAGCTCATCTAGTTTGCAATCTGCAGCCATCCTGAATTGGGTAGCATTGCAGTAAGTGGTGCATTAGTTCCTGTCTTCTAGAACCCCTGTTGGTTTCCTCTTTAGCTGCCCTGTTGTCTCTGATCATTCCTAAGTATACAGTGGGTTCCTCCTACCCTTTGCTGAGATTTCTCCAGCCTGTGCTTACAAGTGGAACTACATTATTAAGAATAAGCTGGTTTCTCTGGCTTTTGCTTTTCCTATTCACACAGGAGCTCAGGCTCCTGTGAGGTATTCCTCAAGTATTTCTAGGTGTTCCTAATGGGTATCTTATGTGTGATTACAAACCAGCCAGTCTCCTGCTGGGTGCTACTGTGTCAACAAACAGTTATGTGTCTGCCCCAAGTGAGGCCCAGCAGCTCTTGAGACGCCAAAGCCAAAGTGGGGAAGAATGTGTGATGATTTAAAAATATGGCTCCAGATTCTTTGATGTTCTTTCAATCAAGAAGCTGAGTCTGTGTCCCTTCCCTTAGAATAGAGGCAGGCCAGTCATTGCTGTGACTAACAGAGTATGGCAGAAATTATGGTATGTGGCTTCTGAGGCTAGATCATAAAAGGCTATGCACTTCTACTTGGCTCTCTTGGAACATTCTCTCTCCAGGTGTTCCCTCTTGAGATGCTTTCTCTCAAAACCCAGGCGCCATGCTGCAGGAAGACCGAGCCTCATGGAGAGGCCATGTGTAGGTACTTTGTTCAACAGTCCTGGCTAAGTGCAGACTTTGAGTCATCTGAGCTAGACATGTGAATGAAATAGCCTCCAGATAATTCCAGTGTCAAATGTCTGAATCACTCCACCCCTCTCACTCTTCCTAGCCGAGGCCCAGACATTGTGGCACAAAGATGAGCCTTTCCTCTGCTGCCCTGTCTGAACTGCTGACCCTTAGAGTCATGAGATATGCTAAAATTATTATTGTTTTACACCCCTCAGTTTGGATGGTTTGTTATGCAGCAATGGATCGCTGGAGTAGAATGACTTACTTTCCCTTTGGATTTTGTGCTCTGCTTTGTCACAGGGGTCCAAAGGAATGCCATTTATGCTTCTGAGCTCACTCAGATTCAGAATTGACCCTTCCATCCTACAGCTCAAGCTTCTTTACTAGGTGAAGACTTTAGTGCTTAGTTTCTTCTTTCATTCATATAAAGGCTGAGAAGCCTTTTTACCTACAGAGGCCCGCTGGGTCTGTCCTACATCTTCTCCAGACTTCATCCTCCTAACATTCCTCAGCATCTCTGTGTCAACAGGCCTCTGGTGGGCACAGTTGGTCAATTTCCAAATGTACCTAGATGACCCTTAGTCCTAGTTGTCCTCATCCTCTTGATACCTGCTGACTTCCATTTAAATTTAAAAAGGGTTTGATGTTTATTGACTGGCAATGACATGAGAAAGTACAATAGGGGGAAGACTAGGTATTTCTCTTGTGATCTACGCATGTAACCCAAATGCCTGATCCCAACTATACCCTCCCCACCAAAGTCCTCACCAGCATGTAGTGAGGACTTGGGAGAAAAAATTCTTTGCCCTCTCTTCTTATGCTCAGTTTTAAAATGGGTTAAAACAATGGAAATTTAACTTTTCTTATCTAGAGGATGCCACTTGAAAATATCAGTTGCCTAACCCCATAAAAGAAGGAGAAATAAAGCATTTCCAAAATTTCTAGTAAATACAAAGAAGCACTGATAACGCTGATCACCTTTTTCATATCATGTCACCCAGGCCACCACAATAAAGTAACACAGTTGGAGGGCTGATATCTGAGTTTTAAATGAATTTCACATTAGCCTATGAATTGAATCACTAGTACTGAGGTGGATGGGGCATTGAGAATTACTAGTCTGCTTTCTTTAATCATAGGAAAGTAAACTGAAGTTCTACAGGTGTTTTTTATTCTCACATTAATAAGTTGTGAGACTGCAGTCATGAGTGTGCAAAATCACACTATGGCAGTGAAATTTGGACTTCTGTGCAGTAAATCAATGAATTTCCGGTAAATGAATAAATTTAGAAGTACCTAAAAGACGTAGATAGGGTGTTCTGATTGCAATTTCTCTGCGTGGTTCTCTCATTTTGTAACCTTATCCTGAATCTTCCACTTATTAGCCTTGTCTTTGGATAATTCATTTAACTTCTTTGTGTCTCAATTTCTTCATCCATAGAGTGGGTAAATGATATCTACTTCAAAGAATTGTGGAAGAAGAATTAAGTGGGATAATGAGGCAAAGAGACTGGTGCTCACTAAAGTTTCTATTCTCAGATTTCCCAACAACACTCACAGTTAGGTGGGTCATGTGTCTTTTCCTGGCTGATCAAATGTGAAAAGTACTGTGTGTCACTTCTGGAATGAGGCATTAACAAGTTGATGACTAATCCACTGATCTTTTTCTTCCCTTGCTGTGGCAACTGAGAAGGTAGCATATTACAGGTGGCATAGCGACAAGATGGTAGAGCTTTGGTCAGCCTGGGTCCCTGAGTGATGATGTGGAGCAGAGTCCTGACTACTATGGTCAGATAGGTTGCAAAAAATGAGAAATAAACTTTTCCAATGTTGAGCCACTGAGAACTTGGATGACTTGTTACTGCAGCATAAGCTTAGGCTATTGTAAATAATATGGATCTTATATTCCTATAAGTAGGGTGCTGTTATAATAAAAACATAAAATATTTATGTTTTAAATATTGGCTTAATGCTTGGGCAAAAGGCAGTAAGGATAGTGATCTCAGAGGTCAGAAGAACGGAAATCCATGTTATGTAGTGGCAAAAGGTTTGGCAGCACTGTCATCTGATATAACTTGAGAAGGAGATCAAATTCTAATGAACTTTGAGTTCTAGGGGAAAGGCTGGAAAATAGAATATTTCCTGAAAACATGCTTCACAAAGAACTATGGATGGAGATGTTGGTCCATGAAATATCTGGCAATCGAAGAGAAAGTCTACTAAATATCTGAGAGGATCAAAAAAGAAACCACAGTATTGTAGAGCCTTGGCCAGCCTGGATACCTGAGTAGTGTGTGGATTAAAAGCCCCTGCTGATCCCTATTAGATGCGAAATGTGTGCAAGAAATGAACTTTTCTGTGTTAAGTCGTTGAGACTGGGGATTGTTACAGGAGTGGAAGCCTGGTCTATACTGACTAACATAGTATATAACAGCGTTAGTACAGTGCATAGAGTGAACAGTCATTAAGCATTACCCTATACTTCTTATTATGTTTGTTATTGTTGTTTTTGCAATGATTGTTAAAAGTGTTTGATTGTGGTTGATGGAATCCAGGTCAGTCTAATAGAAAAAGAGGATAAAGCTGTGGTAGCCAGAGTAAAGAATAGTGTTAGTTTTGGTTTCCACAGGGATTGCAAAATGAAGTATAAATCAGAGAAAGAGAGGCAGTGTAAATAAGTGGGGTGAGCTAGCAATTGGGAGAGCAGGAACCTTCTGCTAAGGGTGTAGTCAATCTTGGCTCCAGCTAATACACATCTAGATTTTTCAAGAGAGGCTATAAGATCAAAGCTTTATGTGAATTTTCCAAAAGTTTGAAGTGTTGGTAATTATTTAAATATTTAACAAATACTAGGGGGCCAGGCATGACTCACAGACTGCCAGTTGTTCTCTACCAGAAGATTGCCCCTAAGTCCAAAATGTCTAATAGCCAACAAGGCCTCTGAGGATAAATCTTAATATATCATAATTTGCAGAATCATAATTGTTCAAGGTTACTGTTGTTTGGATTCACGTTCAACGCATCTGAAACTTACATTCCTTTTGCAACATCTCTGCCAAATTGTCTTCCAGCTGAGAATTGAATACCTCTGGAAGTAGGTGGCTTAACTACTTTATGAAGTGTAACCTTTTGCATCTTTGGTATCCTCAACTTGTTAGGAAGTTCTCTGTGTGTTTGCTGTGAGCTCTGCCTTCCTATTGTCTCTCTTATACTTTGCCTCCCACTCCTCGCCCCGTGCCATTGGCTTATACTCTGTAATCAATTTTCTAAAGCTGGTGATCCATTCACCTAATGACACTGCAGTGGATATCTTTTTCTTCTAAGCTACTCCTCTTCTTCCCTTCTCTGCCCACTTCTTCTGGCAATAGCACCTTCCTTTGAGTATTCTATGTATAGACGAGCTCCAAGTCACAATATCGTGTTCCCTGCCTCCCGCCTCTCCCTCACCCCAAACCAAGCTACAGAAGATCCAGGACTGGCCACCTATAATATTTTATCACCCAGGGTTTGGGGATTGGTGCAGGGGTGGGTATGTATTCTGAACCTGGCAGCTTGGAGTCTTTTCTGTAGATTTAATATAAGGCACTGTGAGAGAAAAACTCTGTGGTTGCTGCCAAGACAAAGAATATTTGTATTCCTTCTACCCCCAAACTGTGCTGCATAGACTAAGATGTCTGCAGCAGGAGAAAGTGATGACAAAATTAAGAAGGTAGCAGAGCAGAAAAGAGAGAGAGAGAGAAGTGAGAAAGAGCAAGAGAACAACTTCTGTTTCTCTGTGACCCTCTTCATCCTTGTATCCTTGTATTTCTTAGTTATGAAAAAAATAGTTGCACTACTTTGTGTTGAGTTCCTCTCATTTACACCAAAAGGGTCCTGATTTAAGGTATGTTGGAGATCATGTTTATTTTTTAGTTTTTAAAGGAAGGAGTCATTTTATTTTATTAAGATTTTATTTGTTTGACAGAGAGAGACAGCGAGAGAGGGAACACAAGCAGGGGGGAGGGGGAGAAGCAGGCTTCCCGCGGAGCAGGGAGCCTGATGCGGGGCTCGATCCCAGGACCCTGGGATCATGACCTGAGCTGAAGGCAGACGCTTAATGAGTGAGCCACCCAGGCGCCCCTGGAGATCATGTTTATAACAGCTCACAGGTGATACTATAGTTTTACCTCTTCCTTGAATTTTTGTATCCTTTTATACATTGTTACTCAGAGCATTTACAATATATTTTCTAGTCAAGTTATCAGCAGTCCTTTGTCTTAATTTTATATTTCCAATAAGTTTAAATTATAATGAATTTTATTTTATTTATTTAAAAATTTTAATTGTTATGTTAATCACCGTACATTACATAATTAGTTTTTGATGTAGTGTTCCATGATTCATTGTGTATAACACCCAGTGCTCCATGCAGAGCATGCCCTCTTTAATACCCATCACCAGGCTAACCAATCCCCCCACCCCCGTCCCCTCTAGAACCCTCAGTTTGTTTTTCAGAGTCCATAGTCTCTCATGGTTCGTCTCCCCCTCCGATTCCCCCCCTTCATTCTTTCCCTCCTGCTACCTTCTTCTTCTTCTTTTTAACATATTAACATATAACATTAAGAATTCCTCATATCAGTGAGGTCATATGATACATGTCTTTCTCTGACTGACTTATTTCGCTCAGCATAACACCCTCCAGTTCCATCCACGTCATTGCAAATGGCAAGATTTCATTCCTTTTGATGGCTACATAATATTCCATTGTATATATATATACCACATCTTCTTTATCCATTCATCTGTCGATGGACATCTTGGCTCTTTCCACAGTTTGGCTATTGTGGACACTGCTGCTATAAACATCGGGGTGCATGTACCCCTTTGGATCCCTCCATTTGTATCTTTAGGGTAAATACCCAGTAGTGTAATTGCTTGCAGATGATATGATACTTTATGTGGAAAACCCAAAAGACTCCACCCGAAAACTGCTAGAACTCATACAGGAATTCAGTAAAGTGGCAGGATATAAAATCAATGCACAGAAATCAGTGGCATTCCTATACACCGACAACAAGACAGAAGAAAGAGAAATTAAGGAGTTGATCCCATTTACAATTGCACCCAAAACCATAAGATACCTAGGAATAAATCTAACCAAAGAGGCAAAGGATCTGTACTCAGAAAACTATAAAATACTCATGAAAGAAATTGAGGAAGACACAAAGAAATGGAAAAACATTCCATGCTTATGGATTGGAAGAACAAATATTGTGAAGATGTCAATGCTACCTAGAGCAATCTACACATTCAATGCAATCCCCATCAAAATACCATCCACTTTTTTCAAAGAAATGGAACAAATAATCCTAAAATTTGTATGGAACCAGAAAAGACCCGAATAGCCAGAGGAATGTTAAATTATAATGCATTTTAGATACAGCACATTCATTTTAACTCTTGAGTATTTCTGTGTTCAGTGATTTTATTTTTGTTGCAAATGCTTTTGCATTTTATGAATTTATTATGTAAACTAACTCTATACAAAATTGATTCCATTTTTTTTTAGTGAGCTTTGACTTTTTGACACTCACAGCAAAAAGACGTGATGACCTATGACTGAAATGTTCTACATTTCATATATCATAAAGCAACATTGTGTCATGAAATACTTATCTGCATTTCCAATAACTACAGTTACTGATTTGCAAGAAACTGCAGGCACTTATATTTTTTTCTTTAGGTTGCTCCCACCCTTATGAGTTGTGACCAGGAACAGAGTTCTGGAGCAGTTTGCTTTATTGCTATTTCAAAGCAGGTCTTTGTGGTTAAGTACAATTTTCTATGGGAATCACACTCAAGGTAGTTCAGTGGTCTGTGTCAGCGGCATGTAAGGAGTGTGACATTAGTGGAAGTTTAATGTATTTTCTACCTTGAATAGTCACTGACTGTCATTCATGCTTTGAGTACATTTTTAGGTTTCAAATATGGTCTATCACAATAGTCCTGCCTGTCCAAGGGATGGTGCCATTACCATGGTTACCTTCTGGCTGACTGGCCCCATATAGTTTCCAGTGTTCTTCATTATACACCAGCCCAGGTGCCTCTACTTGGAAATTCTAAACACACTGAAAGTACATTGAGAATAAGAAGTAGAGCTAAGAAGAGACACAGAGAATTAAGGCAGTAAACGTTTAACTTCATCCTCAGGTAAAACATCCAGCTCTCCAGGACTGAGCAGGTTTTCTTCCTCCCTCTGGCTCACATCTGCATGGGATGTCTCATGGCACAAAAGCTTTCTACACATCAAAATGGGTTGAAAATGAGATTTTTTGGAACGGATGTGCCTTCTGAGAGCAATTTTCCGAAGTTGTAATTCTTATTAAGTAAAGGATCCAACAATCAGGAAGTCCCTAATGCCCAACTGGTTGGGGTTCTCTTTAATTCAACTTGTCAGTCACCAACTATGTGTGGTGATGAACGAAGACAATGACTATTTTTATTCACATCTTCCATAGTAGGTAAATATGTCCCACTTCATTTTTTACTGAGAATGGAGCATTAAGATTTATTCCTTTTGTTTTGTTGCTGTGGATTTGTTAAAGACATTCTGTTATTTGATGGAATTATTTTTGAGGGAAGGAAAATACCTTATATCTTACTCTAATTTGTACCAGATGTTGGCAAGAATCTTACAGAAAACAACAGGTTTCAATGAGAATGTAACCATATTATACAGTATACCATGTAGTGCGTATTATAAAGTACTGATTGCAATAGCTGATAATAAGCTTATTTTTAAAAATACACTAATTAAATTTCAAGCCCATGTTTTGGATTTTGCACTTCTTATTAACAAAGGTAGGTTTTTTTAAAAAAGAAAAGATTGCCAGTCACTAGTCACCGTATGAAAACTAGTATTACCAGGGAGCTTGCAACTATATAGCCACAAGGAGGAGCTCAAGCATCAAATTAAAAATTAACACATCTGATTAAGTGTGGTGCATGCCGCTTTTGACAATGATTAAGGCAATATTTATTCTTATATGGAGGTGTGGTGATCTGTAGGCCTTTTGCCCAGATTAATATCACCCTGGGGCATTTAAGTTGATATGTTGGTGCTTTTCAGAATATTTAAATAAATATGATAATATAGACATAATACACTCTTCACCCAGCAACCAGATGGATCTTTAAAACAATGCAACTGAGATGATGCCACTCCCTGGTTTAAAACCTTCCAGAGGCTTCCTTCTGCTTCAAGAATAAACCGTGCAGTCTCTTCTGTGGCCTGCACAGCCCTGCAACATCTGGTTGTGATGTCCCTTTCTGACTCAATCTCATGCTTGTCTCCCCACAAACCTGCAGGCGTGGCCACATTTGCCTTCTGACAGGTTGTAGAGGAGCTCTGTTTCTGCCTTAGGTACTTCACACTTCTGGTTTCCTCTGTGCTTCCAGGTCTTTGCATGCCTGCCTCCTTCTCATCCTTTGGAATTCGGCTTCAGTGTTATCTTCTAGACTTGTTCCTACTACTGAATGTCGGCTGGCCTGCCCTCCTGCCTCTCATTATTCTCTGTCCTCATTCTCTTTTCATTCTTTCTTAACATTTTAAAAAAAAGATGTATTTATTCATTTGAGCGAGAGAGAGAGAGAGAGAGAGAGAGAGAGCAAGCGCAGGGGGAGGGGCAGAAGGAGAGAACCTTCAAGCAGACTTCCCACTGAGTGCGGAGCCTGATGCGGAACTTGATCTTACAACCCTGAGATCATGACCTGAGCTGAAACCAAGAGTCAGACACTTGACCAACTGAGCCACCCAGGTGCCCCCATTCTTTCTTACCATTTATCACAAGCTGTAATTCCTTTGGTCATTTATGTGTCTCCCATTTGTTACCTGGCTTCTGTGCTTGAATATATATTAGAGTAGGAATTTTGTCTGTTTTACACTGTGGTATCCACAGTGCCTAGCACAATTCCTGGCATAAACATTGGTTGAATGAATTTTTATAATTGGAACTTAATGGAACATGACTGGGTCTAGTGTGGTCCTCAAATCATAGTTGTGGAAAGAGTTTTTATTTATTTATTTATTTATTTTAAAGATTTTATTTATTTACTTGACAGAAAGAGAGACAGCAAGGGAGGGAACACAAGCAGGGGGAGTGGGAGAGAGAGAAGCAGGCTCCCCGCCGAGCAGGGAGCCCGATGCGGGGCTCGATCCCAGGATCCTGGGATCATGACCTGAGCCGAAGGCAGACACTTAATGACTGAGCCACCCAGGCGCCCCTGGAAACAGTTTTTAAAAATGAGGCTCCTACCTCTATGACTTTTACTCATAATTTCAAGGGCCACTCACTGATTCCCCAACAATACACATCATTATATTCCTCCTGCCCCCAAGAAGAGTCAGCAAATGCCACACAGTGAAATCCAAATGGCCACCAGGATAGACTGCTAGCAGCATTGCTGGGCAAACAAAATTAAAAGTAAGCAAAATATGTTAACATCTTCTACTGCTATCTGTATTATTTGACCTGTAAGGACATGAGCTTGTTTCTGAGGAACAGCATCTTTGGCCCCATCAGTTAGTACTTATTTCCAGGGTTGTGGCTGGCATCACCAGTTTTGGAGGTGCAGATAGAACTGGCTCTTTGTGACCCCATCTGTCAGATGCAGGAGGATATTTGGCTTGTTTGGACCTGCTGGCCTTCCATACAGAGGTCTTTAAGAAGGCCCTCATGTTTTCACTCCTCCAAGAGTCCACTTTCTTTGTGTGTGGACAAGTAGGTCCCTTTAAGACTAGACCCCTTGTTCATGTGAATGCTCACAGGAAATTTACTGGCTCTTCTAAAATCATGTCTTAGAACACATTAAGCTTGAGTTTCTGCCCAGTTTATTATTTCACTAGGTATAATATATTTCACTTTATGTGGGTTTTGTAAATAGTTTCTGGGAAATGTACTCATGGAAGATTCCCCAAAGAAATATATTTGATCCTTTCACAGGAAGAAAGTTGACACATTATCTGTTAGGATGACCATTCCAAAAACCACGCTTATATATTTTAAAATTTGCAGAACAACAAAAGAAGTTAATCTGTGCTTTTTATTACTCTCAGGAATCACTTTGTCAAGATGTGGTATTAAAAAATGTTCTTGTACTTTTGGGGAGATTTGGAAAAAATAAGTATGATTGAAGTAGAGTATCAATTTCTTCTCACAGGTTACAACTTAATGGGGGACAGAGATACCTGACACTACATGACTTGTTTCCCAGGACCCAATGAGAGAGGAGTCTATGACCTAGATGTCTTAGTCTGTAACATAGTGCTACACAGGAGGTAGTTGATGAAGGTGCTCGGTTAAGATGTATATTGTTTCTGGGTGATATTAAGCATGTGATGGTGACCTGCTTGTGATGTTAAATATTTGTGACTAGAAGACAGTGGCACTTGATGGGTCTTGTGGCTTTTAACTTTTGGTGTCAACTTTTGGTTCTAAGTATATATGGTACTGTGTTTCAGTATCTTCAGTAGACTGATTACAAAAGTGGCCTTAATTCTCCATGCATCCCTGGACACATATCCTTTGCAATGGGACTTCACAGCAACTGCCATTAAGAGGTAGAGTGTGTTCCATCCCCTTTTTGAATCTGGGTTCACCTTATCACTTATTTTGGTGAGCAGAATGTGGCTGAAATAACATTATATTACTTCTAAGCCTAGATCTCAAGTGGCCCCATGTATTTCTGTTCATCCCCCTTCCTTCAACATGAACAAGCCTGGGTTAGCCTGCAGGAAGGTGACAAATCATTTGTAGTACAGCTGAGTCATCCTTGACCAGTCAGCTCCTAATTAACCTACCAGCTGATTGCAGCCAATGAACAAGTCTGGTTGAGATCAGCCAAACCCGGGCTGTACCAAAAGATCTACCTAGTCCATCTGTGGAATCATGAACAAAAATAAACTGTTACCATTTAAAATCACTTCATTTTTTTTTCTTTTTCTTCAAAGTCACTTCATTTTGAGTTCATTTGTTAAACAATATTATTGTGAAAATATACTTATATACTACTGGACACATGTTTCTGGGGATAGCGACTATGTAGTTTTAGATATTGGTAATTTTGTGGCTCTGGGTTATATTAACTATAGATTTAAATAATAGTGGTTTTGTGCTTCAAGGTGTAAGGTACTTAATGATGATGGGATTTGGAGGTAATTATGGCAATATGACCCACATTTATGACTTGATGATGTTAGTATTTGTAATTTTGATGAATATGATATATATGCTTTGAGGTGGTTATAGATGTTGGCAGCACTTGGTATTGGACAACTCCGATTTTCTGCCACATTTTGCCACAATTTGTTAACTAAATGATAACTCTCAGTGCCACTAAATTTCCAAGGAACCCAATAAACATTGTTCTTATTTTCTTGCTAAACTGGGAAAGCTGAGACATTGGTGGGCTTCTTTTCACTGCTTGTATGTGTGTGTGTGTATACATGCATACACACATACACACAGACATACAGACACACACTAGAGGAAGACTGTGGGGGAGGCTTGGCTATTGCACTATATATGTGGAAGTCAGCTTTGGCTTTGTCAATCTGGGTCCCAGTGGCACGGATGCTAGAAGGGGACACCTTCTTACACCTATTCTCATGGTTTTTCAGAAAACAAACAAACAAACAAAACCAACCAAACAAAAAACACCTTCTCTGGGCCTCAGCTTTTTTTTTATTTTTTTAAAAGATTTTATTTATTTATTTGAGAGAAAGAGAGAGAGACAGAGAAACAGCATGAGAGGGGAGAGGGTCAGAGGGAGAAGCAGGCTCCCCGCTGAGCCGGGAGCCCGATGTGGGACTCAATCCCAAGACTCCGGGATCATGACCTGAGCTGAAGGCAGTTGCTTAACCAACTGAGCCACCCAGGTGCCCAGGGGCCTCAGCTTTTATAAGAATGGTTGATAAACTGGTATGAAAATAGCTGGTCCTTTGTTTTCTTTGGTTAAGCATGTCGAGTGATGACAGACAGAGCTATATCTCTACTTCAGCAGGTGGAGCAGTCCATGCCTGGCACCCCAACCAGGCGAGCCCTGCTCCCATCACCAAAACCATCCTGTTCTTCCAGGTGGAAACTGGTTATGCTTGTTTTTGTTTTCTACTTAATTTCTTTGCCAGTGTATCCATCTGAACTCTGGGGCCCCAGAATCTCTGTAAGGATCCCTATATGTTTTCTGAGGATGTTTCCCACCTTTGTTAACTTTGTGGATAAATGGTTAACAAAATTCTTTCCTTTTCAGAATGAGAATTTGACCTTTAACTTGCTAACTCAGTTCCCCTGGTAACTTGACAATGACAGAATGTCAACTACGTTTCTAGGCAGGATTACTTGTGCTAAAATGATCTTTGGCAAATTGTGTCTGGACTAGAAGGGCTATGAATGAACTATAAATACTTGATAGGGAAGCTATGCTTTGAGTGTCCTTAAGAGTTGGGACTTATCAAACAGAGAAAGACATGTATCATATGATCTCACTGATATGAGGAATTCTTAATCGCAGGAAACAAACTGAGGGTTGCTGGAGTGGGGGGTGGGTGGGAGGGATGGGGTGGCTGGATGATAGACATTGGGGAGGGTATGTGCTATGGTGAGCATTGTGAATTGTGCAAGACTGTTGAGTCACAGATCTGTACCTCTGAACCAAATAATGCAATATATGTTAAGGAAAAAAAAAGAAGAAGAAGAAGAAGAAGAAGGTAGCAGGAGGGGAAGAATGAAGAGGGGGAATCGGAGGGGTAGACGAACCATGAGAGACAATGGACTCTGAAAAACAAACTGAGGGTTCTAGAGGGGAGGGGGGTGGGAGGATGGGTTAGCCTGGTGGTGGGTATTGAGGAGGGCACATTCTGCATGGAGCACTGGGTGTTGTGCACAAACAATGAATCATGGAACACTTCATCAAAAACTAATGATGTAATGTATGGGGATTAACATAAGAATAAAATTTAAAAAAAAAAAAGGAAAAAAAAAAGAGTTGGGACTTATATCTGGGCACACGTCTTGCAGGGAACTTGGAAGCTGTGGATTCTACGGGTTAGCATATTTTAGGCCAGGGTGGATCGTGGATCTGTCTGATGTGGGTCTCATCTTCTTGTATCTGAGCTGTTAGACTGCTTCAAGGACTATGGTGGAAACGACACCCCTGAAGCCGCCCTTAGGCAAGCTCTGGTTTTTATCCTTAACCCAACAGATAGATGTCAAGCGTGGCCTGTGGTGGTCGTGTGAGTCTGAATGTTCAGTTGAACGTTAAAAGGTCTCTGGTGGACTCAGCATGGGTCCGTAGGTCCGGCTGCTGATACTCTTGAGGCGTCCTCTGGCCTGAAAAGACTCCATGGCAGGTGCTCTGGCCATGTAAGTATGTTTGGGTGTAATTCATCATGCATGAGGTATATACCAGGTGATTGAGTGTGAGGATGCCTGTTCACCTGGGGTTTGCCAGCCGTGGTGCTAAGAGACTGACAAAAGTACTGTCTAACAATGTGCCAGCCTGCAACATCTCCAATCAGATGAAGACTATATGGAGAGGGGTTTTCTGGGGGGAGACTGAGGAACTTGGCGGATGGTTATGTTGCTGGCAGTCCTGGCCATGGGTGGCTATTTCCTATTAAAACCAAAGAGGGGCGCCTGGGTGGCTCAGTTGGTTAAGCGACTGCCTTCGGCTCAGGTCATGATCCTGGAGTCCCAGGATCGAGTCCCGCATCGGGCTCTCCGCTCGGCGGGGAGTCTGCTTCTCCCTCTGACCCTCCCCCTCTCATGCTCTCTGTCTCCCATTCTCTCTCTCAGATAAATAAATAAAAGATCTTTAAAAAAAAAAAAAAAGAAATGATAAGTATTGGGGCGCCTGGGTGGCTCATTTGGTTAAGCGACTGCCTTCGGCTCAGGTCATGATTCTGGAGTCCCGGGATCGAGTCCCGCATCGGGCTCCCTGCTCGGCGGGGAGTCTGCTTCTCCCCCTGACCCTCCCCCCTCTCATGGTCTCTCTCTCTCATTCTCTCTCTCAAATAAATAAATAAATAAAATCTAAAAAGAAAAAGTGTTTAAAAAAACCAAAGAGCACTCACAACAGGGGGCTCTCAGGACAACCCCCCAACCAGTCATAGGAAAAGCAGCCTTAACATTCATCTCAATCATGCCTCCAGCCACAGGAGAGCCTTGTTTTGGACGAACCTGGAAAAGTCCTGGCCTCACTGCCATGAATGTCGGCCCCTTGCTCAGAGCGCATGTGCAGATCTTTGCAGGATGATTCAAGCATTCAAGCAATGGCCTCTGGCCTCCGAAATCTTCTCAGTCAGACTTTCCTTAGGAAGAGGAAGCAATGGCCACAGGCAGCTCCAGGCTTCAGTTTTACCAGCTTAGCAATCACAGAGGGAAGAGCTTGCCTCCTTCACTTCATTCCATCAGGTATGCTGTGGCTGGCATTCCCGACCTGGCTTGGAATGCACAGGCTGCCTGAGCAAAAAGGCCATGATGGGGAAAGCTCTCAAGTGGCAGCTGAGGAGCAGGCTGTTCAGGACATTGGAAACCTAGGGCATGAGAATGGAGATGATTGGTTTCCCAAAGGAAAATTGGAGGGCTGGGATGCAAGGAAGTGGGACAGGATGCTGGGAGGCTACATGATAGTTGTCCACAACAGTATTTCTGAGCATCTAGAAAGAAAGTGGAAAAGCAATTGTTTGCATTCATTTACTATCATCTTAATCACCCACAAGCCACTGAATGAAGCAAAGTCAAAGACAAGGACAAAAACCTGGTCTTAAACATAAAAGTACCTTATTCCATGATGGAGTGCAGATGAGAGAGATATGTGAAAATTTTTAGTTAGAGATAAAAAATGATAAATGCCATGATGTAGGCATAAACCCAGAGTTTATTAAAAAAACAGCAATGATAGTGACAACTCGGAATACATTGGAGAAGAATTCTGGCATTCTTGGCTTCCAGCCAGTAGAGCTGAACTCAAACTTCTGTGTGCACACTCATCACTTAGAGATCTGGTTAAAATGCAGGTTCTGATTCAGTAGGTCTGGGGAGGAGCCCAAGAGCCTGCATTTCTAACAAGCTCCCAGATGTCTCTGATGCTGCTCTTCAGGGCCCTTGCACTGAGTAGCAAAGCAGGAGAGGGTTAGGTCACTTCACTTCTGTTCCTACAGGCAGCTGCCTCCCAGAGACATTTAGGTGGCATTAGGTTAGCCTCCCAAGTGCAGCACAGGGTGTGAGAAAGCTTGTTGGAGGGGTCTCTTCTAAATGACAGTTCCTGGTGGGGCAGGTTGCATGGCCCTGGAATGCTAACGTTGGCAGTTTCTCTTTGTGCTGTGGCAGCACTTGCAGAAGCACATTATGCTGCTAAATGAATTATACACAGTGAGATAATCATGGACCTCCACTGCCAACGGGCAGCTCCCACTGGAAAGAATTTGGAGAGGGAGAGTATTAAAAAAATAGCCAAACTGCAGGATAATGTGTAACCAGAAATATTTTCAAAATGAGCCATAAAAGGATGTTTGGAGAAAGTTAATTTTTAAATGTCTGCTCCTACTCTGTTGTATGGATTCCCTGGAAAGCTGAGAATATCATTCCTTCTGTTTCTATAGCTCTCCCCCAGGCTGTATTCGGAAAATATTGATTTGTCTCCTTGATTTGTTGAGCAGCACGTTCAACAACAAGTTTTAACTTGCTGACTTGAATTTTCATAACACAGTCTTAATCAGATGCAGCTTATAGCAGGGAACCCAATTGTATTCTAAATTGGATCCTTCTTTTATGTTAGAAGAATAAATGGTGGTGCTCCTCAAAATATTCAAGAACCAAATGTTTGTACCAGAACTAAAATGATGGGGGTGCCTGGGTGGCTCAGTCAGTTAAATGTCCGACTCTTGGTTTCAGCTCAGGTCATGTTCTCAAGGTCATGGGATCGAGCCCTGTGTGGGGCTCTGTGCTCAACTGAGTCTGCTTGGGATTTTCTTTCTTTCCCTCTGCTTCTCCCCACCTCCCCACTCGTACTCTTGCTCTTTCCCTCTTTCTCTCTAAAATAAATAAATAACTCTTTAAAAAAAGAATTAAAAAGATGAATGAAACAAAAACAATTATGGAAGAATATAGCTCTGGGAAATCAGGACATACTGCAATTTAGGAGCTAGCGATCATTCAGGAAGTCACCGGTTATTTCAACTTTGAATTCATTGGTTAAAGGCAGAAATTAGAGTTTTTGGTTTAGACCAATATGTTTAAAAAGGAATTGTTTAATAGTATTTTAGGTTAACTTTTCTCTAGCATCTAATAGTTTTGAAAAGAATTGGAGGTATGCACAACAACTAAATCAATGGTTTTTCCTGTTTCACTTCACTCATATTAAATGACAAATATAATGCAGTTGGCACAATGCCCATTGGATTGTTCCAACAAATAAGACACTCAGTTGTAACTCACCTGACCTGTCCTTGGATCTGTTTTTTTTTTTTCTTATTTTGTTTTGTTTTTTTGAGTGGGGGGGTGGCTGGGGTTATTCCATAGCCAGGAGCTTCATTATGCGTAATGACTGTTTGTTCCTGACCCTGAAGTATAGTGAGAAGACAGAGTGAATTCAAGGAAAGAAAAGCAATTTGTAACTCAAAGGCTTAAGTTTCAAGCCCTGAGCTTTTGTTTATGATGGGCTGATATTGATGGGTTCATCTCTTTTCCATTTGATTTTTCTTGTTCAGTAAACATGCAAAGCTATGTCAGTTATGTCTCACAAATATAATTTGCAAATACTTAGCAAATAAAGTTAAGAAAATGAGATGGCAGCTGGTCTTCATAACTAGACAAGTTATACTTCTTAAGGAGGCCTGCCTTGACTACCCTATGTAATATCTCCACTATGGGTCCCTGCTCTCCCCAACCCGCTGCCTTCTCCTTCCCACTGCAGCCCTGATCTCGCTGACTCTGAACTATTTTTTCCATAGTATTTTTCACCTTCTCACACAGTTTATCACTTTTAAATTTATTTTCCTCATTGACCATCTCCCTCCTCTATAATGTTACCACTTATAAGAGCAGGAAACTTTGTATTATTCACTGATGTATCCTGCATGCCTAGAACAAGCCTGCCTGGTTCTTGCTACCTTGCTAGGTTTTTAATAAAGGAATGACTATATATATATATGTGTATATATATATATGTGTGTGTGTTGTGTGTGTGTGTGTATGGGTACATACACACACACACATACACACTTAGGATTTAGAATAAGTTGATTCCCATTTTCTTAGACCAGGTTAAAATTAGGTTATAAACCATCTACTTATACTGTGTCTCAAAAATGATTAAGATATCATAATACACTGTCTCTTAAAATTTTTTTTCCAACTAAAGAGAAAAAATTATTTTTCTGTCATGGAACAGAAGAGACCACTTGGTTATGGCATCGATGAGAGTTCATTTGGTCATAATAAAATTTTTATTACCACAGAGCAATTAAACACCAAAGTGTTCAGTTAAATCAGGGTTTCACAACCTTGGCACTATCGATGTTTTGGGCTGGATAATTCTTTATTGTGGGGGGCTGTCCTGTGCATTGTTTAGCAGAATCCCTGGCCTCAACCAGCTAGGGACCAGCATGAATGCCACCTCACTCCCACCAGTTGTGACAGCCCAAAACATTTCTAGACATTGCCAAATGTTCCCTGGTTGCAACCACTTAGTTGAACCAATCAACCTAATTTTGAATAGGCTTATTAGCTTCCAAAGGTCTATCTTTAACCATTAAAGAGATAATAGCTATCTTTCATTAAGCACTTAATGTGGTAGACAGAATAATAGCCCCCAAAGATGTCCACACCCTAATCCTGGGAACATGTGAATATGGCATAGGGATTTGCAGATGTGATTAAGGCTAAGGACCTTGAGATGAGATTATCCTGGTTATCCAGGTGGGCCCAATCTAATTAAATGAGCCTTTAAAAGTTAAGAGCCTTTAAAAAGAGAGAAATGTGATCACAGGAGGGTGAGTGAAATGCAATGTGATAAGAACTCAATCCTTGCTGCTTGCTTTGAAGATGAAGGAAGGGGGCCGTATACTAAGGAATGTAATGGTCTCTGGAAGCTGGGAATGGCCTTCAGTTGGCAGCCAATAAGAAAACTGGGACCTTGGTCCTCCAACTGTGAGGAATCTGAATGAGTAAGGAACATATCCTGTCCTCAAGCCTAGGAAAAGAAGTGCAGCCCTGTTGACATCTTGATTTTAGCCTGGTAAGACCCGTGTGGGATTAGGACCTGCTGAATTATAAGATATAAATTTGTATTAAGTCACTAAGTTTTTCATAATTTATTACAGCAATAATAGAAAACGAATACAACTTATCATGCTGAAACCTTTCCATCCTCCCATTTTATAGATGTTATTGGCTGAACTGTGTCCCCACCAATTTGTATGTTGAAGTCCTATCTCCCAGTACTTAGAATGTGACTATATTTGGAGATCAGTTCTTTAAAGAGGTTAATTAAGACTAAATGAGGTCATTAGGATGGGCTTTATGCAATGACTGGTGTCCTTCTAAGAAAAGATTAGGACACAGATACATACAGAGGGAAGACCATGTTGAAGACATAATAAGAGGAAGATCATCATCTACAAGGCAAGGAGAAAAGCCTTCAGAAGAAACCAACCCTGCAACAGCTTGATCTTGGATTTATAGGTTCCCAAGGAAAAAATTTCTCTTGTTTAAGCCACCCAGTCTGTGGTATTTTGCTATGGCAGTGCTAACAAAATTGATGAGAAAACAAACTCAGATTACACAAATAAATTTCCCTAGGACATACAGCTAGTATAGCAGGGATTAGAGTCTCCAAAATCCATGATATTAATCCATACACTAAGTGATCTCCTTAGCTGGTCAAGATTATGGATGCTCTAGAACATTCTCACTATTGCCAACTTACAGAGGAAAAGTCTGAGACATGCATTAAAATTTTGATTGTGACTTACTAGCTGTTGTATCTTGAGTGACCTATTGATCTCAGAAACTCGGTTTGCTCATGTGTAGAAGTGTTATTTTCTTTCCAAGATTACTTTGAGAATTAAAATGGGCAATGAATGCAAAAATACTTTGTCATGTGCAGACACTATGGAAATGTGAGGCGGTATTATTAAAATATTGCTACTGCTGGGAGAAGAAATTGAGTGTTGTTCTGATAGCACCTTCCAGACCTTCTTTTTTTTTATTTTTTTAAAAGATTTTATTTATTTATTTGAGAGAGAGAGAGAGAGCACATGAGGGGGGGGGAGGGTCAGAGGGAGAAGCAGACTCCCTGCTGAGCAGGGAGCCCGATGTGGGACTCGATCCCGGGACTCCAGGATCATGACCTGAGCCGAAGGCAGTCGCTTAAGCAACTGAGCCACCCAGGCGCCCCCCTTCCAGACCTTCTTTTGGGTAATTTTAGTAAATGTCCATTTTGAAACTCAAGAAGCAATATATGAAGTATTCTTTGACTGAGGGGAGTAAGAATGTACAAGAACCAGTATTTTCTGGGGTGCCTGGATGGCTCAGTCAGTTAAGCGTCTGCCTTCGGCCCAGGTCATGATCTCAGGGTCCTGGAATCAAGCCCGACATCGGGCTCCCTGCTCGGCGGGGAGCCTGCTTCTCCCTCTCCCACTCCCCCTGCTTGTGTTCCTGCTCTCGCGATCTCTCTCTCTGTCAAATAAATAAATAAAATCTTAAAAAAAAAAAAATCAGTATTTTCTTTCTGTGTTTCCTTCTAAAAGATAATTCACATATATTTTATTGTTTGAAATTCCCAGTGGAGGCATTATCACATATTGTGTTCAGAACGCCTATGGGAAGAACAGTAGCTGTTTAAAAAAGAAGGGGAACTGTCTACTCTGATTTGAACTGTCTATATTGTCTGCTTTCTTATGCAATAAGAATAAAACACAGAGAAACTTGTGCTAAAGTTAACAAGACAGCTTTCCCACGGAAGAGCAATGTGTTCCGTAAGTCTGTGTTTCCATGCAGTATTCTAGGGAGGAACCATATTTTGGTTTGAAACTCTGTAAGTTTCTCTTCCCATAATATCTACTCTCACAAATTATAGTCCTTGTATGTAAGATAACAGAAGCCCCATGTGGCTGAAAAGGATCTCTCAACCCCATTAAGCTTGCTTCAACTCTTCCCTTTAGGAGGGTATTGTACAATTGCCCCCATCCTGCCATTGAATTCCTGCTGAGGGTAAATTTAGTGTCAACATGGGGAGCTAACATGCTTTCTTACAGATGTTAAGATAGATGTTACTGGTTCTGGCACCAGCAAGTTATACACATGCCATTCGTGTTCTAGAATGTCCTTTCCCCTCCACCCTGTCTTGAGTACTCCTATTCAGCCTTCAAGTCCTAGCTCAGATTTCATCCCCCTTTTCTTTTTGTGAATCTTTTCTATCTTTCCCAGACACTGTGAATTCCTCTTATCTGCATGCCTGCAATACCTTATTCAGATGTCAAATATACTATTTACTATCTTATATAATAATGATTTGTTTATCAATTTTGTATAGTAGTGATCCATGAGGTTTTCAATGACAGGTGTATTTTAGTGTTCCCATCACTGTGCCTGGGACATAGCAGGCATACAATATATCAGTTAATTTCAGATCAAAGGAAGGGTCTTGGTTAGTGTGATACAATAGCTATTTTAAGTAAACAGCTTATTAGCAACTTCTGTAAGCCAGCAACTTGAAATTATCTCATCTATATACAGCAGTCATATTACATGGGTCTTTATGTTCCCCATTTTATGGATGAGGAAATTGAGGCCTGAGGCTAGGTGATTTGATCAAGGTAATTTGGCTAATAAGGGCCAAAGAAAAGTTTCAAATTTAGGCAGATGATGTACATTTATATGGGGAGTGGGTTATGGGTGTTATAGGCTCAAGGCAAAATGAAATAGAGTACTATTGTGCAAAGCGTGTGAGTGGGGGACGGGGCAGAAGGAGAGGGAGAGAACCTCAAGCAGATTCCTCTATGAACGTGGAGCCCATCAAGGGGCTTGATCTCACGACCCTGAGATCATGACCCGAGCAGAAATAAAGAGTCAGATGCTAAACCAACTGAGCCACCCAGGCACCCCACATTTTTCTGTCCTTAACACCATTTTACCTCTCTTCTTTTTCTTTCCTGCCTCTGTGATGTGCCTTATAATTATACACCCACCAAGGCCTGGTGTGGTAGGTGGAATTATAGCTTGTATAATTCACTCTTGTGAATTATAAGTCCATGCCTTTAGTCATGTGACTTTGAAGTATCTCCCACTATAGTGGGCAGAGTATTCTTCCCTACCCCTTTGATGTTGAATTTGGCCATATTACTTGCTTTGGTTAATGGATTGTGAATGGGAATGGCAATGGGCCAGTTCTGAGCTGACATCTTAAGAGGTATTGTGTGTTGTATTTCTGCTCACATCTCTTACAATTCATCATGAGAAGAATTTTCCCCGAGTAGCCGCAGGTCCAACAAAGGTGAAAGATGTGTGTGGGAGACATAAACTTTATCTGAAGTTTGAAGCTGAGATGTATCAGCTTGTTGATAGAAAGACCTAGCACTGAAAAAAAATGTTTTCTTTATTGTAAGCCACTGAGCATTTGTGATTATTTGCTACACAGAAAGAACTAATACACTTGGCCCTCTAAAAGCACTCTAACCAAGACTTTCTGAGAGGAGTTAAGATGGTGGAGAAGTAGGGGGACCCTGGGCTTTCCTGGTCCCTCAAACACAGCTGTATTGAGGTCAGATCACTTGGAACACCCAGGAAATTGATCTGAGGACTGGGAGAAGGATCTCCATGGTTGGAAGGAGACAGTGTGGCAGGTGTGAGATGTGTGGAAGTGAATTGGGGGAGAGAAAAACTTTGCTGCCATGGAGGGGAGGGAACCCTTTCCACAGAGAGAGAAAAGGGAGAGAAAGAGAGAGGGGTTGAGAGAGTGCGGCCTTAGGTTCACACAAGACATAAACCACTCTGGAGCACTAATAAGGGAGCGAGGGGTGCTGAGTGTTGCAAGTTTTTTGCAAACAACATGTGGAGCTCAAACTCTGAGGTTTTGGGAGTGCACGACTTTTGCCGGATCAGAGCTTTGGTGTGCGCTCCTGGGGAGAAGGAGGGCGCTGTCCTGGGAATGCACACAGTGGTGTAGGGATCTCCTGGGTCTCACTGGGAGACAATGTTTCACTTCTTTGGAGTACATTTGGAAGAAGGTATAGTTCCTCTCCAAGGACAAGAGACCCTGCAGGTACCAGCAAAAGGGCTTTCATAGTCAGGTGACAGAAGCATGTGCAGAGGGTGGACAACTGGGTCGCTGCTTTTCTTGCAGTACCACACCACAGATTTTGTGCAACGTGCAGACATGAGACTGTTTTTCTGGGACAGAGGACACCAGACACAGTGCAGCAAGGCTCTCTCCGGAGGAGAGAAGTGGGTCCACGTGGTGCCAACTCCTTTAAAGTTTGGCATTTTGAATCCCAGAGGTGCACCAAAGATAAAGCGCAGGAGAGCGGTGGCTCCAGGCATGTTCATGACCCTCCCTATCCTGTGAGGGCTTCTTGAACAGTAGGCTGTGTGAGATTCCCTGTCTGGGGACAAGAGAGTGGGGTGGTGACATTTTCCCCCTCACCACCAATATGGTGGGACTTCAGAGAGCAACACAGGGGCCCCCAGTGGCGCAGGCGCACTTACACCAAACCCTGTCCCCCTGTACCTGGGAAGTGCATTTTTACTGGGACAGGTCTGACTCTGAGCCAGTGTGGCAGGCCTCTCCCCTGGAAGACCACCCCACATACACCAAGTCTAATGATCATAGAGTGTTTCAAAGCGTCACCTGCAGTTCTGGTGAAAATAAGACCAGGCTTTAGAGGTTTTTTTTTCTCTTTGCATTCAGGCTTATAATTTTTTTTTTTTGTTAGTTTATTTTTTCATTTCCTTTTCTCTCTTTGTTTTTTAGATCAGGCTTCTTTTCTATTTTTATTTTTTCCTCTGGAATCAGACTTAATAGGTTTTTTTGTTTTTGTTTTGTTTTTGAGAGGGAAGAAGGGAGGGGCAGAGGGAGAGAGAGAACCTTAAGCAGGCCTCATGCCCAGCATGGAACCTCATGCAGAGCTCCATCTCACAACCCTGAGATCTTGACCCGAGTGGAAATCAAGAGTCAGACACAACCAACTGAGCCACCCAGTTTCCCCCAGGCTTATAGTTTTCTGACAGTCTATTTGTTTTTTGTTTTCATTTTTTTCCCTTTTCTCTCTCTCTCTTTTTTTGGATCAGGCTTTTTCTTTTTTTTCTTTTTATCCAGGCTTATTTTAACAAAAAATCAAAGCACACCTAGTTGAAGTTCCAAACACTCCCCACTGCAAGCAAGGAGGAGCTCTGCAGGGGACTGACCAATGGGAAGGAGCAGCGGAAACGCAACAGCAGAGTGCATGCAGTATACACCAGAAACACTTCCTGAGGCCAGGCCCTGGGCAGTGCAGGACCCCTTTTTAATATAGTATTACTTTCAGGTGCAGGAAACATAACAAGTTTCAAAACACAGAAGAGACAGAAACTTACCCAAAATGACAAGATGGAGGAATTCTACCCAAAAGAAAGGTCAGGAAGAAACCATAGTTAGGTACTTGTTCAAAACAGATATAAACAATATCTCTGGACAAGAATTTAGAACAACAGTCGTAAGACTACTGGCTGGGAAAACAAAACTGGAGGCATCATGTTTCCAGATTTCAAGCTCTATTACAAAGCTGTCATCATCAAGACAGTATGGTACTGGCACAAAAACAGACACATAGATCAGTGGAACAGAATAGAGAAACCAGAAATGGACCTTCAACTATATGGTCAACTAATCTTCAACAAAGTGGGAAAGAACATCCAATGGAAAAAAGGCAGTCTCTTCAACAAATGGTGTTGGGAAAAATGGAAAGCAACATGCAGAAGAATGAAACCGGACCATGTTCTTACACCATACACAAAAATAAATTCAGAGTCGATGGAAAACCTAAATGTGAGACAGGAATCCATCAAAATCCTAGAGGAGAATACAGGCAGTAACCTCTTTGGCCTCAGATACAGCAACTTCTTATTAGACATGTAGCTGGAGGCAAGGGAAACAAAAGCAAAAAATGAACTATTGGAACTTTATCAAGATAAAACTCTTCTCTACAGTGAAGGAAACAACAAAACTAAAAGGCAACCTACAAAATGGGAAAAGATATTCACAAATGACATATCAGATAAAGGGCTAGTATCAAAAATCTATAAAGAACTTATCAAACTCAACACCCCCAAAACAAATAATCCAGGTAAGAAATGGGCAGAGGACAAGAATAGACACTTTTCCAAAGAAGACATACAGATGGCTAACGGAACATGAAAAAATGCTCAACATTACCCGTCATCAGGGAAATACAAATCAAAACCACAATGAGATACTACCTCACATCCATCAAAATGGCTAAAATTAACAACTCAGGAAACAACAGATGTTGGCAAGGATGCAGAGAAAGGGGAACCCTCCTACACTGTTGGTGGGAATGCAAGCTGGTGCAGCCACTCTGGAAAACCGTATGGAGGTTCCTCAAAAAGTTAAAAATAGAACTACCCTATGATCCAGCAATCACACTACTAGGTATTTATCCAATGGATACAAAAATAGTGATTTGAAGGGGCACATGCACCCCAATGTTTATAGCAGTGTTATCAACAATAGCCAAGCTATGGAGAGAGCCCAATGTCCATCAACTGTTGAATAGATAAAGAAGAAGTGTGTGTGTGTGTGTGTGTGTGTGTGTATAAAATGGAATATTATTCAGCCATCAAAAAGAATGGAATCTTGCCATTTGCAATGACATGGATGGAACTACAGGGTATTATGCCAAGCGAAATAAGTCAGTCAGAGAAAGACAAATACCATACAATTTCACTCATAAGTGGAATCAAAAAAAAAAAAGAGTGAACAAGCAAAAAGCATAATCAGACCTATAAATATAGAGAACAAACTAATGGTTGCCAGAGGTTAGGGTGGGGTGGGGCTTGGGCAAGATGGGTGAAGGGCAGTAGGAGATACAGGCTTCCAGTTATGGAATGAATAAGCCATGGGGATGAAGGTACAGCATAGGGAACATAGTGAATGGTATTATAATAGTGTTGTATGGTGACAGATGGTAGCTACACTTGTGGTGAGCATAGCATACTGTATAAAACTTGTCAAATCACTATGTTGTATACCTGAAACTAATAGAACATTGTGTGCCAACTATACTAAAAAAAAAATAAATAAATAAAGTGAAAATGTTCTATAATTAGTTGTGATCTCCTCTCTTACCTAATTAGTCAAAGGGGAAGGAAAATTACATTTAGTTAGCAGATACGAGTATAAGTTTTCAAAGGGCATCATAGAGCTTGGCACATAATATGAGGTGAATGGTGAATGTGAAATGCTGCAAGTTTCTCTGATTGCTTTCTTCATTCTCTCCTTGTCCTACATTGCTGCTTTACTGACAATTCTTTCTTTAATAATGCCTGCCTTTTCATTCTAGTACCTAGGATGCATCTCAAAAGAGTGTTGTCCAAACAATGCTGGCTTCTTCATTTTTCTTTTCAGAGAGAAAGAATATACTTGAAGATGCTTCTCTTTTACCACTGTGGCCCTGGCCACCTCCTACTCCTTGGTCCCACATTATTCAAAGTGTATATGTGTGAAAACCCCACTTTTAAATATGTTTG
Source organism: Mirounga leonina (assembly GCF_011800145.1). Lineage (NCBI taxonomy): Eukaryota > Metazoa > Chordata > Mammalia > Carnivora > Phocidae > Mirounga > Mirounga leonina. Next base: position 19,627,038 of record NW_023270268.1, read on the forward strand.
CCTCCCTTCCCTCCCTGGAGCTCAGACACCAATCTGGAGTGAGAGGAGGAGATGCCCAGTGCATCACCCCCTCAGACAGAGCTCTCTTTCTGTCTCACTCTCCCTACCCTGTCATATCCATCCCTACATTCTCTCCTGGTTACTCATATCCTCCTCCCATGCCATCCTGTCCCCTAATTTCTGGTTATAATCAGGTGTTTGAAACAAGTCTTATGTTTCACTTGAAATACATTGCTAATGTGTGCAGCTTCGCTGAGTCCTCATAATGACTCATGAAGATAGGAATTACTTTCCCTGATCTTACAGATAAAATAATTCAGCTCATTAATATTGAAAGTTCAGTTGAAATCTCAAGTCTGTCTGACTCTATCTAGTGGATTTGTGATTTTCAAAGTTTCCTCTAACAGCTGAGCCCTTTTTTTCCCTCCTAAGTTAAATCTTACCTGGAGTCTTTTATTCACAGAACACCTTGGGCCACAAGTAATGAAAACCTGACTCAAGCTGGCTTGCATGATGAGAAGAATTAAAAATCTCCCCTAACAAGAAGTCGAGAGGTAGCATGGGCTATGGTGTTTTGGGCTCCAGCTCCACTTCTACATGGTTCTCTTGGTTCTGCCTTCCCTTGTGTGATGCTTTCATCCTTAGACTGGGAGCAAGATGGCTACAGTGGTTCCAGGCATCTCACCTGGATTGAAAAACCCACAGAGCTGGAATTGTGGTGATCTCATCTTGTGAGGGAGGAACATTTCTTAGAAGTTCCCTAGCAGACTCACTTTGTGTCTTATTGCCTACACCTGAGTCACATGCTAGTTTTAAACAAATTCCTGGAAAGGGGCCATCATGATTGGCATATGCAAAACAAGATTCACTCTGAAGCTGAGAAGAGGGTTCCCCTTGCCACCCTTGGTGGCGAAGTTCTAAGATAGTCCCTAAGATTCCCACCTCCTGGTGTATGTGTTTTGTATAATCTCCTACCCTTGGATGTGGGTGGAAATTGTAAATATTACAAGATAGTCATTTCCTTGTTTCGATTGTTATGTGGCAAATGGTGATGGAGTAAACCCTCTGGTGATTATACTATTTAAGACTGTGTCATAGCAGACGGGGGAAGAGATTGAAGTGTGAGAGAGACTCAGTACCATAAGGATTCTAAGCCACTAGCTCTGAACGTGGAGGGGCCATATGGCAAGGATCTGAGGGTGGCTTGTTGGAGCTGAGAACAGTCCCTGATTGACACCAGCATCCACCAGGAACTGAATTCTTCCAACAATCTGAATTTGCATGGAAGCAGATTCTTCCCCAGAACTTCCAGAAAAGCATGTAATGTGGCTGGACACCCAGATTTCACCCTGTGAAACCCTGAGGAAAGAATCCACACACCATTCCCAGACTTCTGACATATGGAACTGTGAGATAATAGATGGGTGTTGTTTTAAGCCACTAATATATAATTTATTTTGCAGTTTTCTAACTGAAAGAAGCCATAAAGAACCAAATTCTGCCAATGGCCTGAATGGACTTGGAAGAGACCAATGTCCCTTGGATGGCCTCTCAGTCCCAGCTGACACCTTAATTCAGCCTGGGAGACCCCAAGCAGAGAACCCAGTTATTTTGTGTCCACACTTCTGACACATAAAAACTGTGAGATAATAATGGGCGTTGTTTTGTTTTGCTAGGTTTGTGGTAACCATTGTGAAGCAATGTATGATTAATACACTCCCCATTCTCCACCCTCAGGTCACGTTGGAGATAGACAGCTGAAAGCACTGGACTTTGTCAAAACAAAGTGGAGGTTAGATGTTGAGTATAAAATAGATAACAGTAACATTTTATTACCATAATTTTATTTTCTGAATTCATAAATATAATAAAGTTAATAAAGGAAAATCATAGTACTGTTCTAAAGAAATTGAGGGTTATGAATGACAATTACTACATCCCATTTATTTCTCTATTTTCTGTTTTTTGCACACATCAAGACAATCCCGACTCACACATATTTAGTAATCATGCAGTCAATTTAATAATTTTAGACATGCATAGGCTTGAATAAAGAAATAGACCACTGTAGAGGTATAACCTCTGTAATCACTGAGACAGTTACAAGAAGTCTAATTAAATACAAGGAAATGATAGAATTTTTATACCAGGATTTGTATAAAATCAAATTTTTTATGGTTGCACAATTAATGCTGTCTCTAGAGTGTTTCAGTTTGATAGGACATTTAAATATGCATGTTAATTTTATTACAGTATTTATAATAAGTACATATAATATTTAAAACAGATGAATATATTATGCATATATATGAGTGTGTGTGTGTGTATATATATATATATATATATATATATATATATATATATATATATTTTTTTTTTTTTTTTATGAAGTTTGAATCCAGGCTTTGTGGAGCACTAAAGCACCTCTAGGGTTCCATAGAAAATAATTTGAAAGCTCTTGCTCAGACCCATGATTCTCTGTGGACAACTGCTGGTCTTTCAGATAGCTAACCTTATCTAGGAGAAAGCTAAATGGATTACTTAATTTACAAATACCTCATGTTAAGCTGTTGTGAGGCTAAAATTCTGGTGGGAAGAGGAAGAATCTCAGGTTTTGGGTTACAACAGTTCTCAGCCCTTTTGAACTCATCTTCTGGGACTGATGCCTCCCTCCTAGAGGGGAGGCCAAACAGGGATTTCTTGTACCTGGGATTCTACATGTTTGTGGGCCATGCAGTACTGGAACTTGCTTGCAATGGAACAGACAGCTGTGATCTTGGGCTGTGGAGCTGGTCTAGCCTCACCACACGGCAACTGGGGGTGACTTGCTCCTCTAGACCCCATTGACTGAAGTGTGGCTTAAGTTTCCAGTTACTCTAGAAAACTAAATGTCAAGATGTCTATGAAAGTTTTAACCCAGTACCTGGGACCTATTTAAAACTCAAGAAAATGACTGGCTCAATATCCCTAATCTAAAACCCTGGGGCCAGGTGTTTTTTGGAATTTTAGAAATTTTTGGATTTCAGAAAGAAAATTTGGTGCAAATATATATTGTAATGCCTCTGGAAAATGCTAGGACAGCAGCCCATAATCAAACATGGTAATGTATAATTTTTTAGATCCATATTAAGTATGAATATTCATACCAAGTGGGCTAAATAAAAACCACAATAGCCCCCTGAGTCAGAGACATTTTATAATAATAAAAGAGCTATAAGAAAGTGTCCAGGAAAATGTAACAATTATAAACATGCATGCATCAAACACGGGAGTCCCAAACACCTGAAGCAAAAACTGACAGAATTGAAGAGAGAAATAGATCTATCAACAGTAGTGGTTGAAGAAAACTTCAACACCTCACTCAAAATAACTGATCAAACAATTAGACAGAAAATCAGTCATATTTAGAGGCTACAGATGATAACTAAAGATTCCCAAACCTCTAGCCCAAGTTTCTTTCTTTTTTTTTTTTTTTAAGGTTTATTTATTTTAGAGAGGGAAAGCATGCACGGAAGCCGCGGGGGGTTGGGGCAGGGGCGGCGGTGGGGGGAGAGGGAAACAAGCAGACTTCCAGCTGAGCAGGGAGCCTGACGCAGGGCTCCATCTCAGGACCCCAGAACCCTGAGATCATGATCTGAGCCGATTCCAAGAGTCAGATGCTGAACAGATTGAGCCACCCAGGTGCCGCTAGCCCAAGTTTCATTTGAACTAGCCTAGCTTCCCGATCTAACCATACAATATTGATTGCTATGCTTATTAACTTAAGGCTCATGGATTCCCAGGCAGCCTATTTGTGGTTTTTAAGGGCTTCATAAACTTGTAAAATAATATGCAATTTTTTTTTTTTTTGTGAGGGAATGCATTTGGAGAAGGTGCGTTCATAATTTTCATCAGTTAGTTAACATATATTCTTTTCAGGATGTACTGTGTACCAGGTCCTGGCCTAAGTGTTGGGGAAACAACTGTGAATAAGACATTTGTATGGAGGTGAGGTGTGTAGGACATTCAGGCAAAAATCATAAGTAAATGAGAATACTTTAAAAACTGATGCATGCTCTGAGGGCCACTAATTTAGTTGGAGTAGTCAAAGAAGGCTTCTCTTTGGAGGTGATATTTAAAGGGTGGAGAGGGAAGAAGGGAAGCACTTAATATCTTGAGATAGGGACAAGTGTGTTATGTTCAAGAGGCTGAACAAAGCCGGAGTGGCTGAAGCACGGTAACCAAATGGGAGAGTGGAGAGAGCTGATATTGGAGGAAGCAGGGTTCATGTTTGAGATTTCCCTATACCCAGTCATATCTTGCAAAGATACAGTCATATTTTCTTTTCTGGGATCAGCTTTGTAAAGCCAAAGTATTTTACAAGATAGAGGATTTAGTTGCTGGATTGAGGGCCTATTAGCAACAATCAACACTTGTACTCTAAGTAGATAATGAACATTTAGGTCCTATAAAGTCTAGAGCCATGGGTTCTATGCTACATATTTGTATAACTTCTGACTGGGATACTCTGTCTAGTGTCTCTATTGTCTCATCTCTAAATACAAAAGTAATAGCTGATATTTATTGAATGCTTTCTGTGTGCCAGGCTTTCTTCTATTTTACATGGATTATTGCAATCTTCACAAGTAACTTATGAGGTAGGTATTATTCTTGTTATAGATGGGGAAATTGAGGTACAGAGAGATTAAATAGTGTTACAAAAAATCATGGATTTCAGGGCCATCAAATAAGATATCTTTCAGGGAATTTGGAGAGTCTCTCTGGTATGATTTTTGCTTGTGAATTTTTGGAGAATTTTTTTTTTTTTTACTTTTTTATATTAAAGAGTCAGTAACAAATTAGACTTGCCTTACCTTATTTCCAGGTTAGTTTCACAGGAAGGATAACGTTAATGTTTTCTGGCTACATGGCATATATCTTTAAAAGTATTCTAAATGCTTCCTGTTAACTAGTGATGCTCATAATATTGAAAATATTGTTTTCAAGGAAGTGATGGGCTGAATAAACATGATTCTTCACTATAGATCCATTGCACTCTTGGCATGATGTTTCTGAATACTTGCATGAAGTCATTTCTTCACAAGAACATCTTGCTTGTGTTACCAAAATTATACTCTGCTGAGGAGACAGCTCATGACTCATGTGTAAAAGGATCATTTGTAACTCTTCTGGGAAAAGTGCTCATTTTCAACTTGCATTTATTGGCACTGTTCAATTTAGGTGAGAATGCTGTGTGAAGTAGCTCTCCTAAAAAATCATCTTTGAGTTTATTTAGTTAGTAACACAATCCAGCCCTTGTCAAATCCATTTACTACTATTTACATATGAGCCATCTTAAAGAGGGCTGAAAAATTATTAATAGGCTATTCATTTTTCAGATTGTTCAAAAATGAGGTGCTAAGACAGAAATAGGTTCTTTTGCATTTTTATATTTCCTCCTAAATCTTGGCTGATGTCCCCTGCTCTTGTATACTGTGGGAAACTTTCCTGTGGTGGTAATGAGCTTCTGTCAGGGATTACATATAGGCAGCCCAACCCACAGGCCCTGTCAGACCCAAGAATTCACACAGTGTTAAACAAATTTTTAATGTGAAGACGTTTAGTTGGGGCATTCCTGTGCCAATTTATTCTTGTTCCCATTACTCTGTTTTGTATGACCCAATCATACATTTATATGATGAATTTGGCTTCTGAAGCATACATAAGGGTGATCTTCAGTTTGTACAAGATGGCTCCCTAATTTTCTCTTTATCAAAGTATGGGTGCCTTTTGGCCAGCTCATCAACTGGGTACATTGTGGGATTTCTCAAAACTCGAACATGTCTGGCAAAGACTCAGTCTTATTTTCTTTCTGGGGTCCAATTTTTTATAACAAAGCATTCTACAGGATTGGGGAATTAGTTACTGGAGTCGAGTCTGTTAACTGCAGTCAAGATTTGGGCTACACATGGGCGCCTGGGTGGCTCAGTTGGTTAAGCGACTGCCTTCGGCTCAGGTCATGATCCCGGAGTCCCGGGATCGAGTCCCACATTGGGCTCCCTGCTCGGCAGGGAGTCTGCTTCTCCCTCTAACCCTACCCCCTCTTGCGCTCTCTCTCTCACTCTCTCTTTCTCTCTCAAATAAATAAATAAATAAAATCTTTAAAAAAAAAAAAGATTTGGGCTACACATGTGGGCTAATGATTGGGGCCACTGATATGCTTTGCCCTGAATACTATTCTAAATATTTATGTAACTTCTGACTTGATGCATGAATTTTTATTTTATTTATTTATTTAAAAATTATTTATTTATTTATTTGATAGAGACAGAGGGATAGAGAGAGAGTACAAACAGGGGAGCAGCAGAGGGAGAGGGAGAAGCAGGCTCCCCACTGAGCAGAGAGACAACTGGGGTTTTATCCCAGAACCTTGGGATCATGACCTGAGCTGAAGGCAGATGCTTAGCCGACTGAGCCACCTAGGCACCCCGATGCATGAATTTTTAATCACTGTGTGCCTTGGGGAATAGTTTGGGTTAAGAGACTTCCAGTTACTGTAATACGTAGCACACTTCCTTATCACTAATTTTCATATTAGCCCCAAGTCCTGAAAAAAAAAATCTCTAAAAGATTCTGTACTTGCACTGTCCAATATAGTAACTACTAGCATGTAGCTAATGAGCACTTGAAACATGACTGGTCCAAATTAGTACAAAGATGTACTGTAAATGTAAAATGCCAGATTTCCAAGATGTAATATGAAAAATAGAGTATTAAATATCTTCTTAGTAATTTTTTATATTGATTACATGTTGATAATATTTTAGATATATTGGGTTAAATAAAATATATTATTAAAAATTGATCTACCCATTTCTTTTTTACCTTTTTAAATGTGACTGTTAGAAAAATTAAAATTACATGTGTGGCTTGCATTTGTGACTTGTACTATATTTATATTGGACAACATTGTTCTAAATAGCCAACAAAGACCATTATAAACTCTAATACATATTAATGTTTAGCACAGATCACAACTGGGAAATATTTACATTCATTAGTCTTGGTGTTGGACTAAATGTATTTGTCATAGGGCAGTTGTAATTTAAATACCAATAAATCCTCATTGAGTCAGGACACTTATTTCTTGCTTGAGTTCATCCATTCATCCTCCAATACTTCCAGTTTAAAAAAATCTTCTCAAAATACAGTTGGATGTGCATGTTCTGGTCTCTGAAATAGTTTCATTGCTTTTAGTGGATTTTAGTTGAGAAGCAGGAGGCACATGGTTTGTTTTGACAGCTAGGAATGCAAGAGACTTTCTAGTTTAGATTTAACATTCCATCTGCTGTGTTTCGCAAGTGGAAGAGCTGAAGCTCCTTGAAGAGGGACCTGATGGAATGGGGTGGTGGTGGCTCTGTTTTATCCTATGTCTTCCTTTTTTTTTTTTTTAACTTAGGAGCTAAAGAAGAGACATAACAAACAATATCACTCTGCATTAGCAACTTTGCCAAATGTAACAGATGAACATACTCTATTGAGTATCACTCAGATTGCTCACTGCTCTGCCTCAACTACTAGGGAAAACCACCTCTTTAAAGCTATAGATTCTGGTTCTGATTTAAGAGCCTGCCTCCTCTGGATTGCTAGAATGCATCAAAAGCAGAAGCCTGCTTCTTAGAGCAAATTGAATAAATTTCTGATTGCCAGGTCTCTGTGGAATTCGTATGTGGATGGGATTCAGATATAGGGACTCAAAGGATTTATTTCTCTTGCTAACACTTAGGCCAAACTTGTATCTTCTAAATTCAGATATCTAGTAACAGTGTTCTGAGTGAATGGCTGGAGATTATAGCAACTGCTTTTGTAGCCTGACTATGGTAAAATGCCTTAAATGAACTAACTACAGTGGCAGAGAATATTAGCTGTCCAACAAGATTAGTTCTTCCTGGGCGCCTGGGTGGCTCAGTTGGTTAAGCTACTGCCTTTGGCTCAGGTCATGATCCTGGAGTCACAGGATCGAGTCCCGCATCGGGCTCCCTGCTCGGCAGGGAGTCTGCTTCTCCCTCTGACCCTCCCCCCTCTCATGCTCTCTCTCATTCTCTCTCTCAAATAAATAAAATCTTTAAAAAAAAAAAGATTAGTTCTTCCTTTCAGAGTAATAGAATTGTAGTTGGAATGTGGCTGGTCAGGTAGACATTAAAATTTCCAAACTTCTTTGAAGTTATGTATATAGCTATGCAGTTAATTTCTCTTTAATGGAATGCAAGGGGAAGTGAGGTGTACCAGTTTTGGGCCAAGCCTTTAAGTTGGTGAATGTGCTTTCTCCACATATTCTTACCCCTTCCCATGAGCTGAAAAGGCAATGACCATATTGACTTGAGACTTGGAGATGTGGAGTCTTTATTAGCCTAGGTCCCTTAATGACCATGTAGAACAGAGGTACCTGCTCTGGGCTGTTCCTTGAGAGAGAAATACATTTTTATGTATTTGAGCTATTTCAAATGTAATGTAATGTAATGTAACCTAATGTAAACCTATTAGGTGTTATATTGGTATAATTAACTGATTTGAAAATAAGGAAATGTAACAAATCACAACAAAAATAATTTTCTTTACTCTTAGGATACATTTTTATCTGCACTAGTCACGAATTATTTTTCTTGCATTCCACTTAAGCTGGCTGCAGACATTAGTCATAGAGGTGGAGGATATTTGAACTGGGAAGGGATCATTTAGTCAAACCCATTTTGCAGATGAGGAAAAACCCATAACTTGCCAGCCTGATGTGACATGGATAGAGAATTGCAAGAATTGAGCTAGAATTCATTTCCTCTTTCTCATGCCAATACCTTTACAATATATCTGAGAGGTATAATAATTTTCATCCAACATGGCAACTGTGACTGGTCAGTAGTGCCTTTCCAGGCTAGTGTTTTCAGGAGAATGAAGCCACTTTCTGGCTCATGGGAGAGGAAAGAGAGTGGACACAATTATGCATTGCATTCACCAATTGTGCATTATCCAGTGCAACTTTACACCAAGATAAGTACTATGATGTATCTTGGCAGTATTGAGAAAGTTCTAGTTTTATTTATCTTTTTTTCTTTTCTTTTTTTAAAGGATTTATTTATTTATTTGACAGAGAGAGACACAGTGAGAGAGGGAACACAAGCAGGGGAAATGGGTGAGGGAGAACAGGCTTCCCGCAGAGCAGGGAGCCCGATGGGGGGCTTGATCCCAGGACCCTGGGATCACCACCTGAGCCGAAGGCAGATGCCTAACGACTGAGCCACCCAGGTGCCCCTATTTATCTTTTGAATAGTGACAGTCTAAATGGAAAATTCTGATAGTGTCATCACCAACAGAATTAGCATTCCAGTGGAGTGGAAAGAACATAGGATTGGGTATCTGAAAATTTAGGTTTTAAGCCTTAGTTTTTTACTAACTTGACCTTGGGCAGGTCACTTATATATCTAAACTTCAATTTACTCCTCTGTAAGATAATGTTGTAACAAAGATTTTATTCCAGGTTCAAATTTTTGTTATTCTTTAAGCATATTTTATTTCATTGATGGCATTCACAAAATATAGTTCGTTGCTCTCATATCTCTCATATCTCTCTGTCAACATAGCCGTCAAGAGGCACATTTAATTGTATTCACTAAAAAATCTGAGTATCCATAATATTACAATTAATTGTCATAAGAATATGGACTTGTATGGAGCCTTTATTTATGTTTTTACATTTGATCTCCATAACAACTCTATGATATTGGCAGATCTTTTTTATAACATGGCATGGTGTGAAAAAAGGGATTCATTGACAGGTAATAAAACTATGGCTTGGGAAGAGTAAGTGACAAAACCCTAAATCACATAACAAGTAAGTAAAGAAATAGGAGGCTGATTTTAGAGTGGATGCACATTTTCTCTAGATCACACTTCTTCACAATTCTTTAGGATTAAAAACAGTTGTAGTTTTCTTTGAAAAATGTTTATAAAGACTGCTGTGTGTGTCTAGGGTGATTCAGATTTCAGACATCTTGAGTTTTACTTGGTGAATTTTTTTTTTTATTGTTGTTGACATATGTAATAGAGATTACCAGTGTCCTCTTTCACCTGCTTTTTTGCTGGTAGAATCACACATGCTACCACAACTCATCGGAAGTTTCTCTTGGCTCTATTCTCTGCGTGTTCATTGTTGGCTCAAATTAATCCATCTGTTGAGTCATGGTGAATCTTTGCCACAGCTTTTCAACCTAGTTTCAGTGTGACCCTTGGGTAGGAAACAACTCAGAGCAGCCCATCATGAGTCCAAGATGCTTCAGAGAAGAGCATGGGAGGATGTAACATCTGTACTGAATCAAAGTAATTGGTTGCCAAAATGCACTCCACATGCTTTCCTCTTTTCTTTCTCAGTTATGCTTTCATCAGGCAGCATTTAACAGCTGAGCTGTTGGGCAGTATGGTGGACTCAGAACAACTGGTATCTGTCCTTATTGGAAAATCTTCAGAGTGCTTTACAAAGGAAAGACTCATGAGTAGACTGTCACAGCAAATGGTTTAAAAAATTACTTTGAGGATTCTGTTATCTTCCATTCAAAGGGAAGTATCTGGCTTATTTGATATCTCATGATGTTCTTTTAGATTAGATGGAAAAATATGGACCTGATGTCAAGGTAGTTAGGCAGATTCTTACCTACTTAAAAAATGTTAATTAATTGGATCAACCAGATCACTAGTGCTAGTCTAGTTTGGGCCCTGTTCTGTTAAATGTTTTTATTACAATTTGGATGAAAAACACATAGAATTTGCTTAACAAACTTTGGAAGTCACAAAAAACTAGAAGAACAGATAGTATATCAGATGTCAAGCTGTTTACCAAAAGCTATGTTAATAGTCTATAATGATGACCTAAAACTAACAGGATATAATTCCTGAATTTAGGTCTGAAAAACAAAATTCTTTGTGAATGTTCACAAAGAGGAAGACTGAGTTTAGTAGCATTTTATGTGCAAAAGATTTTAGTTGATTGCAAGCTGAATATGAGCCAACAGTATGGGTACAGCTGCTGGGGGAGGCTAATGTAATCTGAGAGCAGCATCAGGAGAATATGATATTTGGATTTATGGAGATGATGGCTTCATTGTAATGGGCACTGGTCAGAACTCATCAGGAATATTGTATTGTTTTTGGTGCCATATTTTAAGTGGATATTGTCAGATGAAGGAAATCAGATACTGGAGAAATCAGAAGAGTTCAAAGAATTAGGGATATTTAACCTAAATAAGGGAAACAGTGGTGAGACCATAAGTTTGGGTTCTCCTGTGTCATTTCATGCCTGTTTCTCAATATCCCACCTCATTTAGCATCTGTTCCCTATTTTATTTTTATATTTTTAGGAAGAAGTTTATTCTTGAAAATGCTTTTGGATTATAACTTTTTAACAGATGTCCCACTATGTTAAAAATTAATATTCAATTACTAAACACAAATTTCAACAATTACAATATTTTATTTTAGTACCACCTTTTACTTTAAAAATTTTCCCCACTTTGGATAGTAAATTTTATCATCACCTAGTAACCATTTTGCTATTTGGAGGATTTTCTTGTTGGGAGATTTATTTTTTATGAAGAACTGCTTTTATATAGTTCACAAGAGAGGACTTAGCTCAATTGGCAACCATTATAGAAAGTCTTATTTCAGCTCAGTATAAACTTTATGAAGGGGTAGGATCTCACCTCTGGGAAAGTTCAAGTGAGGCTTGAAGACCTTTTGCATGTCAGGGATTTAAACATACTTTATTATGGAAAACATTCAATATGCATCAAAGTAGAGAAAATAGTACAATGTCAGTAATGTTTTAAAGATGGAATCCAAATTCCCAAGTGACTGCAGCCATTTGAAGTCACCTTTTTAGTGAATGCTGCAGTGCTGACCAGGCTATGGTAAATGCTTAATAGGTCACATTACAGCACACATGATGCTAATAATAGGCTTTCTTTGCCAAGTTTTGCTGATAGCTAGAATCACAGGCCTCTGGGTACTAGCAGTCTGTTTCTTTCTTCTCTTTGGTTTCTTTGGTTTGGTGATGTGCAGTCCCTCATGCATAAAGGAGGATTACTATTTTATTTTGGTCTTTCTAATTCTTAGTGGAGGGTCTTGATAGAGATGTGGCCTGTCACTGCCTCATCCTAGCCCCAACCCAGATGACCCCCCAAACTCCTAACCCACAGTCCCTGGACCATTAAGAAGTGTTTAATACACATTTGCTGACTGAATAAATCACTAACTGGCTGCCATCTTTCATCCCTGGACCAGTAGAAGCCTAGCATAACTCTCTCCTCACTAAAAAATGGGGTTTGGAAGTAATTTTAAGTTGTTCTACCTATGGGAAGTTTGAAGAAGCTTGGATATAAGAGAACTCTTGGCATTGGTGCCATCTTAGGTAGTAACTTCTGGATTCTTTTCTTAATAAACAGACTCTAATTAGGAACCAGGCACATCCATTCCCACAACCTGCTCTGTAAACATAAGGAAGTCCCAGGTCTCTTTGCATTTAAATACTACAGCCATCACCTTGCATGAAATTTTACTCAGGAAGACACGACGAAAATTCAGAGGAGAGATTCTGTACCCTTATAGTTGGATAATGAGAAACCCACTTAATGGTTGAAACAGAATCTCTTGGGGAGCAAGACTTGAGTGTCATTCCTAAGGTGGTCAGTGAGAGGTCTTACTAGATTCTATTTTTCCTTCATGAAAGGGCAGAAATTGTCTCTCATACTTTAGCCAATCCATGTATCTTTAAAATTCATTTATTTCACCAATGAGAGCAATTGCTGCTGCATTCATTATGGCATTTAATAAGCCTCTAATATTACCAATACAAATCCATTTCTGACACTCACTATGCCAATGATCAAAGTATTTGGTATTAATGAAGATAATTATCAAGATTGATGGATCTGATATTAATTAAGAACCATTTGTAGTAGTCACCACGGGAGTGTAGCATTTCTAATAGAATGCCTACTTACTTTCCCAAAAGTGTGAATTCTCAGTTGGGGCAACTGGATGCCCCTAGACTTAAAGCATAAAATAAAAATATCATGCTACTCTTGGTGAAGTATTTTAAAGATTTTATTTATTTGTTTGAGAGAGAGAGAATGAGAGAGAGAGAGAGCACATGAGAGGGGAGAGGGTCAGAGAGAGAAGCAGACTCCCTGCTGAGCAGGGAGCCCGACGTGGGACTCGATCCCGGGACTCCAGGATCATGACCCGAGCTGAAGGCAGTCGCTTAACCAACTGAGCCACCCAGGTGCCCTTGGTGAAGTATTTTAAAAATAAATTTGCATATACTGTAACACCAGTGTGTAATCATACATGAACTCCATCCAATGGACTTGGCCCTGGCTCTTTTGCATGACTCTTGTTGGCTCCAGTGTTGTTTTCCAATGTTGGTCATTGGTTTTCATTTTCCCATTAAATCTTGCATCTGATGTTTCCCTTGGCCTCATGATGTCATTATGTCTGAAGCTATGTGGCTATCAGGACTTATGTATGATGTATATATGCTTGACATTGAGCTGGAATTTTGTTTATGCTTACTGAGATTTGCTGTGGTGTATTGTTGGTTTTCATCCTTTCTGGAGATGAGTGCCCAAGTGCTTCCCAGTTAAATCAACTCCTAATAACCCAGGTACAAAAAGCATGTGATAGGGAAATTATATGGGGCAAAATTCCCTCAAATGATGAGACAGAGTTTGAGATGAGTTTTAGTGTTTTAAAAGTTATTTATTAAATCATAATTGACAAAAACTGAGCTGTACATATTTAAGGTGTAAAATTTAAGTTTTGAATTTATGTATGTATCTGTGAAACTCATTGTAATCAGGATAATGAAGATATTCATCATGTCCCTTGGGAATCTTGCCTTCTGCCTCTCTCTCTACTCACCCCTGACCCTAGGCAAAAACTGACTTGCATTCTGTCACTTTACATTAGCTCTCTATTCCTAGGATTTTATGTAAATGGAATCATGCAATGTATATTCTTTTTTGTCTGGTTTCTTTCACTCAGCATATTTTTGTGGGATTCATTCATGTTGTAGTAATTCACTTATTTTTGTTACTGAGGAATATTCCATGGCTTGGATATACTAGTTTGTTTATCCATTCACCTTTTGAACAGTTGGATTGTTTCTACCTTTTGTCTATTATAAAGTTATTTTATCAACATTCATGTATAAATGTTTGCATGAATATATGCTTTCTTTTCTCTTTGGAAAATACCTAGTAGTGGAATGGCTGGATCATATGGTAGTTTTTAAGAAACTCTCAAGTTGTTTTTAGGAGTGATTACTCCATTTTACCCTCCCACCAGCAATGAATGGGTCTTCCAGTTTCTTCACATCCTTGACAACACTGAGTATGCTAGTCTTTTTAAATTAGCCACTCTAACAGGTTTGTAATGGTATTTCACTGTGGTTTTAATTTGCATTTCAGTGATGACTAATGATGTTGAACATCTTTTTTGTGTTTATATGCCATCTGTATATTCTCTGTGGTTAAGTGTTCAAATCTAATGCCTATTTTTATTTGTTTATTTTTTAAAGACTTTATTTATTTGAGAGAGAGAGAAAGAGAGCAGGGGGGAGGGGCATTGAGAGGGAGAGAATCTCAACCAGACTCCACATTGAACATGGAGCCTGACACAGGGCTCAGTCTCACGACTCTGAGATTATAACCTGAGCTGAAACCAAGAGTCAGTCGCTCAAGGTTTGCTCAACTGACTGAACCACCCAGGCGCCCCTAATGTCTATTTTTAAATTGGGTTGCTTTCCTGTTACTGAGTTTTGGGAATTCTTTATAAATTCTGGTTACAAGTCCCTTATAAGATGCACAATTTGTAATTTTTTCTATTCTTTGATTTGTATTTTTATTCTCTGTTTAACAGTGTTTTTAGAAGAGCCATAGTTTTTAATTTTGAGGAAGTTCAGTTTATTAATCTGTTCTTCTATGGATTATATTTCAGTGTAATATCTAAAAAATCCTTGCCTAAACTAAGGTCACAAAGATTTTCTCCTGTATTTTCTTCCATAAGTTTTATAGTTTTAGGCTTACAAGTCCATTTTGAATTATTTTTTTGTATATTTGTATATGGTGTAAGTATGGATTGAAGTTCTTGTGTGTCTATGAATGGATATCCAATTTTCTCAGAATCATTTGTTGAAAAGACTATCCTTTGTCCACTGAATTGTCTTTGCACCTTTATGAAAAACCAATTTTCCATATATGGCTGGATCTGTTTTTGTACTTTTTCGTTCTGTTCTGCTGATGTATATGTTTACCTTTATGCCAATACCATTGCCTTATTTTAGCTTTATAATAAGTGTTAAAATCAGGTAGTAATAATTCTTCAACTTCATGCTTTTTTTTTATTATGTTAATCACCATACATTACATCATTAGTTTTTGATGTAGTGTTCCATGATTCATTGTTTGCATATAACACCCAGTGCTCCATTCAGTACATGCCCTCTTTAATACCCATCACCAGGCTAACCCATCCCCCCACCCCCCTCCTCTCTAGAACCCTCAGTTTGTTTCTCAGAGTCCATAGTCTCTCATGGTTCATCTCCCCCTCCGATACCCCCCTTCATTTTTCCCTTCCTACTATTGTCTTCTTTTTTTTTAAACATAATGTATTATTTGTTTCAGAGATACAGGTCTGTGATTCAACAGTCTTACACAATTCACAGTGCTCACCATAGCACATACCCTCCCCAGTGTCTATCACCCAGCCACCCCATCCCTCCCACCCCCCCACCACTCCAGCAACCCTGTTTGTTTCCTGAGATTAAGAATTCCTCATATTAGTGAGATCATATGATACTTGTCTTTCTCTGATCGACTTACTTCGCTCAGCGTAATACCTCCAGTTCCATCCACGTCATTGCAAATGGCAAGATTTCATTCCTTTTGATGGCTGCATAATATTCCATTATATATATCTACCACAACTTCTTTATCCATTCATCTGTCAATGGACATCTTAGTGATCCGAAGGGGTACGTGCACTCCGATGTTTACAGCAGCAATGTCTACAATAGCCAAACTATGGAAACTTTATACTTTTTTAGTTGTTTTGGCTCCTCTGAGTCTTTTCTGCTTCCATGTGAATTTTATTTATTTTCAGTTCTTTAAGTTATTTTATTTATTTATTTATATTTATTTTTTTAAAGATTTTATTTATTTGCGAGAGAGAGAGAAAGCGCATGGAGCATGAGCAGGGGAGAGGCAGAGGAATAGGGGGAAGCAGAATGCCTGCTGAGCAAGGAGCCTGATGCAGGCTCGATCTCAGGACCCTGGGATCATGACCTGAGCTGAGGGCAGATGCTCAACTGACTGAGCCACCCAGTTGCCCCATAATTTAAAAAAATTTTTAGAAGGTTTTATTTATTTATCTATCTTAGAGAGTATTTGCACAAGCATAAGTAAGGGAAGGGGCAGAAGGGGAGGGAGAGGGAGAAAATCCCAAGCAGTCTCCCAGCTGAGCCTGGAGCCCAACATGGTGCCTGATCCCATGACCCCAAGATCCTGACCAGAGCCGAAATCAAGAGTCAGATGCTTAACCTTCTGATCCACCCAGGAGCACCCCATGTGAATTTTAGATCCACTTTGCCAATTTCTACATTTCTGGGATCTTATTGGGATCATATTAAATCTATACATCAATTTGGGAGAACTGATATTGAGTCTTTTGACAAATAAATCCAGTATATCATTCTATTTATTTAGATCTTTTTAAATTTCTCTCAGTAATGTTTGTACTTCAATGTACTGGTCTTTCACAAATTTTGTAAGATCTACTCTTGATTACTTCAAATATTTTGATGCTATGTAAATGATCATGATTTTTAAAAAGATTTTATTTATTTATTTGACAGAGAGAGAGAGCGAGCACAAAGAGGGGGAGTGGCAGGCAGAGGGTGAGGGAGAAGCAGGCTCTCCGCTGAGCAGAGAGCCCGAGTGGGGCTTGATCCCAGGACCCTGGTATCATGATCTGAGCCAAAGGCAGATGCTTAACTGACTGAGCCTCCCAGGTGCCCCAATGATCATGATTTTTAATTTTAATATCTGATTCTTCATTGCTAGCATATCAAAATACATGGAGTTTTATTTATTGACTTTTTATCCTACCACTTCTTTTACTAATTCTATAGCTTTTTTTTGTATATTCCACCAGATTTTCTGCAGAGACAATCATGTCATCTGCAGGTGAAGACAGTTTTAATTTTTCCTTCTCCTAGGGTGAATTTTATTTTGTTTTCTTGACTTATTATACTAGCTATAACCTCTAGTACAATGCTGAATAGAGACTGTGAGATTGAAAATCTTTGTCTTGTTGCTGATCTTAGGGTTCCCTTAGATAATTTCATCTTTTACCATTGAATATGATACTGACTATAAGTTTTCCATCACAATGATTATAAATGTAGTTGTATTTATAACAGTTAACTATTCTAGGAGTAAAAACTATTCCTAGTTTGCTGAAAGTTCTTCTCATGAATGGATGTTAGATGTTATAAAAATACTTCTGTTGTCTATTGAGACAAATATATGGGTTTTCTCTTCTTTCTTTCTTTTTTTTTTCCAGTTTGTTCATATTCTTTATATTGATTGATTTTCATATGTTAAACCAACTTTGTATTCTTGGGATTAAATCACACTTGGTCATGATGTGTTATCCTTTTGGTATTTTCTTTAATTTAATATGCTAAAATTTTGTTTAGAATATTCACATCGTGTTCATAAGGGATATTGGGGATGTAGTTTTTTTTTCTTATAATGCCTTTATTTGATATTAAGATATTGCTAGCCTCATAGAGTAAGTCAGGAAGCATTTCTGCCTCTTCAGTTTTCTAAGAAAGCATTTGTAGAATTGTTATTATTTCTTTTTTAAATGTTTGGTAGAATTTCCCATTGAGGCCATGTGGGATTGGAGTTTTCTTTGTGGGAAGATTTTAACCTGTAAACTCAGTTTTGTTAATAGCTATTATGCTTTTCAGATTATCTGTTTCTTTCTGAGTGTAGTTTGGTAGTTGGTCTTTTGTGGGATTTATTTATTTCATCTATGTGGCTAAATTTATTTGCATAAAGTTGTTCATACTATTTCCTATTATCTTTTTATTATCTATAGAATCTGTGGTGATGTCATCCTTCTCATTCCTGGTATTAGTAATTTATATTTTCTTTCTTTTTTCATGGTCCATATGTCTAAAGGTTTATCAACTTAATTGATCTTCTCAAATAATTGACTGTTGGTTTTTATTCTCTCTACTGTTTTTCCCTTTTTGTCATTGATTTTCATTCTGATTATTACTTTTTCCTTTCTTCTACTTCCTATGGATTTAATTTGCTCTTCTTTTGCTAGTTTCTTAAGGTAAAAGCTTAGATTATTGGTTTGAGCCTTTTTTTTCTTTTTCTATATAGGTGAAAGATACTATAAATTTCTACTTAAGTATTACTTTAACAGCATCCAACTAATTTGATATGCTGTGTTTTCATTTTAATTTAGTTCAAAATTCTAATTTTCATCTTTTTTTTTCTTTGACTCATGGATAATTTAGAAGTGGTTCCAAATTTAGGTTGGAAATTTTAGGTTATAAATATTTAGGGAATTTCCATATATCTTTGTCAATGATTTATAATTTAACTCATTTATGATGAGATTATACTTTTTATAAGTTGAATCCTTTTTTATTGAGTCTTGTTTTATGGTCCAGAATATGGTCTATCTTGATAAATGTTTTTTTTTTTTAATTTTTATTTTATTTTTCTTTAAAAAATTTTTTAAAGATTTTATTTTATTTATTTGACCGAGAGAGAGACAGTGACAGCGAGAGAGGGAACACAAGCAGGGGGAGTGGGAGAGGGAGAAGCAGGCTTCCCACTGAGCAGGGAGCCCAATGTGGAGCTCCATCCCAGGACCCTGGGATCATGACCTGAGCCGAAGGCAGACACTTAATGACTGAGCCACCCAGGTGCCCCTATCTTAATAAATATTTTATGTTATGTTAGAAGAATGTATCCTGTATTTTTTGGGTGGAAAGTTCTATAATAGTCAGGACAACTTGGCTGATAGTGTTGATCAAATCTTCTTATTCTTACTGACTTCTGTCTACTTGTTCTGTCAATTGCTTATTTATTTAAACATTTTAAAAATATTTTATTTATTTACTTGGGAGATAGTGAGAGCGAGCGAGAGAAAGAGCGCGTGCACAGAGAGGGAGAAACAGACTCCCCACTGAGCAGAGAACCTGATGTAGGCCTCTATTCCAGGACCCTGAGATCATGACCTGAGCCGAAGGCAGATGCTTAACTGACTGAGACACCCAGGAGCCCCAGTTCCATCAATTATTGAAAGAGGAATATTGAGATACCAGACTATAATTGTGGATTTGTGTGTTTTTCATAAGATTATATCAATTCTTGCTTTATGTATTTTTAAGCTATGTTACTTTGATCAATTGACCATTTATCATCTTCATCACTGCTTATGAAATTTACATGGTCTTATATAAATGTAGCCATTCTCATTTTCTATAAATAGTTTAAGCATGATATATATTATACCCTACTTTTACTTTTAGCCTATTAGTATTTTTGTATTTGAAGTGTGTTTCTTGTAGACAGCATGTAGTTGAGTTTTTAAAATTAGCCTTTGCCTTTTTTAGGGCTGTTTATACCATTTATTTTTGAGTTAAGTATTGATACGTTTGGGTTTAAATATATCATCATGCTGTTTGTTTTTTATTTATCTTATTTATTCTTTATTCCTCTTTCTGTACTTTCTGCCTTCTTTTGAATTAATAGAATGTATTTTTGTGCTTCATTTTATCTTTTGTTGGTTTATTAGCTGTAAATTGTATTTTATTATTTTGGTAGTTTTTAAAAGAGTTTATAGTGTACATCTGAAACTCATCATAATCTACCATCAAGTAGTATTATATCACTTCACATTTCATATGAGGTCCTTTAAACAGTATACTTCTAATTTTCCTCTCCTGGCATTTGTGCTATTGTTGTCATACATTTTATTTTTACATATGTTACAAACACACACTACATTATTATTGTTTTTATTTAAGCAGTCTATAATCTTTTAAAAGTATTTAAATAATGAGAAAGATTTTAAAAATATTTACTCACATAGTTACCATTTCTGGTGCTTTTCCTTTATTTGTGTAAACGCATATATCTAGTGTCATTTTCATTTTGCCTGAAGGACATCCTTTAACTTTTTCTGGTAGTGCACATCTGCTGGAGATGAATTCTTTCTGCCTTTTAATGTCATTTGTGAAAGATATTTTCATTGGAAATTGAATTCTAGGTTGACTATTTTTTTTTTTACTTTTAGTACTTTAATGATTTTTTTCCTTTTTTTTTTCTGATAAGTAATCCTCTATCATCCTTTTCTTTGTTCTCTTATGTGTTTTGTATCTATTTTTGTTAGTGCTTTTCAGATTTTCTTTTTATTACTAGTTTTGAGTTATTAGACTATGATTTGCCTTTGTGTAGTTTTCTTTTTGTTTCTTGTGTTTGATGTACTTCTTAGATCTGTGGGCTTAGGGTTTTTATCAAATTTGGAAGTGTTTTTGCTGGTATGGCTTCGAATATTTTTTTCTGTCCTCCCTCTCTCCTCTTTTTGAGACACTAATTTCATATTTGTCAGGCCATTTAAGTTGTCCCACAACTCACCAAAGTTCTGGTAATTGTTTTGGATTGTCTTTTTTCTCTGCGTTTCATTTTAGACAGTTTCTATTGCTATGTCCTCAAGTTCACTAATCTCTTCTGCAACGTCATTTTGTGCTGCAGCTTATTTCTCATATTACCTCTACCCTTATTACTAAATTCATATTTCTCCAGCCATGGGACATACTCACTTGCTTCCATTCTCCCAAACAGCAGTAATATATTGCAATACACTAGTGTTTGAACTTTTTGGAGGCTAACTGCAGAGATTATCTCATGATTTAGCAAAAAAAAAAAAAATTAAAGTTGACTATTAGCATGATTTTCTCTCAAGTTCCTTTATTACTGTAGGTACAGTTTTTTCACCATCCCTCAATTCTCACAGCAAAGGATTATGTTACTCAGGGTACCTTTCGTTCTGAGACCTTTGCTGTCTTCCCTTTGGCTTCCTCCAACCTCCATATCCTTGTTAAATACTTATTCAGAGATCCTTAGCTTTCCCAACTCTACCTCAAACTAAATTCTTGTTTTCCTTTCATATCTGAAGAGCTTGCTATTAAAATTCTCTGAGTAAATCTGTTGACTCTGGGTCCCTACTTAAGGATGATATTAATAATATTTAACAACTCTCCTGGAAATTATGCCAGAGATTTCATACTGAGCCAGGCTTAACTCTGGTAGTTGAAGGTGGGAGAGGTGGTTCTAGGGGAGGGTCTAGGGTAATTATGCTGTGGGAGGGTGTGGTGGGGGTGGCTAGGATAGCACTTATTTATAAGCTGGTAGGAAAATCTTTCAATGTTTCAACAACTGTGATACAGTGATTCCTTTGCCTATACATGAATATCAGGTCTGTCAGTACACAAAACACTGGTAGTACTTTGAAATTATAGGATTTACTTTATGTGTTCAAATACTTGGCAGGGCTCTCTCACCCAGCCCTCTCTGTTAGTCAAAGGCAGGCTATGTAAATGTATTTTTGCTGTGTCCAGAGCCAACCTTTCTAAGGAGCATTTTTTCCTGTTCCAATTACATGAATCTGTTAATCACATGAGTAATTAGATATAGTTCTTCTTTCAAATGATGACAGCAATTTAAAAATAAAAGCTATACAATGCATGATGGCTATCATTTGATATCTTCTCTCTCACCAAGAAGTCCTCCAATCTTTAGAGCACCACCTAGTGTTTAAATTATAATTCCCAAATGTATGTTTCTTCATTAGGATGAAATGACAATAAGAAAAACTATCAAAGTAAAGATATTTTTACCATTTTCATTTCCTTGTTTCTATTTTTTATAATTTAAAAGTAAATTAGATTTATCTGAGGTAACCTGTTACTTACAAAGAAGTGTATTGTTTACCTAGTTGCTAAGATTGTTGAAAATCCTTTTACTTTAACTTTTCATAACCTAGCATTCTGTGGGAATATAAAATGAAGGAACATTTTTACAATTGAAGAAATTTTTTCTCAGGTGTTGGTGTGAAACATTTCTAAAATAATCTTGTCTCCAAATGCTGTCTTAATTTCATAGATGCTTAAAATGACAGCTGTTGATTATCTGAAGGTTTTTTTTGCTTTTATGTATTTATGTTTTTATTTATTTATTTAAACTAACATCTTTTTCTTTTATTTAAATTCAACTAGCCGGGCACCTGGGTGGCTCAGTTGGTTAAGCATCTGTCTTCGGCTCAGGTCATGATCCCAGGGTACTGGGATTGAGTCCCACATCGGGCTCCCTGCTCAGCAGGGAGTCTGCTTCTTCCTCTCCCTCTGCCTGCCACTCCCCCCTGCTTGTGTTCTCTCTCTCTCTCTCTCTCTGTCAAATAAGTAAATAAATAAAATAAATTCAATTAATCAACATATATTACATTAGTTTCAGATGTAGAGTTCAGTAATACATCTGTTGCATATAACACCCAATGCTCATCACATCACATGCCCTCCTTAATGCCCATTACCCAATTACCCCATCCCCCTACCTACATCCCCTCCAGCAACCCTGTTTGTTTCCTGTAGTTAAGAGTCTCTCATGGTTTTTCTCCCTCTCTGATGACTTCCCATTCAAATTTCCCTCCCTTCCCCTATGGTCCTCTATGCCGTTTCTTATATTCCACATATGAGTGAAACCATATGATAGTTGTCTTTCTCTGATTGACTTATTTCCCTCAGCACAATACCCTCCAGTTCCATCCACATTGATGTAAATGGTAAGTATTCACCTTTCTGATGGCTTAATAATATTCCATTGTATATATATACCACATCTTCTTTATCCATTCATTGCTTAGCATAATACCTTCTAGTTCTATCCATGTCATTGCAAATGGCAAGATCCATTCCTTTTTTTTTTTTTTTGATGGCTGCATAATATTCCATTGTATATATATACTACATCTTCTTTATCCATTCATCTGTTGATGGACATCTGGTCTCTTTCCATAGTTTGGTTATTGTGGATATTGCTGCTTAAACATTGGGGTGCAGGTGCCCCTTTGGATCACTACATTTGTATCTTTGGGGTAAATCCCTAGTAGTGCAATTCCTGGGTCATAGGGTAGCTCTAATTTTAACTTCTTGAGGAACCTCCATACTGTTTTCCAGAGTGGCTGCACCAGCTTGCATTGTAAGAGGGTTCCCTTTTCTCCTCATCCTCGCCAACACCTGTTGTTTCTTGTGTTGTTGATTTTAGTCATACTGACTGAAGTGGTATCTCATTGTGGTTTGATTTGTATTTCCCTGATGCCAAGTGATGTGGAGCATTTTTTCATGTCTGTTAGCCATTTGTATGTCTTCTTTGGAGAAATGTCTGTTCATGTCTTCTGCCCATTTTTTTGATTGGATTATTTGGTTTTTGGGTGTTGAGTTTGATAAGTTCTTTATAGGTCTTGGACACTAGCCCTTTATCTGATAAGACATTTGCAAATATCTTCTCCCTTTCTGTAGGTTGCCTTTTAGTTTTCTTGACTATTTCCTTTGCTGTGCAGAATCCTTTTATCTTGATGAAGTCCCAATAGTTCATTTTTGTTTTTCTATCCCTTGCCTTTGGAGACGTGTCTAGCAAGAAGTTGCTGTGGCCAAGGTCACAGAGGTTACTGCCTGTGTTCTTCTCTAGGATTTTGATGGATTCCTGTCTCACATTTAGGTCTTTCATCCATTTTGAGTTTATCTTTGTGTATGGTGTAAGAGAATGGTCGAGTTTCATTCTCCTGTATATAGTCACCCAATTTTCCCAGCACCATTTATCGAAGAGACTGTCTTATTTCCATTGCGTATTTTTTCCTGCTTTGTTGAAGATTATTTGACCATAGAGTTGAGGGTCCATATCTGGGCTCTCTATTCTGTTCCATTGATCTGTGTGTCTGTTTTTGTGCCAGTACTCTATTGTCTTGATGATTACAGCTTTGTAGTAGAGCTTGTGTCTGAAATTGTGATGCCACCAGCTTTGGTTTTCTTTTTCAACATTCCTCTCATTATTTGGGGTCTTTTCTGGTTCCATACAAATTTTAGGATTATTTGTTCCAGCCCTGTGAAAAATGTTGATGCTATTTTGATAGGGATTGCATTGAATGTGCAATGAGCAATTGATTGCTCTGGGTAGCATAGATATTTTAACAATATTTATTCTTCCAATCCATGAGCATGGAATGTTTTTCCATTTCTTTGTGTCTTTCTCAGTTTCTTTCATAAGTGTTCTGTAGTTTTTAGGGTATAGATCCTTTACCTCTTTGGTTAGGTTTATTCCTGGGTACCTTATGGTTTTTGGTCAATTGTAAATGAGACTGATTCCTTAATTTCTCTTTCTTCTGTCTCATTGTTAGTGTATAGAAATGTAACCGAATTCTATGCATTGATTTTATATTGTGTGACTTTGCTGAATTCCTGTGTGAATTCTAGCAATTTTGAGGTGGAGTCTTTTGGATTTTCCACATAAAGTATCATGTCATCTGCAAAGAGTGAGAGTTTGACTTCTTTGCCTACTCAGATGCCTTTTATTTCTTTTTGTTGTCTGATTGCTAAAGCTAGGACTGCTAGTATTATGTTGAACAACAGTGGTGAGAGTGGGCATCCTTGTCATGTTCCTGACCTTAGGGGAAAAGCTCTCAGTTTTTCCCCATTGAGAATGATACTCACTATGAATTTTTTGTATATGGCTTTTATGATATTGAGGTATGTTCCCTCTATCCCTATACTGTGAAGGGTTTTAATCAAGAAAGGATGCTGTATTTGGTCAAATGCCTTCTCTGCATCAATTAAGAGGATCATATGGTTCTTGTCCTTTCCTTTATAATGTGATGTATCACGTGATTGACTTGTGAATGTTGAACTACCCTTGCAGCCCAGGAATAAATCCCACTTTGTCATGGTGTATCATGTACTGTTGGATCCTATTGGCTAATATCTTGGTGAGCATTTTTGCATCCATGTTCATCAGGGAGATTGGTCTGTAGTTCTCCTTTGTTGTGGGGTCTTTGTCTGGTTTTGGGATCAAGGTAATGCTGGCCTCATAGAACGTGTTTGGAAGTTTTTCTTCCATTTCTAGTTTTTGGAACAGTTTCAGAAGAAGAATAGGTATTAATTATTCTTTAAATATTTGGTAGAATTCCCTTGGGAAGCCATCCAGCCCTGGACTCTTATTTTTGGGAGATTTTTGATTATTGCTTCAATTTCCTTGCTGGTTATGTGTCTGTTCAGGTTTTCTATTGCTTCCTGTTTCAGTTCTGGTAGTTTATAAGTTTCTAGGAATATGTCCATTTCTTCCAGATTGCCTAATTTGCTGGCATATAGTTGCTCATATATGTTCTTATAATTGTTTGTATTTCCTAGGTGTTGGTCGTGATCTTTCCTCTTTCATTCATGATTTTATTAATTTGGGTCCTTTCTGTTTTCTTTTGGGTAAGTCTGGCCAGGGGTTTATCAGTCTCATTAATTCTTTCAAAGAATGAGCTTCTAATTTCTGTTCTGATCTGTTCTACTGTTCTTTTGGTTTCTATTTCATTGATTTCTGCTCTAATCTTTATTAATAATTTCTCTTATCCTGCTTGGTTTGGGCTTTATTTGCTGTTCTTTCTCCAGCTCCTTTAGGTGTAAGGTTAGCTTGTGTATTGGAGACTTTTCTAATTTTTTGACAAAGGCTTGTACTGCTCTGTACTTCCCGCTAAGTATCACCTTTGCTGCATCCAAAAGGTTTTGAACAGTTGTGTTTTCATTTTCATTTGTTTCCATGAATTTTTAAATTCTTCTTTATTTTCCTGGTTGACCCATTCATTCTTCAGTAGGATGCTCTTTAGCCTCCAAGTATTTGAGTTTCTTCCAAATTTCCTCTTGTGATTGAGTTCCAGTTTCAAAGCACCGTGGTCTGAAAATATGCAGGGAATAATCCCAATCTTTTGGTACTGGTTGAGACTTGATTTGTGACCCAATATGTGATCTATTCTGGAGAATGTTCCATGTGCACTTGAGAAGAATGTGTATTCTGTTGCTTTATGATGGAATGCTCTGAATATATCTCTGAAGTCCATCTGGTCCAGTGTCATTCAAAGCCCTTGTTTCCTTGTTGATCTTCTGCTTAGATGATCTGTCCATTGCTGTGAGTGGGATGTTAAAGTCCTCAACTATTACTGTATTATTATCAATGTGTTTCTTTAATTTTGTTGTTAATTCATTTATATAATTGGCTGCTCCCAAGTTAAGAGCATAACTATTTTTAACTGTTAGATCTTGTTGGATAGACCCTTTAAGTATGATATAGTGTCCCTCTTCATCCCCTACTACAGTCTTTGGTTTAAAATCTAATTTGTCTGATATAAGGATCGCTTTCTTTTGGTGTCCATTAGCATGGCAAATGTTTCTCCACCCCCTCGCTTTCAATCTGGAGTTGTCTTTGGGTCTAAAATGAGTCTCTTGTAGATAGCATATGGATGGGTCTTGCTTTTTTTTATGCAATCTTATTACTTGTGTCTTTTGATTAGAGCATTTATCCCATTTACATTCAGAGTAACTATTGAAAGATATGAATTTAGTACTATTGTATTACCTGTAAAGTCCCTGTTTCTTTCTGGCCTATGTTACTTTTGGGCTCTCCGCTTACAGGATCCCCTTTAATATTTCTTGCAGGATTGGTTTAGTGATCACAAATTCTTTTTGTTTCTGTTTGTCCTAGAAGCTCTTTATCTATCATTCCATTTTGAATGACAGCCTTGCTGGATAAAGTATTCTTGGCTGCATGTTTTTCTCATTTAGTACCCTAAATGTATCATGCCAGCCCTTTCTCACCTGCCAGCTCTCTAGATGGGTCTTCTGCCAGTCTAATGTTCCTACCCTTGTATGTTAAGGACCTCTTGCCTCCAGCTGCTTTCAGGATTTTCTCTTTATCTCTGAAATTTGCAAGCTTCACTAAGATTTGTCAGGGTGCTGATCTATTTTTATTGATTTTGAGGGGGTTCTCTGTACCTCCTGGACTTGAATGTCTTTTTTCTTCCCCAGATTAGGGAAGTTCTCAGCTATGATTTGCTGAAATATACCTTATGTCCCTCTCTCTCTTTCTTCTTCCTCTGGGACCCCAATAATTCTAATATTATTTTGCTATATGGTATTGGTGGTTTCTTGAAGCCTCCTCTTACGCTTCATTAGTTGTTTTTCTCTCTTTTCCTCAGCTTCCTTCCTTTCCATCATTTTGTCTTCTATGTCACTGACTCTCTCTTCTCCCTCATTTACCCTAGCTGTTAGAGCATCCATTTTAGACTACATCTCAGTTAAAGCATTTTTAATTTTGGCCTTATTAGATTTTATTTCTGCACTAAGAGATTCTCTAGTATCTTTTATGCTTTTTGCAAGCCCAGCTAGTAATTTTGTAATCATTAATCTGAATTCAATTTTGGACATTTTACTTATGTCCATATTGATTTAATCTATGGCAGAGAGTATTACCTCTGGTTCTCTCTTTCACTGTGAATTTCTTCTTCTAGTCATTTTGTCCAGAGAAGAACAGATGAATGAGAGAACAGAAATAAAAAATATCAACCACTTGGGACACCTGGGTGGCTCAGTCAGTTAAATGTCTGCCTTTGGCTCAGGTCATGATCCCAGGGTCCAGTTTCTCATGAGAAAAAACCCTCAAATTCTATATATTATTTTCCCCTAGTGCAGGAGTTTCTCAATTCTGAGTCATTCATAAACTTGGTATTCAGCTGATGTTCCTGCTGATCTTCTGGGGGAGGGACGTGTTGCACTGATTCCCAGGTGTCTTTGTCTGGGTGGAGTTGCACCACCCCTTGCCATGGGGACAGGCTCAGTATAAGCTCACTGGGGTTGCTCTACGTGACTCTTGTTCCCTGAAGGCTTTCTGTGACACTTCAGAGGGTGAAAAAAAGTGAAAATGGCGAGGTCCCATCTCCAGCCCCAGGGCTGAACCATCCTGGCCCCCACTTTTCAGTGCACCCTCAGGGAAAAGCAGTCACTCCCTTTTGTGTGCATCAAACTCCACAGACTCCTGTGGTGCACACTGCACTAATCTTGGGGTGGAGGGGCAGGTCTCACCATGGCCCCATGGCTCCTGGGCCCCTGCTTTGGGAGTGGTTGCCTGATTGTGGGCACACCCACGCTGCTTCTCCCGGGGGAAGGAGCACTTCTCCCAGTGGTTGTTGCTTGCTTGGCTCCTGCTTAGAGAGCAGTGGCCTGATCTTGCCCCAGTTCTCAGTTTATGGCAACATCTAGCCGAGAGGCTACCTCAGGGCTCACTAAGTTTAGCTGCCTTCCTCGCTCCAATGCTTGGGAACTCTGCCACACTCAGCCACCATCATTCTTTCTGTGACCCTGGGGACCCTGAGATCACTCTCCCACCTAGGATTCTGCCCTGCTTTGCCAGCTGAGCACCTTTCAGGCAGGGAAGTCCCTCCCAGGAGCCGACTTCTAAAAGTTCCAATTTTGCACTCTGCTGTTCTATCACTTTCTGGTAGCCGACGTACACAGGCTCCCTCTCCACCACGGTTTATCTTCTGATATATCCCCTCAGATTCATGTCTCCACACCTCCTACCTTGCAAAAAGTGGTCACTTTTCTATTTGTAGAATTGCAGCAATTATTTTCTTAGATCTCAGGTTGAATTCATAGGTGTTCAGAATGATTTGATAGATAACTAACTGAATTTAAGGGATCAGATGAAACACGGGTCCCTATTCTTCTGCCATCTTCCACAGAAACTCCTTATCTGAAGATTTTGAATGATTATTTAGTTACCAAGAATATAATTTATTTGAGCCTAGGGATTTAAATACCTCTAGCTTGAATAATTCTTCAACTCTGTTTTGCCTATTTAATTTTCAGTTCTTGATGCATTTGAAAACACATAAACTTGGACAAGTCATAATCTTTCTTATTTCTCTTTCATCTCTAAAATGGGATAAAATATGTATCTTACATATCTTAGGAGAGCACTGGAAATACAATTAGGTGTGCACCCACTTGGCAAACTACAAAATGTAAATAACTTATTTTAAAAGTCTGTAAAATTGGGTGCCTGGGTGGCTCAGATGGTTAAGCGTCTGCCTTCAGCTCAGGTCATGATCCCAGGGTCCTGGGATCGAGTCCCGCATCGGGCTCTCTGCTCCTTGGGAGCCTGCTTCTCCCTCTGCCTCTCGCTCTCTGTCTCTCATGAATAAATAAATAAAATCTTTAAAAAAAAAAAAGTCTGTAAAATTATCTGACTTCATTATTGCTCTTATTGTAATCCTTTTTCCCTTACTTTAAAAAGATGTATGTAATCATTCTTGAATGGTTATACTGCATTTCTGTAATTTGCAAGGAGTTTTTATTGTATTTTAGGGCTATATTTAAAAACAAGATTCTACCTGCTTCTCCCTCTCCCACTCCC
The DNA here is from genome assembly GCF_011800145.1 of Mirounga leonina. Taxonomy (NCBI): domain Eukaryota; kingdom Metazoa; phylum Chordata; class Mammalia; order Carnivora; family Phocidae; genus Mirounga; species Mirounga leonina. The sequence goes on from NW_023270268.1 coordinate 19,656,653, forward strand.
CCTGCTTGTGTTCCCTCTCTCGCTGTGTCTCTGTCAAATAAATAAATAAATATCTTTAAAAACAAAACAAAACAAAAAAAAAACAACTAAATTCTAAAGCTTTAATCCAGTTTTTAAAGTTTTAATAGCTTGCTATTATTCATAATCATTTATATTTACTTTTATTTTCAGTCATTATTTTGAATGATATTAGTGGATAAGTTAATACAATGGATTTCTCAGCAATAGAGAGTATACTGACTGACCCTTACTGAGAATGTGGAACTTATAGAGAGACCTTTAAAATAAAAATGGGAAAACCATTCTCTTGGCTGGATTCTTAGAAATGATAAATATTAAAATGTCAGACAAATCCACAAATGTTGCACAGTGAAGTGTGCATATTACCTACTACTGGAGTTATTTTAAAGTGCTTCATGTTTTTCTTTGGTTGTCAGTTTTGCAAATTCATTTGTCTTACCTCTCAATTTTTCTCTAAGCCATTGAAAATCTATGTTCATATTGTTGTGTACTGACTTGTTATGATTTCAAATCCATATTTTGAAAGCTTAGCTTGTAGAAAATTGTGTGATTTGAACTTGCTTTAAGTAACTATTTTTTAAAGATTTTATTTATTTATTTGAGAGGGAGAGAGAGACAGAGATAGTGACAGAGAGCATGAGCAAGGAGGAGAGGGAGAAGCAGGCTCCCCACTGAGCAAGGAGCCTGACATGGGGCTCAATCCCAGGACCCTGGTATCATGACCTGAGCCGAAGGCAGACGCTTAATGATTGGGCAACCCAGGTACCCCTCCAACTCCATTTTAACATGGCTCCTGTCATGTCAATTTTTCACCCATGTAATAGTGCCTGGAGTAATTACCTTCAGAACAGCCCACCTTGCAGGCCAACACTGGCACTGTTGTCCACTAGCTCTGTGCCCCAGCAGTAAGGGACCTAAGCTGGCAGCTGATACATAGATTTAAGTTTTTGGAAAGAATGACTACTGAGAACCAACTTGTAGAAAGGTACACCTCAACTAAACTTGGACTTTACTTCTTTCATGTCCCCTTTGCCTGGAACAATAGTATAATTAATCTGTCATTGGTTTGGAGTATGTTACTTCTTTATTGGCTTATTAAGAGACATTATCTTGTATGCTATTGGCTTGTGAAATATTATTGTTATAAATTATAATTCTTGCAGTGAACTCTATTAAATAAATTATTTGCAAAATAATCTAAAGTTCTGAGCATAATTTACCCTGAATAAAACACATACAAAAATTATAAATTCCCAGAATTTTTCTAATTTCAGAAGAGAGAATTTTGTAATCTTCTGCAACAATTCTAGAAAGTGTTGATTTTGTAAAAATAAAGTTTTTATTACTGAAAAATGATTTGTTTCTTTAAAAAAATTTTTAAAAAATTTTATTTATTTATTTGACAGAGAGAGACACAGCGAGAGAGGTAACACAAGCAGGGGGAGTGGGAGAGGGAGAAGCAGGCTTCTCGTGGAGCAGGGAGCCCAATGCGGGGCTTGATCCCAGGACCCTGTGATCATGACCTGAGCTGAAGGCAGATGCTTAATGACTGAGCCACCCAGATGCCCCATGATTTCTGTTTCTTAAGAATTTGAGAGGATGTAGCCGTAAACTTAAAGTTAATTTTTGGTCAGATCACTTTTTGGTCATTATTGGGTTGTGCTTTATATCTACTTGGGCTTTAAGATTAAAAGTAAGTGTTGTACACTTAAAAATAATTGCTAAATAAAAAAATTTATTATGTTAAAATCTGTCTTGTATTGTGTTTGAAAGGGAAGCCTAACAATAGTTTATGTAATTTTATAACTTCTACCAAATTATATGTGCTATTACTCCCTTTTGGGGTATGTATACACAGGTCAGTATATAACATGCATTTAAAATAATATTCTGAGTCCTTTGTGGCAAGATGGCAGAGGAGCAGGAGACCTAAATTTCATCTTGTCCCAGGAATTCAGCTAGATAGGGATCAAACCAATCTGAACACCTACGAACTCAACAGGAGATTGAAGAAAAGAATAGCAGCAACTCTCTGAACAGAAAAGCGACCACTTTCTGGAAGGTCTCTTCTGATTTGTTTAGTGTATATTTTTCTGGGGTTGTTGTTACTCTGTTTGCATTTTGTTCTCTCATTCATCTATTCTCCTCTGGACAAAATGACAAGATGGAAAAACTCACCTCAAAAAAAAAGAACAAAAGGCAGTACTGACTGCCGGGACTTAATCAATGCAGACATTAGTAAGATGTTGGAACTAGAGTTCAGAATGATTATTTTAAAGATACTAGCTGGGCTTGAAAAAAGCATGGAAGATATTAGAGAAACCCTTTCTGGAGAAATAAAAGAACTAAAATCTAACAAAGTCGAAATAAAAAAGACTATTAATGAGCTACAATCAAAAATGGAGGCTCTAACTGCTAGGATAAATGAGGCAGAAGAGAGAATCAGTGATATAGAAGACCAAATGATGGAAAATAAAGAAGCTGAGAAAAAGAGAGATAAACAACTACTGGATCACGAGGGCAGAATTCGAGAGAAAAGCGATACCATAAGAAGAAACAACATTAGAAAATTGGGATTCCAGAAGAAGAAGAAAGAGAGAGAGGGGCAGAAGGTATATTGGGGCAAATTATAGCAGAGAACTTCCCTAATTTGGGGAAAGAAAGAGGCATCAAAATCCAGGAGGCACAGAGAACCCCCCTCAAAATTAATAAAAATAGGTCAACACCCTGACATCTAATAGTAAAACTTATGAGTCTCAGAGACAAAGAGAAAATCCTGAACACAGCTTGGGACAAGAGATCTGTAACCTACAATGGTAGAAACATTAAATTGGCAACACACCTATCCACAGAGACCTGGCAGGCCAGAAAGGACTGGCAGGATATATTCAGAGCAATAAATGAGAAAAGTATGCAGCCAAGAATACTATATCCAGCTAGGCTGTCATTGAAAATAGAAGGAGAGATAAAAAGCTTCCAGGACAAACAAAAACTAAAGGAATTTGCAAACATGAAACCAGCCCTGCAAGAAATATTGAAGAGGGTCCTCTAAGCAAAGAGAGAGCCTAAAAGTAACATAGACCAGAAAGGAACACAAACAATATACAGTAACAGTCACCTTACAGGCAATACAATGGCACTAAATTCCTATCTTTCAATAGTTACCCTGAATGTAAATGGGCTCAATGCCCCAATCAAAAGACACAGGGTTTCAGATTTGATAAAAAAACAAGACCCATCGATATGCTGTCTGCAAGAGACTCATTTTAGACCCAGAGACACCCCCAGATTGAAAGTGAGGGGGTGGAAAACCCATATACCATGCTAATGGACATCAAAAGAAAGCTGGGGTGGCAATCCTTATATCAGACAAACTAGATTTTAAACCAAAGACTATAATAAGAGAGGAAGGACACTATATCCTAAAGGGTCTATCCAAGAAGAAGATCTAACAATTATAAATATCTATGCCCCTAACATGGGAGCAGCCAATTATATAAGCCAATTAATAACAAAATCAAAGAAACACATCGACAACAATACAATAATAGTAGGGGACTTTAATGCCCCCCTTGATGAAATGGACAGATCATCTAAGCAAAAGATCAACAAGGAAATAAAGACTTTAAATGACACACTGGACCAAATGGACTTCACAGATATATTCAGAACATTCCATCCCAAAGCAACAGAATACATATTTTTCTCTAGTGCCCATGAAACATTCTCCAGAATAGATCACATCCTAGGTCACAAATCAGGTCTCAACTGGTACTAAAAGATTGGGATCATTCCCTGATATTTTCTGACCACATTGCTTTGAAACTAGAACTCAGTCACAAGAGGAAAGTCAGAAAGAACTCAAATACATGGAGGCTAAAGAGCATCCTACTAAAGATGAATGGGTCAGCCATGAAATTAAAGAAGAATTAAAAAAATTCATGGAAACCAATGGAAATGAAAACACAACTATTCAAAATCTCTGTGAGGCAGCAAAGGCAGTCCTAAGAGGAAAGTATATAGCAATACAAGCCTTTCTCAAGACACAAGAAAGGTCTCAAATACACAACCCTACACCTAAAGGGGCTGGAGAAAAACAACAAGTAAAGCCTAAGCCCAGCAGGAGAAGAGAAATAATAAAGATCAGAGCAGAAATCAATGAAATAGAAACCAAAAGAACAGAGGACAGATCAATGAAACTAGGACCTGGTTCTTTGAAAGAATAAGATTGATAAACCCCTGGCCAGACTTATCAAAAAGAAAAGAGAAATGACCCAAATAAATAAAATCATAAATGAAAGAGGAGAGATCACAACCAGCACCAAAGAAATAGAAACAATTCTAAGAATATGTTATGAGCAACTCTATGGCAGCAAATTAGATAATCTGGAAGAAATGGATGCATTCCTAGAGATGTATCAACTACCAAAACTGAACCAGGAAGAAATAGAAAACCTGAACAGACCTATAACCACTAAAGAAATTGAAGCAATAATCAAAAATCTCCCAACAAACAAAAGCCCAAACTGCTACAACTCATACAGGAATTCAGTAAAGTGGCAGAATATAATATCAATGCACACAAATCAGTGGCATTCCTATACACCAACAACAAGAGAAAGAGAAATTAAGGAGTCGATCCCATTTACAATTGCACCCAAAACCGTAAGATACCTAGGAATTAATCTAACCAAAGAGGCAAAGAATCTGTACTCAGAAAACTATAAAATAGTCATGAAAGAAATTGAGGAAGACACAAAGAAATGGAAAAACGTTCCATTCTCGTGGATTGAAAGAACAAATATTTTGATGTCAATGCTACCTAGAGCAATCTACACATTCAATGCAATCCCTATCAAAATACTAACCACTTTTTTCAAAGAAATGGAACAAATAATCCTAAAATTGGTATGGCACCAGAAAAGACCCCGAATAGCCAGAGGAATGTTGAAAAAGAGAAGCAAAGCTGGTGGCATCACAATTCCCAGACTTCCAGCTCTATTACAAAGCTGTCATCATCAAGACAGTATGGTACTGGCACAAAAACAGACATATAGATCAATGGAACAGAATAGAGAGCCCAGAAATGGACCCTCCACTCTATGGTCAACTCATTTTTGACAAAGCAGGAAAGATTGTCCAATGGAACAAAGACAGTCTGTTCAACAAATGGTGTTGGGAAAATTGGACAGCCACATGCAGAAGAATGAAACTGGACCATTTCCTTACACCACACACAAAAATAGACTCCAAATGGTTGAAAGACCTCAATGTGAGACAGGAGTCCATCAAAATCCTAAAGGAGAACACAGGCAGCAACCTCTTTGACCTCAGCCAAAGCAACTTCTTCCTAGAAACATCACCAAAGGCAAGCGAAGCAAGGGCAAAAATGAACTATTGGGACTTCATCAAGATAAAAAGCTTTTGCACAGCAAAAGAAACAGTCTATAAAACCAAAAGACAACCGACAGAATGGGAGAAGATATTTGCAAATGACATATTGGATAAAGGGCTAGTATCCGAAATCTATAAAGAACTTATCAAACTCAACACCCGAGGACAAATGATCTAATCAAGAAATGGGCAGAAGACATGAACAGACATTTTTCCAAGGAAGACATCCAAATGGCCAACAGACATATGAAAAAGTGCTCAACATCACTTGGCATCTGGGAAATCCAAATCAAAACCTCAATGAGATACCACCTCACACCAGTCAGAATGGCTAAAATTAACAAGTCAGGAAACGACAGATATTAGCGGGGATGTGGAGAAACGGAACCCTCCTACGCTGTTGGTGAGAATGCAAGCTGGTGCAGCCACTCTGGAATACAGTATGGAGGTTCTTCTCCCCACCTTTAAAAAATTATTTTCAGTGGTGGCAAAGATTTATCTTTTGCAGTTGGATTTATCTTTGGTGAGAACCTGGTACTAATCAGGACCAATGTCATATCCTGTAGGCCCCTTGATGGCCTGTATCTTATATTCTGGCGATTTATTTTTTGCATTTCCTGTCCTTGGAGTGGTGACTGGAAAACTGTGAGCACTCCACACAAACTTGTGAAACTATTAGCAATGTGCAAAGTCATCAATTTGATTGACTTCATGGTGTGATCTGTATGACTATACAGTGAAGTATTTGGAAGGAGGAAGGCAGTTGCAAATACTAGCTTCTTTACTTGCCAGCTCTGTGACTTGGGACCACTTTAACTGTTGTAACCTCTTTGAGCCTCAGTTTTCCCCACCTGGAACATGGAGCTGATAATTCCCCCCTCATGCAGCTGTTGTGAAGAACTATATTAGGCAACATGTGTAAATTGTTTGTATAGCGTATGGCATAGTGTAAGAGCTCAGCAAGTAGTAGTTACTGTTACTTCTTCTGAAGATAGTTCACAAAAAGGATTTATAAAATGTTCTGGGCCAAAGCTATATATATCACAGTCATAATTTTCCTAGAGAAGACTACAAAGAGGAGACTCATTTTTAAAAATTGAGATATAATTGACACATAACATTGTATTAGTTTCAAGTATACAATGTAATAACTTGATATATGTACCTGTTGAGAAATGATCATCACAATAAATTTAGTTAACATCCATCACCACATATAGTTTTTTTCTTGTGATGAAAACTTTTAAGATCTACTCTCTTAGCAACTTTCAAATATAAAATACAGTATTGTTAACTATGGTCACCATGCTGTACATTATATCCCCAAGATTTATTTATCTTATAACAGGGAGTTTGTACCTTTTGACCACCTTCACCCATATTACCCACCCCCTGCCTCTGGTAAATACCAGTCTGTTTTCTGTATCTATGAGTTCATCTTTTGTTTTTGTTTTGTTTGTTTTAGATTCCATGTGTAAATGAAATCACATACTATTTATCTTTTTCTGTCTGACATTTTACTTAGCATAATGCCTCCAAGGTCCATCTATATTGTTACAAATGGCAGGATTTCCTTCTTTTTTTTTATTTTTTGCAGAATAATGTTCATATATATATGATATGTATCCAATATATATTATATATATCATAAATTATACATAGATCATATTTTATTTATCCATTCATTCATAGGAGAGTCTCATTTATTTTTATTTTTTTAAATTTCATTTTATTATGTCATGTTAGTTACCATACAGTACATCACTGGTTTTTGATATAGTGTTCCATGATTCACTGTTTACGTATAACACCCAGTCCTCCATGCAATACGAGCCCTCCTTAATACCCATCACCGTGCTAACCCATCCCCCCACTCCCCTACCCTCTAAAACCCTCAATTTCTCAGAGTTCATAGTCTCTCATGGTTTGTCTCCCCTTCCAATTTCCCCCCTTATTTTTCCCGTCCTTCTCCTAATGTCCTCCATGCTATTCCTTATGTTCCACAAATTAGTGAAACTGTATGATAATTGACTTTCTCTGCTTCACTTATTTCACTGTACTTATAATATTTTTAAAGAAATGTTTTTGACTGCTCTCTTAAAGAAGTTAAGGTTTTAAAAAATAAAAATTTCATATATTTTTCTCTATTTTTAAGACACAAATAATTGTAGCAATGTTTCCTACATTCCCTCAATTAGGGAAAACACTACATTGCTTTATATTTTTGTTGTTTTTGGATATTTTTGATGTTTTAAGGATAGTCCTATTAGAGATAAAAAGCTTCCAGGACAAACAAAAACTAAAGGAATTTGCAAACACAAAACCAGCCCTACAAGAAATCTTGAAAGGGGTCCTCTAAGCAAAGAGAGACCCTAAAAGCAACATAGACCAGAAAGGAACACAGACAATATATGGTAACAGTCACCTTACAGGCAATACAATGGCACTAAATTCCTATTTTTCAATAGTTACCCTGAATGTAAATGGGCTAAATGCCCCAATCAAAAGACACAGGCTATCAGATTGGATTAAAAAACAAGACCCACTGATATGCTGTCTGCAAGAGAGTCATTTTAGACCCAAAGACACCCCCAGATTGAAAGTGAGGGGGTGGAAAACCCATATACCATGCTAATGGACACCAAAAGAAAGCTGGGGTGGCAATCCTTATATCAGACAAATTAGATTTTAAACCAAAGACTGTAATAAGAGATGAGGAAGGACACTATATCCTACTTAAAGGGTCTATCCAACAAGAAGATCTAACAATTGTAAATATCTATGCCCCTGACATGGGAGTGGCCAATTATATAAGCTAGTTAATAACAAAATCAAAGAAACACATCAACAACAATACAATAATAGTAGGGGAATTTAACAGCCCCTTCCCTGAAATGGACAGATATTCTAAGCAAAAGATCAACAAGGAAATAAAGACTTTAAATGACACATTGGACCAAATGGACTTCACGGATATATTCAGACCATTCCATCCCAAGGCAACAGAATACACATTCTTCTCTAGTCCCCATGGAACATTCTCCAGAATAGATCACATCCTAGGTCATAAATCAGGTCTCAACTGGTACCAAAAGATTGAGATCATTCCCTGCCTATTTTCAGACCACAATGCTTTGAAACTAGAACTCAATCACAAGAGGAAAGTCGGAAAGAACTCAAATACATGGAGGCTAAAGAGCATCCTACTAAAGAATGAATGAGTCAACCAGGAAATTAAAGAAGAATTAAAAGAATTCATGGAAACCAATGAAAATGAAAACAAAACTGTTCAAAATCTTTGGGATGCAGCAAAGGCAGTCCTAAGAGGAAAGTATATAGCAATACAGGCCTTTCTCAAGAAACAAGAAAGTCTCAAGTACACAACCTAAGCCTACACCTAAAGGAGATGGAGAAAGAACAGCAAATAAAACCTGAACCCAGCAGGAGAAGAGAAATAATAAAGATTAGAGCAGAAATCAATGAAATAGAAAGTAAAAGAACAGTAGAACAGATCAACGGAACTAGGAGCTGGTTCTTTGAAAGAATTAACAAGATTGATAACCCCCTGGCCAGACTTATCAAAAAGAAAAGAGAAATGACCCAAATAAATAAAATCATGAATGAAAGAGGAGAGATCACAACCAACACTAAAGAAATACAAACAATTCTAAGAACATGTTATGAGCAACTCTATGCCAGCAAATTAAATAATCTGGAAGAAATGGATGCATTCCTAGAGATGTATCAACTACCAAAACTGAACCAGGAAGAAAGAGAAAACCTGAACAGACCTATAACCACTAAGGAAATTGAAGCAGTCATCAAAAATCTCCCAAAAAACAAAAGCCCAGGGCCAGATGGCTTCCCAGGGGAATTCTGCGAAACATTTCAAGAAGAATTAATACCTATTCTTCTGAAACTATTCAAAAAAATAGAAATGGAAGGAAAACTTCCAAACTCATTTTATGAGGCCACTATTACCTTGATCCCAAAATCAGACAAAGACCCCATCAAAAAGGAGAATTACAGACCAATATCCCTGATGAACATGGATGCAAAAATTCTCACCAAAATACTAGCCAGTAGGATCCAACAGTATATTAAAAGGATTATTCACCACGACCAAGTGGGATTTATCCCTGGGCTGTAAGGTTGGTTCAACATCCACAAATCAATCAATGTGATACAATACATTAACAAAAGAAAGAACAAGAATCATATGATCCTCTCAATAGATGCAGAAAAAGCTTTTGGCAAAGTACAGCATCCTTTCTTGATCAAAACTCTTCAGAGTATAGGCATAGAGGGTACATACCTCAATATCATAAAAGCCATCTATGAAAAACCTACAGCGAATATCATTCTCAATGGGGAAAAACTGAGAGCTTTCCCCCTAAGGTCAGGAACGTGGCAGGGATGTCCACTATCACCACTGCTATTCAACATAGTATTGGAAGTCCTAGCCACAGCAATCAGACAACAAAAAGAAATAAAAGGCATCCAAATTGGCAAAGAAGAAGTCAAACTCTCACTCTTTGCAGATGATATGATACTTGATGTGGAAAACCCAAAAGACTCCACCCCAAAACTGCTAGAACTCATACAGGAATTCAGTAAAGTGGCAGGATATAAAATCAATGCACAGAAGTCAGTGGCATTCCTATACACCAACAACAAGACAGAAGAAAGAGAAATTAAGGAGTCAATTCCATTTACAATTGCACCCAAAACCATAAGATACTTAGGAATAAATCTAACCAAAGAGACAAAGGATCTGTACTCAGAAAACTATAAAATAATCATGAAAGAAATTGAGGAATACACAAAGAAATGAAAAATGTTCCATGCTCATGGATTGGAAGAACAAATATTGTGAAGATGTCAATGCTACCTAGAGCAATCTACACATTCAATGCAATCCCCATCAAAATACCATCCCCTTTTTTCAAGGAAATGGAACAAATAATCCTAAAATTTGTATGGCACCAGAAAAGACCCCGAATAGCTAGAGGAATGTTGAAAAAGAGAAGCAAAGCTGGTGGCATCACAATTCCGGACTTCCAGCTCTATTACAAAGCTATCATCATCAAGACAGTATGGTACTGGCACAAAAACAGACATATAGATCAATGGAACAGAATAGAGAGCCCAGAAATGGACCCTCCACTCTATGGTCAACTCATCTTTGACAAAGCAGGAAAGATTGTCCAATGGAACAAAGACAGTCTGTTCAACAAATGGTGTTGGGAAAATTGGACAGCCACATGCAGAAGAATGAAACTGGACCATTTCCTTACACCACACACAAAAATAGACTCCAAATGGTTGAAAGACCTCAATGTGAGACAAGAGTCCATCAAAATCCTAAAGGAGAACACAGGCAGCAACCTCTTTGACCTCAGCCGAAGCAAATTCTTCCTAGAAACATCACCAAAGGCATGGAAGCAAGGGCAAAAATGAACTATTGGGACTTCATCAAGATAAAAAGCTTTTGCAAAGCAAACAGTTAACAAAACCAAAAGACAACCGACAGAATGGGAGAAGATATTTGCAAATGAAATATCACATAAAGGGCTAGTATCCAAAATCTATAAAGAACTCATCAAACTCAGCACCCAAAGAACAAAGAATCCAATCAAGAAATGGGCAGAAGACAGGAACAGACATTTTTCCAAAGAAGACATCCAAATGGCCAACAGACACATGAAAAAGTGCTCAATATCGCTCGGCATCAGGGAAATCCAAATCAAAACTTCAATGAGATACCCCCTCACACCAGTCAGAATGGCTAAAATTAACAAGTCAGGAAACCACAGATGTTGGCGGGGATGCGGAGAAAGGGGAACCTTCCTACACTGTTGGTGGGAATGCAAGCTGGTGCAGCCACTCTGGAAAACAGTATGGAGGTTCCTCAAAAAGTTGAAAATAGAGCTACCATATGATCCAGCAATTGCACTACTGGGTATTTACCTCAAAGATACAAAAGTAGGAATCGGAAAGGGTACATGGACCCCGATGTTTATAGCAGCAATGTCCACAATAGCCAAACTGTGGAAAGAGCCAAGATGTCCATCGACAGATGAATGGATAAAGAAGATGTGGTATATATATATATATATACAATGGAATATTATGCAGCCATCAAAAGGAATGAGATTTTGCCATTTGCAATGACGTGGATGGAACTGGAGGGTATTATCTTGAGTGAAATAAGTCAAACAGAGAAAGACATGTATCATATGACCTCACTGATATGAGGAATTCTTAATCGCAGGAAACAAACTGAGTGTTGTTGGAGTGGGGGGTGGGGTGGGAGGGATGGGGTGACTAGGTGATAGACACTGGGGAGTGTATGTGCTCTGGTAAGCGCTGTGAATTGTGCAAGACTGTTGAATCTCAGATCTGTACCTCTGAAACAAATAATGCAATATATGTTAAGGAAAAAAAAAGAAGAAGGTAGCAGGAGGGAAAGAATGAAGCAGGGGAAATCGGAGGGGTAGACGAACTATGAGAGACGATGGACTCTGAAAAACAAACTGAGGGTTCTAGAGGGGAGGGGGTGGGAGGATGGGTTAGCCTGGTGGTGGGTATTGAGGAGGGCACATTGTGCATGGAGCAGTGGGTGTTATGCACAAACAATGAATCATGGAACACTTCATCTAAACTAATGGTGCAATGTATGGGGATTAAGACAAGAATTAAAAAAAAAAAAAGGATAGTCCTATTATAAGAATTATATATAACTGCTTATGGTACAGGGAGGGATCCATTTTTTAAAATATATTAAAGCTGAGGCCAGAAAAAAGAGAGATTGTCAATCCTTCCCTGCAGTTTTGTGTAGAATATTTGGGGTGGGAGTATGAGGGGACATTGCCCCCCCTCCCCCAAACTACAAATTTCTTCCTAGCGTTCCTCTTCAAAATCACCCAATGGCTTTCCATTCCTTAGGGTAATAATAGGACATGCTTGTAATGTGACTTACAAGGCCCTTGTGATGAGTCCTGTGTGGTCCATATCACTCTCATTTTTTTAAAGAGTTACTTATTTTTTATTTTAGAGAGGTGGGGGGAGGGGCAAAGGAGAGGGAGAGAGAGAATCTTAAGCAGACTTCTCTGCTGAGGACAGAGCCAGACTTGGGACTCCATCTCACATTCCTGAGATCATGTCCTGAGCCAAAATCAAGAGTCTGATGTTTAACTGACTGGGCCACCCAGGCGCCCCTGGGAGGCTCATTTTTATGTGTAGCTTTTGAAATAAATTTCACTAAGTTATTCATTGTATAGCTTCCTATGTGACTCCTATTAAAAGGAGCTCTGATTCATTTGATTATATTTTGGAATCAGCTTGTTTGAAAATCAGCTTCATTCTTTTTTAGCTATCACGTTTCCTATATGATTTATTTTCAGTCTTATGTAAGAAGTATGCATCTCTGGCTGAAGGAAGGATGTTTAGAAAGATTTCTGAGACCTTCTCTTTACCATAATATAGGCTACAAGTTCTGTAGTTTATTGCAAAACTAATTGGAGTTTATTGGCTAGACATTGATTTTCCTTTGTCATATTATTGTTCTTTAAAAACCCTATTGTGTGCAAGATATGACCAGTATTTTTAGAAACATTGCGATGCCCTTGTTCAGTGACTGCTTTGCCAGTCTTTTCTGACTGACTCACAGTCAGCTCTCATGTAGTTGAAATGCTGCTCTTTGATATGTGGGTGCAATTCTGCAATTGCCGATAAATCTCATTGCTGTTCTGATTTTAGTCCTCTAAACTTTGTAAGCTTTTTCCTGATAAAATGTTTTCATGCCACAGAATTAGGTGCAAAAGAAGAAAAGCAATGAGTTATGGTAAGGTGGAGGAAAGGGGAGGTGACACTGGGCTTTACTGACTTTGGTTAGTAAAAATCTATAAGCAGCTAATGAGTACTTTTAAGGGTAATAATACGTGGTTAACTGTATCTTAAAAAAGAACTCTAGAGATGAAACCAAAATTCAGGAGCTCTCTCTAGAGGCCAATGTAAAGGAGGAGATGTGATCATACATCTTAGAGGCAGGGTGATGCAGCACAGCATGGCACAAAGACTCACTGATTAATGATATTTGTCAAGCTTGAAAATAAAACATGTAGTTTTTACCAGCAAAATGAATTTATTTGGGAATAGCAGAGAAATTGCAATTCAGGACAAGCAACCTATGGTGAGCCACACACAAGTCCAAAGAGACAAAGGGATGATCAGCTTTGGTTAGGTTTTAGGAGGAAATTGGGAAGGGTTGTTTTAAAGAAAAGTAGTAGAGAAGGACAAGCAGTTTCTCATTGGCTGCAAGTGATGGTTAGTGTGTTGAGCTGAAACAGAAAGGGATCTTCCTTCTTAAAAGCAGGAGATAAAATTTCTATGTGAAAAATGTCCTCCCTTGACAAAATAATTCTTACCTTCCTTCTTTCTGCTGGTTGTGCAGCCTGCGATGAGCGGTATGTGTGTGAGAGTTCCCTTCAGGGCTTCCCAACTTCATCTTAAATGAGGTTTCCTTTATTTATTTTTGTGCATTCATGTGGCAGACACGTTCCCATGGGCTTTTTAAAGCCCTAAACTTTCTTCTTCCTGCTCTAGCCATTACATTCTTATTGGAGAAAGCATTTATGAACACAAATGAGCAAGAGATAGATTTTTTTTTATGCAGACAATTGCTCCTTATATATAAAAGTAAATTATTTGCAGGCTTTACATGTTATTTCTAGTAGCAAATGATTTGTGACAGTCTCAGTGGATGGCAGTACCATGGTTGACATCTGCTGGTGTTATGTTAGACATGTTTGTGTACTTACAATAGTGAGATGAAGGATTCGCTCTTCTCCTTGCTAGCTGTGTGATGCTGAAAAAGATCATCTAAACTGTCTGGTCATTGTTTGTACCTTTTAAGTAAAGATAGTTATAAACTTTAGCTACTTTACAGAATCATTGATAAAATGACAAAATAATGTATGTGAAAGCACTTTATAAACTCTAAAGCAAAGACATCAAAACTAGAGAGTTAGTCCAAAGGGACAAATACATTCATGCAGGACCCTGAATTATCCTGTTTGTCTAAATTTGCCAGATACTGGCTGAGTCTTCAGAATGTTTTATATTATAAAATATTGCCTTAGATGCATTTCTAAGTGTAATAGAAAGATGTTTCCTACAGTGACTCTGGACATATTTCCCCTTTCTCCCTCATTACTTTCTAAATATGTCTTTCCATTTTTCATTCTTCTTTTGATATGACCACTAGAGCAAAGGAAGAGATACAAACACACGTTTAATTAGTTTTGAGAATAAAAACTGCTGGGGTTAGGGGGAAGCACTGTGATACATGTTTCAGACTTGTACAGGAATAATATATGAGAAATAGGAGCTTCAAATGGTTCTTTGCCTTATAGAATTACAATATGTTCAACAAACAAAACTAAATCAAACTCTGGTGCTTAATGGAAAGAACATTAGATTGCAAACATCTTGAACGGCAGGATGAGAAATTTGAATTCTTTTTGGAACCAATGAAGATTTGTCTGCCTATTGAAGCTACTGAAGATTTCTGAGAGTGATGTTATTAAGTGGTGCTCAATGAAGATGGTGTGGGAAGTGGGAGGAAAAAAAGCCTTGGACATGGAACATAGTCTAGGAGCAAACCACACCAGTTTCCTGGAATCATGAAGCCTGATTTCAATACTGTTCTTCATTTACCCATAAGCCTAGATGTTGGGGAACTCTCCCGGGCTGGGAGTAAGGATGTCTTTCTTCCTTTCTAGATGAACAACAACAACAACAAAAATAGAATTTCAGTTTCTTTCAATTTTATTTTAGGCAATGTCTTTAAATCATATTCCCAGCTGAAACAACTAGCTAATAATGAAAATAATTTTTAAGAAAAATATAATTGAGGGGTGCCTGGGTGGCTCAGTCATGAAGCATCTGCCTTCGGCTCAGGTCATGATCCCAGGGTCCTGGGATCGAGTCCCACATCAGGCTCCCTGCTCTGTGGGAAGCCTGCTTCTCCCTCTCCCATTCCCCCTGCTTGTGTTCCCTCTCTCGCTGTCTCTCTCTCTGTCAAATAAATAAATAAATAAAATCTTAAAAAAAAAAAAAAGAAAAATATAATTGAAGTTCAGCTTGCTTTTTCCATCATTTTGTGCCAAAGTATAGCTGTCCTAGTATTTAGGTGCTGAGGTAGAGTATCTTAAACAAATATATACATAGAAGGACCTTGACCAATATGAGTGAGTGCAAGGAAGCACCCACACTCCCACTCTTGGGAACTGCTTCAGTGTTTTTATTTTTAAGATGACAGTACTTTTTGTGCTACATAAATTTACAAGTTATTCTTTAAAAGTG
The DNA here is from genome assembly GCF_011800145.1 of Mirounga leonina. Classification (NCBI taxonomy): domain Eukaryota; kingdom Metazoa; phylum Chordata; class Mammalia; order Carnivora; family Phocidae; genus Mirounga; species Mirounga leonina. The sequence goes on from NW_023270268.1 coordinate 19,672,436, forward strand.
AATTTCTCAGAAAAGGCTGACTCTGTAGCTGTGTCTGGCACCCTCTTTCTATCTGTGCTGATTCTTTTTCACTTTGCAAAGACTTTATTTCGTGTTTCCCAGATCCTGTCTAAGCTGGACTAGAAAAGTAGTTACTGTGTTAATTAATAAATTTTTGATTTTGAAAGGCTCCTTGTTTAATTTTTTCTCTTTTTTAAATACTCTATAATATTCTATGAAATATCAAGTTATCAATTATTATGTTTTTCAAAAGTTCTTTAAATTGCCACACCACAGTCATTTTTTGGTGTATATATAGATATTAGTGTTTAAACATAGTTGTAATTTATTTTGTTATGATTAAAATTCAACAGCGAGCTTGTTGCTTGGGCTCTCATCTAGTCAAGAAAACAAAGTAAGCACTTAAAAATAAATGAAATCACAAAGATGCAAGAGTAATAATCCATGCTATAAATGCCTGGTCAGTTTAAGAAAGAGAAGGTCCTCTCTAGGCAATAGGACTAGAACAAGAACTTGAAGGAGAAGTAGGATTTTGATAAGCTTAGAGAATAGGCAGACATTTTTCCTAGGGTGCAACAGTATGATCAATGGAAGAAAGAATGAGAAAAGGTTTTTAAAAAGAGATTAGTGTTAAAGTATGCTTTTCGAAAACTTGAAAACATAGCTGTTTTATAAATTTTAAATGAACAGACATCAAAGACTTTATTCATCTCATTAATTAATGAGGAAACCAGTATGATGGTGGTGTGGCTGTTCCAAGAGCATTTGAGGGGTTAGATATCCTTAGAAATTTAATGAAGGAAAATTAGGGTATGATTGCTGGGTTAGATATAAAAGTGGTTCTATAAGGTAATAAACTGTAACCTTGAGGTTGTCTTTTCTAGTGTACAAAAATTTACATGTCAAAATGTGACTTCATTATATTTAGGACTTTAATAATAAACAGTAAGTTGAACGAATATATTAAATAATTTTTGAGTGAACCTTTTTTTAAAATTTATTTTTATTTTTAATATAATGTATTATTTGTTTCAGGGGTACACGTCTGTGATTCATCAGTCTTATATAATACCCAGTGTTCATTACAACACATACCCTCCCCAATGTCCATCACCCTGTTTCCCTATACCCCCCAGCCCCCTCCCCTCTATCAACCCTCAGTTGGTTTCCTAAGATTAAGAGTCTCTTATGGTTTGTCTCCCTCTCTGATTTTGTCTTGTTTCATTTTTTCTTCTCTTCCCCTATTATCTTCTGCCTTGTTTCTTAAATTCATATATCAGTGAGATCATATGATAATTGTCTTTCTCTGATTGATCTATTTCACTTAGCATAATACTGTCTAGTTCCATCCATGTCATTGCAAATGGCAAGATTTCCAGTTTTTTGATGGCTGTGTACTATTCCATCACACACACACACACACACACACACACCCCCCACATCTTCTTTATCCATTCATCTGTCCATGGACATCTGGGCTCTTTCCATAGTTTGGCTATTGTGGACATTGCTGCTATAAATATTGGGGTGCAGGTGCCCCTTTGGTTCACTACATTTATATCTTTGGGGTAAATAACAAGTCATGCAATTGCTGGGTCACAGGGTAGCTCTATTTTCAACTTTTTTAGGAAGCTCCATACTGTTTTCCAGAGTGACTGCCCCAGCTTGCATTCCCATTTGGGTGAACCTTTTAAGCAATGCCTCCAAATGTCATTGAAAGGACATGGTATTAGTCCTTTTGCTTTATTTCCAAGTTTTGAATAGTTTTGTTACCAGTAGGAAGGTCGGCATACCTGGAGGGTTTTGTTTTCTTCAAGTGGAGTGGATGGAGTAAATAACAAAAAGAAAGCCGCGGAGAGTTTAGAGACCTTTGAGTGGTAGACTAATGAATTTGGACCGGTAAGAAAATGATAGGGAGGAATTCAAAGTTTGGATGTGAACTTGATTAAGGGGTATTTTAGAAAAATTAATTAGTCTAAGTGATATAAAAATTTTGAGATATTCTAGGACACTCCTTCAACAATTAAGGATTAAGGCTAAAGATCCGGGACAGGAAGGAGTACATGTGAAGGGCCAAGGGTAGAAGCCTCTAGAAAATATACTTTAAGGGTGATATTAATGGAAGTGGGTCATTGCTCAGCTATAGAAGTCAAGGATTAATCTATTGATCCTGAGCTGGAGACTGATAACTATGAAAGCAGTATGCATGATAGGAGATGGAATTGATTTGAAGTAAGAGATAATGAGCCCAGAGAATAATTGGAACTGCATAAAGCTTCATAAGTCATTCAGTCTGCTTGCTTCATACCTACCTAGGAAACAATACTCCATTGCTTAAGTAGATAGTGGGTGAACAAGACTTAGAATCCAGGTTTTCTATCTCCTAACCTGCTTATTTTTCCTGTTTACCTTGGTGGCTGTGGTAGATTGAGTTATTTGTACTACTTTTTCATTTCCCTGTAGTAGTTTTATATATCCACATTCTTACCATCACTTCATTTTTTAAAAAATTTTATTTTATTTTATTATGTTATGTTAGTCACCCTACAGTGCATCATTAGTTTTTGATGTAGTGTTTCATGATTCATTGTTTTCATATAACACCCAGTGCTCCATGCAGTACGTGCCCTCCTTAATACCTATCACCGGGCTAACCCATCCCCCCACCCCCACCCCTCTAAAACTCTCAGTTTGTTTCTTAGGGTCCATAGTCTCTCATGGTTCATCTCCCCCTCTGATCCCCCCCACTTCATTTTTCCCTTCCTTCTCCTAATGTCCTCCATGCTATTCCTTATGTTCCACAAATAAGTGAAACCATATGATAATTGACTTTCTCTTCTTGACTTATTTCACTTAGCATAATCTCCTCCATTCCCATCCATGTTGGTACGAAAGTTGGTATTCATCCTTTCTGATGGCTGAGTAGTATTCCATTGTATATATGGACCACATCTTCTTTATCCATTCATCTATTTTTATTTATTTATTTATTTATTTATTTATTTATTTATTTATTTATTT
>NW_023270268.1:19675466-19680639 GCF_011800145.1 Mirounga leonina
TTTATTTATTTATTTATTTATTTATTTATTTATTTATTTATTTATTTATTATCCATTCATCTATTGATGGACATCTCGGATCTTTCCACAGTTTGGCTATTGTGGACATTGCTGCTATGAACATTGGGGTGCATATGGCCTTTCTTTTCACTACATCTGTGTTTTTGGGGTAAATACCCAGTAGTGCAATTGCTGGGTCGTAAGGTAGCTCTATTTTTAAGAGGAACCTCCACACTGTTTTCAAAGTGGCTGTACCATTCCCACCAAAAGTGTAAGAGAGTTCCCCTTTCTCCACAACCTCTCCAAAATTTGTTGCTTCTTGCCTTGTCAATTTTTGCCATTCTAACCAGTGTAAAGTAGTATCTCAGTGTGGTTTTGATTTGAATTTCCCTGATGGCTAATGATGATGAATGATGAACATTTTTTCATGTGTCTGTTAGCCATTTGTATGTCTTCTTTTGAGAGGTGTCTGTTCATGTCTTCTGCCCATTTTTTGACTTGATTATTTGTTTTTTGGGTGTTGAGTTTGAGAAGTTCTTTATAGATCTTGGATATCAGCCCTTTGTCTGTAGTGTCATTTGCAAATATCTTCTCCCATTCTGTGGGTTGCCTCTTTGTTTTGTTGACTGTTTCCTTTGCTGTGCAAAAGCTTTTTATCTTGATGAAGTCCCAAAAGTTCATTTTTGCTTTTGTTTCACTTGCCTTTGGAGATGTTTCTTGAAAGAAGTTGCTGTGACCAATGTAGAAGAGGTTACTGCCTTTGTTCTCCTCTAGGATTTTGATGGATTCCTGTCTCACATTGAGGTCTTTCATCCATTTTGAGTTTATCTTTGTGTATGGTGTAAGAGAATGGTCGAATTTCATTCTTCTGTATATAGTTGCCCAATTTTCCCAGCACTATTTATTGAAGAGACTGTCTTATTTCCATTGCATATTTTTTCCTGCTTTGTTGAAGATTATTTGACCATAGAGTTGAGGGTCCATATCTGGGCTCTCTATTCTGTTCCATTGATCTATATGTCTGTTTTTGTGCCAGTACCATGCTGTCCTGGTGATCACTGCTTTGTAATACAGCTTGAAGTTGGGCAATGTGATGCCCCCAGCTTTGTTTTTCTTTTTCAACATTTCCTTGGTGATTCGTGGTCTTTTCTGGTTCCATACAAATTTTAGGATTGTTTGTTCCAGCACTTTGAAAAATGTCATTGGAATTTTGATTGGGATGGCGTTGGAGGTATAGACTGCTCTGGGTAGCATAGACATTTTCACAATGTTTATTCTTCTGATCCATAAGCATGTAATGTTTTTTCATCTTTTTGTGTCTTCTTCAATTTCTCTCATGAGTGTTCTGTAGTTCCTAGAGTACAGATCCTTTACCTCTTTGGTTAGGTTTATTCTGAGGTATCTTATGGTTTTTGGTGCTATTGTAAATGGAATTGTTTCTCTAATTTCTCTTTCTACAGTTGTGTTGTTAGTGTATAAGAAAGCAACTGATTTCTGTGCATTGATTTTGTATCGTGCTACATTACTGAATTACTGTACGAGTTCTAATAATTTGGGGGTGGAGTCTTTTGGATTTTCAACATAAAGTATCATGTCCTTTGAGGAGAGAGAGAGTTTGACTTCTTCTTTGCCAATTTGAATACCATTATTTCTTTTTGTTGTCTGATTGCTGTTGCTAGGACTTCTAGTACTATGTTGAACAATAGTGGCAAGAGTGGGCATCCTTGACGTGTTCCTGATCTTAAGGGAAAGGCTCTCAGCTTTTCCCCATTGAAGATGATATTCGCTGTGGGTTTTTCATAGATGGATTTTATGAACTTGAGGAATGTGCCCTCTATCCCTATACTCTGAAGAGTTTTAATCAGGAAAGGATGCTGTATTTTGTCAAATGCTTTTTCTGCATCAATTGAGAGGACCATATGGTTCTTCTCTCTCCTCTTATTAATGTGTTCTATCACATTGATTGATTTGCGAATGTTGAACCACCCTTGTATCCCGGGGATAAATCCCACTTGGTCATGGTGGATGATCCTTTTAATGTATTGTTGGATCCTATTAGCTAGGATTTTGTTGAGAATTTTGGAATCCATATTCATCAGGGATATTGGTCTGAAATTCTCCTTTTTGATGGGGTCTTCACCTAGTTTGGGGATTAAGGTAATGCTGGCCTAATAGAATGAGTCTGGAAGCTTTCCTTTTGTTTCTATTTTTGGAAACAACTTCAGGAGAATGGGTAATATTTCTTCTTTGAATGTTTGGTAGAATTCCCCAGGGAATCCATCAGGCCCTGGACTCTTATTTTTTGGGAGGTTTTTGATCACTGCTTCAATCTTGTTACTGGTTATTGGCCTATTCAGGTTGTCAATTTCTTCCTGTTTCAGTCTTGGCAGTTTATAGGTTTCCCGGAAGGCATCCATTTCTTCCAGGTTGCTTAATTTATTGGCATATAGTTGCTGCTAATAATTTCTAATAGTTGTTTCTATTTCCTTGGTGTTAGTGGTGATATCTCCCCTTTCATTCATAATTTTATTAATTTGGGTCCTTTCTCTTTTCTTTTGGATAAGTCTGGCCAGTGGTTTATCGATCTTATTAATTCTTTCAAAGAACCCGCTTCTGGTTTCATTGATCTGATATTCTGTGTTTCTGGTTTCTAATTCATTGATCTCTGCTCTAATTTTAATTATTTCTCTTCTAATCCATGGCTTAGGCATCGTTTATTGCTTTTTCTCTAGTTCTTTAAGGTGTAAAGTTAGTTGGTGAATTCGGGATTTTTCTGTTTTTTTGAGTGAGGCTTGGATGGCTATGTATTTCCCCCTTCAGACCACCTTTGCAGTATCCCATAGATTTTGGGCTGATGTGTTTTCGTTCTCATTGGTTTCCATGAATTGTTTAAGTTCTTCTTTGATTTCCTGGTTGACCCAAACATTCTTGAGCAGAGTGGTCTTTAGCTTCCAAGTGTTTGAATTTCTTCCAAATTTTTTCTGTGATTGAGTTCCAGTTTTAAAGCATTATGGTCTGAGAATATGCAGGGAATTATCTCAATCTTTTGGTATCAGTTGGGATCTGATTTGTCACCCAGTATGTGGTCTATTCTGGAGAAAGTTCCATGTGTGCTCGAGAAGAATGACTATTCTGTTGTTTTAGGGTGGAATGTTTTGTATATATCTATGAGGTCCATCTGGTCCAGTGTGTCATTCAAAGCTCTTGTTTCTTTGTTGATTTTCTGCTTAGATGATCTGTTTATTGCTGAGAGTGGAGTATTGAGGTCTCCTACAATTCACGTATTGTTATCAATATGACTCTTTATTTTGGTTAACAGTTGGCTTAGGTAGTTGGCTGCTCCCATGTTGGGGTCATAGATATTTACAATTGTTAGATCTTTTTGTTGGATAGACCCTTCAAGAATGATATAGTATCCTTCTGTGTCTCTAACTACAGTCTTTATCTTAAAATCTAATTTATCTGATATGAGAATTGCTACCCCAGCTTTCTTTTGAGGTCCGCTGGCATGGAAGATGGATCTCCATCCCTTCACTTTCAGTCTGAATGTATTTTTAGGTTCAAAATGAATCTCTTGTAGACAGTATATGGTTGGTTCCCGTCTTTTTATCCAATCTGCGACCCTGTGCCATTTTATGGGAACATTTAGGCCGTTCACATTGAGAGTGATTATTGAAAGATATGAATTTATTGTCATCATGTTCCCTGTGAAGTCTTTGTTTCTATAGATTGTCTCTGTAAATTTCTGTTGTATATCACTCTTGGGGTCTTTCTCCTTTTATAGAACCCCCCTTAATATTTCTTGCAGGGCCAGCTTAGTGGTCACATATTCTTTCAGTTTCTGCTGGTCTTGGAAGCTCTGCATCTCTCCATCCATTCTGAATGACAGCCTTGCCAGATAAAGCATTCTTGGCTGCATGTTCTTCTCATTTAGTACCCTGATTATGTCTTGCCAGGCCTTTCTGGCTTGCCAGGTCTCTGTGGATAGGTCTGACATTACTCTGATGTTCCTCCCTCTGTACATGAGGAACCTCTTCCCCCTAACTGCCCTTAAGATCGTTTCCTTTGATCTAAGATTTGTGAATTTTACTATTACATGCTGGGGCATTGGCCTGTTTTCCTTGATCTTGGGAGGGGTCCTCTCTGCCTCTAGGACATGAATGTTTATTTCATTCCCCAGATTAGGGAAGTTCTCAGCTACGATTTGCTCAAATATATCTTCTAGTCCTCTCTCTTCCTCCACCGCCTCAGGTATCCCAATAATTCTGACATTGGAATGTTTCATGGTGTCACTTATTTCTCTGATTCTATTTTCATGGATTTTGAGTTGTTTCTCCCTGGGCTCCTCTTTATCCTTCTTTTCTATCAATTGTTCTTCTAGATCACTAATTTTTTCTTCTGCCTCACTTATCCTAGCTGTTAGATTATCTAGATTAGATTGGATCTCATTGATAGCATTTTTAAGTTTTGCCAGTTCAGCTTTCATTTTTACCTTTATAGACTCTGTGTTGCCATTAATCAATTTCTCTGTTCTAGCTATTGTCTTCATAACTGTTACCCTGAAGTCCATTTCAGACATCTTGGTTATATCTGTATCCATTTGTAAATCTGTGGCAGAAGTCACAGTCTCTGAGTCTTTCTTATTTTGGGGGTTCCTGCTTGTAGTCATTCTGTTGAGGGGTGGTGGAGGGAATGTACAGAGTCCAAATTATTGACCACAACCTAAGCAAGATGCACCTGTTTTATAGGGAACTTAGGTTGCTGGCCTCTTGTTCTCCCAGCCTGTCTTCTGGAGGAGGGGCATGCTGTGCTGTTACTCAGGCAACCCTGTTTGGGCAGAGTTGCCCTGCCCCCTGTGGGGGGGATGGGCTCAGTGAAAACCGTTTTCTGGGGGGCTTTTGTTCTCTGGTGGCTTTCCCTGGTGGTTTTTGCGTCTCTTCCAAGAGTCTGAGCAGAAGAATCAAACTGCCTCAGAGCAGACAGATCACAGTTTGTTCTTCAGTGAGCTCTCCAGGCCACACTATCTCAGTTTCTGTCTGTGCTGCTATAAACTGCAGGGTCCTGGGTTGTGTGCCCCTCAGCAGGGCTCCCAGTCCTCATCTCCAGGTTGGGGCCAGGGGGCACGTCTCTGCCCTTTATGCTTCTAACACCACCAGCTGCCCCCAGTTCACAC
>NW_023270268.1:19680649-19782499 GCF_011800145.1 Mirounga leonina
AGGCTTTTGCTCACAGGTGGTGCAGGATTCCCACAGCTCCCTCCCCCTTCCGTTTATCTTCCAATATGTGCCTGTGGAATCACGGCTCCTGCTTCATACCTTGAAACCAACCACCTGCGATATTCTGTTTGTAGAGATCCAGATATATCTTCTTACATCTCAGGCTGACTTCTTGGGTGTTCAGAGTGGTCTGGTAGATATCCAGCTCAATTCAGGGGACCATTTGGAATAGGGTCCCCTACTCCTCTGCCATCTTTCCCCCCCCCCTCTTACCATCACTTCATGATGGGCAGAATATATTTCTCTAAATCTTGACTTTGGGCTTGACCATATAACTTGCTTGGCCAGTGGGTTTCCTTGCATGGTTGGGTTTGCCTTTTTGAGCTTTTTCCATTTCCATGAAAAAAACACACCCTGGGGAACCCTACAGCCTAGGCTCCAGAATGAGACTGGTAGTCATGCTACCAGGATATTCACTCTGAAATGTCTTATAACTAGTTGGCTCTTTGGGGCTATGGTTTTTCTGAAACATGTGATTATTGAGTTATCAGAGTGAATGTGATCATCACAGGAGATAGTATATTCATTATAAGAAATTTCACAATGAAACCTATATGTTGGTTTTAACTTTACTTAAATTACTATGTGATCATTGCATTGACAAATGAAAATACTAGATTTAGATTGATGGGAGAATCAGAGGCAGCTCATAGATGAGTGAAACCAGATTTATTTATCTAAAGGATAGATAAAGAAGTCCATGTAGTCAGGATACTTAGCAGAGAGATCAGCTATATTCTCCAAAAGTTATAAGCTTCTGGACATCCAGAACCTTATCAGAAGAGCACAGTTGCAAATGAAAATGCCTGAGTGGGCAAGAGTTACACCAAAACTTTTGGGAGCTCAAGTGCTGCCTGTAGGTCACCTAAAGCTGGAGTGATTCTGCATGCAAGTGGCTCTGGATCTGTGCTGGTACCACAAATATTGGTACAGTGCATTTAGGAAATATCAGTTATTCTTTTATTTCTACTAATTATTTCACACACCCTCAAAAACTTGGTGGATTTTCTCTCAGTAGATGCTAGGTTCTATGGGTCTCCAGTGGTTATTGATACAGCCATTTCCATATTCATATTCACCCACATGTGCCCACTTGCATGCATGTAGTACCTGCCTGTGTTCTTCTGTGCTCTATAGTTTATGTCTGTCAATAAACTCGTAGAAGGAACTGACAGGTGACCTACTGTCTTCTTGATGGAACTGCTCAGTTCACTCACAGCAGTGTATTCAGAGCTATAATCAGGTTCCCCCAGGAAGGTACATGCAAGTCCATATACTTTCACATTTGCATTCAACTTACAGGAGTGATTTCTTACTTTTAAGATCTGCCACAGGTATGATTTTATTTCAACTCAGGATATAATCATCTTAATCTGAAATTAACATCTAATTGCTGGAGTTCCTTGAGGACTATGATTCATCATTTCATTGATATATCTGACTGCCATTTAATGCTCAGGACCTTTTCAGACCTCGTATTTTGCAGACACAACAGCAGATCTTTGGGATTCCAGTGAAATAGATGGGTAAGTGAGAGAATCACACCTATAATATTGTCCCTCAGACAGTAATAGTGCTATATAGTTATTTTAAATGCTCCAGTAATTACATTCTGAAAATATCAGAAAGCATCATATTTTAGCTGTCATTTAGCACTGCGGGGAAGCAGGGCATAGCCCACATTCTTATTTTCCCAAGGAGTTATTCATATATACCCAATAGATTCAAGTACCTCCTTCCTACCACCCACAGTTTGAGTCACAATATTTTCTGGATCAAAACTGGGATACCTGATCTATAAGATCCAACACCTATTGTGGGAATAGGGGAGATTACTTAAAATGGAAATAAGAAAATTTGGGGCATGTTGTTGCTAAATACTGATCGACAGAATCAACTTACAAGAATAGCCCTGGGTTTTATTATAATTATTTGGGCTATCTATTGAAACTACATTGTAATTGTGGCCATGAAAATACCAAAGCACTGTTCTTTAAATTATATGTTTGGATTCAGACTTCTCAGTATTTCATACTGACCTATTTATTGATGTTAAGTAATATTATTGTTTCTTTATTTTTTCTTATTTTGCATAACAAACTGCTTTAGAATCAAACTTCATGTGTTCTAGAATACTTCCTGTTATTCTCTAGGCTAATAAAAGAATGTTAATTTTATCTTACTAGATATCCAAAATCTAACTCTGCACCACATACTTCTAAACTCTAGCCACTAAATCATACTTTCTACATTTTGACAACCACTTTCATATATACAGGTCTATTACTTTCAAGATTATTCAGTAAGATAAGAAGAAAAGGGAAATTATAGCATTTAATCTCAATGACTCTAGAACTCATTGTCTATAAAGGAGAATGATTTTCGGATGTGCCACAAGTGTTAGTTGATTTTGCCTCAGACTGGGAGAACTAGGTTTCTTTCAGGAATTATTCACTGATAAAGCTCATGTACCATCCAGCCTCCTGGTGATTCTCAAATTCAAATAGATTCTGCAATACCAGTACTATCGAGAACATCCATTGGAGGACACTAGAACACAACAAATAGATGAGAATGTAGGAATACATAAGTAGCTCAAAGTAAGTTCTCTGCACAAAATCAGACAGTTTACTCTCCAAAATTAAATCTAATTGCTCAACTATAAAAATATGATCATAATATTTCTACTGAAAAACACATTTTATCACTGGTGCTCTTAGTCTTCCAAAGTTGTAATTTTAGAAATGTGATGGATGGCATACCCAGGAGGTAAATGAATAAAATATTTTAATAACCTGAACCTTTACATAGGAGTTGCTTGCAAGTTCTGCTTAATAGCCTAACCTTAATCAAACCTTCATTGATAAGCAAATGGAGTCCTTTGCAGGTTGTTGTTATGGAGTTTGTCTGACAATCCCTCTGATAATAGAAAAGTTTATAAGGCTCATGGAGAAAAAAGACCAAACTCAGGGGTTCTCTTTGCTGCAGAAGGGAGTTACCTAAGGCAAATTAATTTAAGTAAAAGCCCTGATGAGATGAAATCTTTGACATCCACGGGGAGGGTTTATAAACACTATAATATGTTTTCAAGTGTGTGAACATTCTGTTAACATTTTTAAATCTCAAATTACAATTATTTATAAGATGTGAATATCATTTAGATATTTGGGTCTTTAATTTTTGTTTAGAATAAGATGAGGCTTGTGTTTTGGACTTGTCCCTATTTCTTAGATTCCCCCAATCCAACTATAAATAACATATAGCTTTGAATTGTAATTAGTGATGCCAACAGTATGACAATTTATTAAATAATATTTGTGCTTAACAACTGTCACCAAAAATAAATATTTTGTCAGAAAAAGTAAACACTCATACATAAATTTACCTTGGTAATAAAGGCAACAGTGGGGATTTATTTCCACTTTATACACAGGGGGGCACTCTGGATTCTGTTTGCAAAGGAAGAAGATGAAAAATTCTGGGACTAACTTCCTTCTGGCAGTCTCCGTTTGACCCAGAATACTTAATTCCGAGTGGGAATGACAAGGCAGCAAACTTTTCCATTGGAGGATATAATTAATTTCAGTTAAGTTCCCCTCTCACATTATAGGTTGTCAGGCAATGAACAGCATCATTCATGTTAGTGAGCTAACAAAGACTTTGTTAAGGCAGGCATTTAAAAACTTGTAGGTGGTAGTTCTAGTGAGTTAGAAATGTCAGAAACCATTTAGAATCCTCGCAGTGAGTTTCAAAACCCCAAATGGGGTTCTAGCCCCTTGTGAAACATTTATGGTGCAAATCATTTAATTGTTTTTGGCCAGGGCTCAATTTCTTCATCTTTATTTTTTTATTATGTTATGTTAATCAGCATACATTACATCATTAGTTTTTGATGTAGTGTTCCATTATTCATGTTTGCGTATCACACCCAGTGCTCCATGCAGTACGTGCCCTCTTTAATACCTATCACAAGGCTAACCAATCCCCCCACCCCCCTCCCATCTAGAACCCTCAGTTTGTTTTTCAGAGTCCAGTCTCTCATGGTTCGTCTACCCCTCCGATTTTCCCCCCTTCATTTTCCCCTTCCTGCTATCTTCTTCTTCTTCTTTTTTTAACATATAATGTATTATTTGTTTCCAAGGTACAGGTCTGTGATTCATCTGTCTTACACAATTCGCAGTGCTCACCATAGCACGTACCCTCCCCAATGTCTATCACCCAGCCACCCCATCCCTCCCACCCCTACCACTCCAGCAACCCTCAGTTTGTTTCCTGAGATTAAGAATTCCTCATATCAGTGAGGTCATATGATACATGTCTTTCTCAAATTGACTTATTTTGCTCAGCATAATACCCTCCAGTTCCATCCATGTCATTGCAAATGGCAAAATTTCATTCCTTTTGATGGCTGCATAATATTCCGTTGTATATATATACCACATCTTCTTTATCCATTCATCTGTTGATGGACATCTTGGCTCTTTCCACAGTTTGGCTATTGTGGACATTGCTGCTGTAAACATCAGGGTGCACATACCCCTTCGGATCCCTACATTTGTATCTTTGGGGTAAATACCCAGTAGTGCAATTGCTGGATCACATGATAGCTCTATTTTCAACTTTTTGAGGAACCTCCATACTCTTTTTCAGAGTGGCTGCCCCAGCTTGCATTCCCACCAACAGTGTAGGAGGGTTCCCCTTTCTCTGCATCCCTGCCAACATCTGTCGTTTCCTGACTTGTTAATTTTAGCCATTTTGACTAGTGTGAAGGGGTATCTCATTGAGGCTTTGATCTGGATTTCTCTGATGCCGAGCGATGGTGAGCACTTTTTCATGTGTCTGTTGGCCATTTGGATGTCTTCTTTGGAAAAATGTCTGTTCATGTCTTCTGCCCATTTCTTGATTAGATCATTTGTTCTTTGGGTGTTGAGTTTGATACGTTCTTTATAGATTTTGGATACTAGTCCTTTATGTGATATGTCATTTGCAAATATCTTCTCCCATTCTGTCGGTTGTCTTTTGGTTTTGTTGACTGTTTCTTTTGCTGTGCAAAAGCGGTTTTATCTTGATGAAGTCCCAATAGTTCATTTTTGCCCTTGCTTCCCTTGCCTTTGGTGATGTGTCTAGGAAGAATCTGCTGTGGCTGAGGTTGAAGAGGTTGCTGCCTGTGTTCTCCTTTAGGATTTGGATGGACTCCTGTCTCACATTGAGGTCTTTCAACCATTTGGAGTCTATTTTTGTGTGTGGTGTAAGGAAATGGTCCAGTTTCATTCTTCTGCATGTGGCGGTCCAATTTTCCCAACACCATTTGTTGAAGAGACTGTCTTTTTGCCATTGGACAGTCTTTCCTGCTTTGTCAAAGATGAGTTGACCATAGAGTGGAGGGTCCATTTCTGGGCTCTCTATTCTGTTCCATTGATCTATATGTCTGTTTTTGTGCCAGTACCACACTGTCTTGATGATGACAGCTTTGTAATAGAGCTGGAAGTCCGGAATTGTGATGCCACCAGCTTTGCTTCTCTTTTTCAACATTCCTCTGGCTATTCAGGGTCTTTTCTGGTGCCATACAAATTTTAGGATTCTTTGTTCCATTTCCTTGAAAAAAGTGGTTAGTATTTTGATAGGGATTGCATTGAATGTGTAGATTGCTCTAGGTAGCATTGACATCTTCACAATATTTGTTCTTTCAATCCACGTGAATGGAACGTTTTTCCATTTCTTTGTGTCTTCCTCAATTTCTTTCATGAGTATTTTATAGTTTTCTGAGTACAGATTCTTTGCCTCTTTGGTTAGATTTATTCCTAGGTATCTTATGGTTTTGGGTGCAATTGTAAATGGGATCGACTCCTTAATTTCTCTTTCTTCTGTCTTGTTGTTGGTGTGTAGGAATGCCACTGATTTCTGTGCATTGATTTTATATCCTGCCACTTTGCTGAATTCCTGTATGAGTTCTAGCGGTTTTGGGTGGAGTCTTTGGGTTTTTCACATAAAGTATCATATCATCTGCAAAGAGTGAGAGTTTGACTTCTTTGCTGATTTGGATACCTTTTATTTCTTTTTGTTGTCTGATTGCTGTGGCTAGGACTTCTAATACTATGTTGAATAGCAGTGGTGATAGTGGACATCCCTGCCGTGTTCCTGACCTTAGGGGGAAAGCTCTCAGTTTTTCCCCATTGAGAATGATATTTGCTGCGGGTTTTTCATAGATGGCTTTTATGATATTGAGGTATATACCGTTTATCCCTACACTCTGAAGTATTTTGATCAAGAAAAGATGCTGTACTTTGTCAAATGCTTTTTCTGCATCTATTGAGAAGATCATATGGTTCTTGTTCTTTCTTTTATTAATGTATTGTAACACATTGATTTGCGGATGTTGAACCAACCTTGCAGCCCAGGGATAAATCCCACTTGGTCGTGGTGCATAATCCTTTTAATACACTGTTGGATCCTATTGGCTAGTATTTTGGTGAGAATTTTTGCATCCATGTTCATCAGGGATATTGGTCGATAATTCTCCTTTTTGATGGGGTCTTTGTCTGGTTTGGGATCAAGGTAATGGTGGCCTCATAAAACGAGTTTGGAAGTTTTCCTTCCATTTCTATTTTTTGGAACAGTTTCAGAAGAATAGGTATTAATTCTTTAAATGTTTGGTAGGATTCCCATGGGAAGCCATCTGGTCCTAGGCCTTTTTTTTGGAGGGGGGGGAAGATTTTTGATGACTGCTTCAATTTTCTTAGTGGTTATAGGTCTGTTCAGGTTTTCTATTTCTTCTTGGTTCAGTTTTGGTAGTTGATACATCTCTAGGCATGCATCCATTTCTTCCAGATTATCTAATTTGCTGGCATAGAGTTGCTCATAATATGTTCTTATAATTGTTTGTATTTCTTTGGTGTTGGTTGTGATCTCTCCTCTTTCATTCATGATTTTATTTATTTGGGTCATTTCTCTTTTCTTTTTGATAAGTCTGGCCAGGGGTTTATCAATCTTACTAATTCTTTCAAAGAACCAGTTCCTAGTTTCGTTGATCTGTCCTACTGTTCTTTTGGTTTCTATTTCATTGATTTCTGCTCTGATCTTTATTATTTCTCTTCTCCTGCTGCGTTTAGGCTTTATTTGCTATTTTTTCTCCAGTTCCTTTAGGTGTAGGGTTAGGTTGTGTATTTGAGACCTTTCTTGTGTCTTGAGAAAGGCTTGTATTGCTATCTACTTTTCTCTTAGGACCACCTTTTTTGTATCCCAAAGATTTTGTACAGTTGTGTTTTCATTTTCATTTGTTTCCATGAAATTTTTTAATTCTTCTTTAATTTCCTGGTTGACCCATTCATTCTTTAGTAGGATGCTCTTTAGCCTCCATGTATTTGAGTTCTTTCCAACTTTCCTCTTATGACTGAGTTCTATTTTCAAAGCGTTGTGGTCCAAAAATGTCAGGGAATGATCCCAATCTTTTGGTGCTTGTTGAGACCTGATTTGTGACCTAGGATGTGATCTATTCTGGAGAATGTTCCATGGGCACTAGAGAATAATGTGTATTCTGTTGCTTTGGGATGGAATGTTGTGAATATATCTGTGAAGTCCATTTGGTCCAGTGTGTCCTTTAAAGTCTTTATTTCCTTGTTGCTCTTTTGCTTAGATGATCTGTCCATTTAAGTGAGGGGAATGTTAAGGTCCCCCACTATTATTGTATTGTTGTTGATGTATTTCTTTGCTGCTGTTATTAATTGGCTTATATAATTGCTCCCATGTTAGGGGCATAGATATTTACAATTGTTAGGTCTTCTTGTTGGATAGACCCTTTCATTATTTATTTATTTTTAATATTATGTTATGTTAATCACCATATATTACATCATTAGTTTTTGATGTAGTGTTCCATGATTCGTTGTTTGCATATAACACCCAGTGCTCCATGCAGAACATGCCCTCTTTAATACCCATCACCAGGCTAACCCATCCCCCACCCCCTCCCCTCTAGAACCCTCAGTTTGTTTTTCAGAGTCCATCATCTCTTATGGTTCGTAGACCCTTTCATTATGATATAGTGTCCTTCCTCATCTCTTATATAGTCTTTGGTTTAAAATCTAATTTGTCTGATATAAGGATTGCCACCCCAGCTTTCTTTTGATGTCCATTAGTATATGGCTTTCCACCCCTCACTTTCAATCTGGGGGTGTCTTTGGGTCTAAAATGAGTCTCTTGCAGACAACATATCGATGGGTCTTGTTTTTTTTTTTCTTTCTAATCTGATAGCCTGTGTCTTTTGATTGGGGCATTTAGCCCATTTACATTCAGGGTAACTATTGAAAGATATGAATTTAGTGCCATTGTATTGCCTGTAAGATGACTGTTACTGTATATTGTCTGTGTTCCTTTCTGGTCTATGTTACTTTTAGACTCTCTCTTTACTTAGAGGTCTCCTTTCAATATTTCTTGTAGGGCTCGTTTTGTGTTTGCAATTTCCTTTAGCTTTTGTTTGTCCTGGAAGCTTTTTATCTCTCCTTCTATTTTCAGTGACAGCCTAGCTGGATATAGTATTCTTGGCTGCATATTTTTCTCGTTTAGTGCTCTGAATATTATCCTGCCAGTCCTTTCTGGCCTGCCAGTTCTCTGTGGCTAGGTGTGTTGCCAATCTAATGTTTCTACCCTTGTAGGTTACAGATCTCTTCTCCCGAGCTGCTTTCAGGGTTTTCTCTTTGTCTCTGAGACTCGTAAGTTTTACTATTAGATGTCAGGGTGTTGACCTATTTTTATTGATTTTGAGGGGGGTTCTCTGTGCCTCTTGGATTTTGATGCCGTTTCCTTCCCCAAATTAGGGAAGTTCTCTGGTATAATTTGCTCCAATATACCTTCTGCCCCTCTCTCTCTTTCTTCTTCTTCTGGGAACCCCATTATTCTAATATTGTTTCATCTTTTGGTATCACTTATCTCTCGAATTCTGCCCTCGTGATCCAGTAGTTGTTTATCTCTCTTTTTCTCAGCTTCTTTATTTTCCATCATTTGGTCTTCAATATCACTGATTCTCTCTTCTGCCTCATTTATCCTAGCCTTACAGTCTCTTTTTTTTTATTGTACCTCATTAATAGCCTTTTTGATTTTGACTTTGTTAGATTTTAGTTCTTTTATTTCTCCAGAAAGGGTTTCTCTAATAACTTCCATGCTTTTTTCAAGCCCAGCTAGTATCTATAAAATCGTCATTCTGAACTCTAGTTCCGACATCTTACTAATGTCCGTATTGATTAGTTCCCTGGCAGTCGGTGCTGCCTCTTGTTCTTTTTTATTGAGGTGAGTTTTTCCATCTTGTCATTTTGTCCAGAAGAGAAGAGATGAATGAGAGAACAAAGTGCTAAAAGGGTAACAACGACCCAGAAAAATATACACTAAACAAATCAAAAGTGACCTGAAATTGGGGAAAAAGAAAGGGAAAGAAAAAAAAAAGAAAAGAAAAAGAAAAAGATAAAGATAAAAACAAATGAACAAACTGACAAAAAGAGAATATGATCAAATATGATCAGGCTGGTGCATAGATCAGTGCCACACACTAGATTTTGGGCATATTTTGGTCTGTTAGAAGAAAGTGCCTCCCAAATTTTTAAAGAAAGAAGAACTTATATATGTACAAAAATAAGGGTAAATACAATGAAGGGATGGAATATGACTGTAAAGATGTAAATTATAAAAGATTTTATAAAAGGAATTGATAAGATAAAAAGTTGGTTGAAAAAAAGAAGAGGATTAAAAAAGAGGGTGGGGAGAATGTGATCAGGCAGGAGACTAGAACAAAGCCATACACTAGAGATTTAGGTATATTTTGTACTGTTAGAAGAAACTGTATCCAAAATTTTAAAGAGAGAACAACTTTTATATGTATACCGAAAATAAGGTTAAGTACTATGAAGGGACAGAATATGACTCTAAAAATGAAAAATAAAAAAAAATTTAAAAAAAGGGATTGATAAGATGTTGAAAATCGGAAAAAGAAAAATTAAAATAAAAAGTAAAAAAATTAACTTTGAAAGACTAAAGAATCATGGTAAAAAAGCCATGAGTTCTATGTGGAGTATTCTCCTAGCGCTGGAGTTCTGCCATTCTCATTGATCGGTCAACTTGGTCTTGGCTAGCTGTTCTTGCTGATCTTCTGGGGGAGGGGCCTGTTGCCGTAGTTCCCAAATGTGTTTGTGGGAGGCAGAATTACCCCACCCTTGCCGGGTCTGGGCTAAGTAATCTGCTGGGGTTTGATCTTGGGAGCTTTTGTTCCCTGCAAGGTTTCCCTACAGCTTTGGAGGATGAGAGTGAAAATGGCGGCCTCCCAATCTCCGCCCTGGAGGAGCCAAGAACTCGGGGCCCCACTCCTCAGTGAGCCTCCTGAGAAAAGCAGTCAATCACTCCTGTCTCCCCTGTCTCTGGCTGCACTCCGTGCTCACCAGGCCTGTGACCAAGCATTTCTATCTCTGGCACACGACCCCATGTGGTGTCTCCAAACCCAGCAGACCCCCGCAGTGTACTCCCAATCTGCCCCTCCCAGGGGAGGAGGGGGAGTCTCCCCTGATCTGCCTCTTGTTGGGTCCCTGCTGGAAAAGCAGTGGCCTGACTGTGCCACAGATCATGGTTTATGGCAACCCTGAGCTGAGAGCCCACTCCTTGGCTCCTTCTCTGCAGCTGGCTTCCCTGCTCCGATACCTGGGAGCTCTGCTGTACTCAGGCATCCCCAGTCTTTCTGTGACCCTGAGGGTCCTGAGACCACACTGTCCCAGTGAGGGTTCCACCCCCCGCTTAGCCACTGGAGCCACGTCCCTCAGCAGAGTCGATTTCTAAAGTTTCCGATGTTGTGCTCTGCTGCTCTATCACTTGGGGGTAGTGGCTGACGGACGCCCCCTCCCTCACCGTCTATCCTCCCGAATATCTCCTCGGATTCACTTCTTCGCATGTCCTGCCTTCCAGAAAATGGTCACTTTTCTGTTCAGAGATTTACTGCTATTCTTTTCTTCGATCTCCTGTGGAGTTTGTATGTGTTCAGAATGGGTTGATAGCTATATAGCTGAATTCCTGGGACCAGACGAAATATAGGTCTCCTACTCCTCCGCCATCTTGCTCCTCCTCCAATTTCTTCATCTTTAAGAGTGATGCATATATGTGTTAAGCTGTTTACATGTTTTGGGGAGGGGGGCATAAATGACTAAATGATTTTAAAGGTAGTCAAAAGCATTCTACAAAATATAAACTTGTTTCAGAAGTGTGGAATAATTATAGTTAGGGTGCTTATAATACAGGCATACCTCAGAGATATGGCAGGTTTGGTTGAGACCACTCAATAAAATGAATATCCCAATTGAGCAAGTCAAATGAATTTTTTGGTTTCTCAGTGTATATAAAAGTTGTGTTTATACTACACTGTAGTCTATTAAGTGTGCAATAGAATTATGTCTAAAAATGCACATGCCTTAATTTAAAAATACTTTACTGTTTAAAAAATGCTAACCTTTTCCTGAGCTTTCAGCAAGTTGGAATCGTTTTGCTCCTGAGAACTCTTGTCTCCATATTGATGGCTGCTGACTGATCAGGGTGGTGATTGCCAAAGGTGGGGTGGCAGTGGCAATTTCTTAAAATAAGACAACAATGAATTTGCCACATTGACTGACTCTTTCTTTCACAAACAATTTCTCTGTAGCACCCAATGCTGCCTGATAGCATTTTACCCACAGTAGAACTTCTTTTGAAATTGGAGTTAATCCTTTCAAATCCTGCCACTGCTCTATCAACTGAGTTTATGTGATATTCTAAATCCTTTGCTGTCATTTCAAGTCTTCACAGCATCTTCATCAGGACTAGATTCCATCTCAAAAAAGCACTTTCTTTACTCATCTGTAAGGAGCAAGTCCTCATCTGTTAGTTTTATCATGAGATTGCAGCAATTCAGCCCCATCTTCAGGCTCCATTTCTAATTCTAGTTCTCTTACTATTTCTACACATCTGCAGTTACTTTCCCCACTAAAGTCTTGAACCTTCTATTTGTGAAATCAAAAAATTGCAGTAAAGTGCAATAAGATGAGATATGTTTGTAATTTAGTATTTTAATTGCATGGCATTTATTTAATTCTTCTTTTTTTCACAAAAATAGAGACATACCAGTGGTGGGCAGGAGGGCTGTGTGGCTGAGTCATCTATAGGCACTTAACATTTATGCATGTACTGCCTCCACATTTTGGTATGGTACTTTTCTTCTTCTCTTCCTCCCTGTCCCAGCAAAACATCAATGGGACCTTCAGATTCCGTGATTTGAGAAGAGCCTAATGAAAGTGTGGGCAGGATTTAGGGAAAGTGTGCAGCACCCTGAGGCAAGCAATTGTGGAGAGCTCATGTCTACCTTTGGACAAGGGCAAGGGCAGGGAGCTCTACAGACAGGGCTCCCCAAGGAGCCTCAGCCTCAGGTAAAGTCAGGGTATCCACTGCAAATTGGGGGGTGGGGAGCCAAGGACAGAAATATCTGACCTCACTGTTACCCTCTTTCCAGTCTCCTGCCCTTGTCCTCCACTTCTGTGTGTGTGTGTATCAATCACTTCTTTATTCATTCATCACTTGAGCTGCTTCTGTAGTTTGCCTATTGTAAATAATGCTGCAATAAACATATGGGGGCATATATCTTTTCAAATTAGTATTTTGGTATTCTTTGGGTAAATACACAGTAGTAGAATTACTGGATTGTATGGTAGTTCTATTTTTCATTTTTTAAGGAACCTCAATACTGTTTTCAACAGTGGCTGCACCAGTTTGCGTTCCCACCAACAATGCGTGAAGTTTGCCTTTTCTCCACATCCTCACCAACACTTGTTGTTTCTTGTGTTTTTTATTTTAGTCATTCTGACAGGTGTGAGATGATAGCTCATTGGTTTTTACTTTTTAATATTTATTTATTTATTTTTAAAGATTTTATTTATTTTTTGACAGAGAGAGACCATGCGAGAGGGAACACAAGCAGGGGAGTGGGAGAGGGAGAGGTAGGTTTCCTGCTGAGCAGGGAGCCTGATGCGAGGCTCGATCCCAAGACCCTGGGATCATGACCTGAGCTGAAGGCAGACGCTTAATGACTGAGCCACCAGGTGCCCTGTTTTTGTTTTTTGTTTTTTAGATTTATTTATTTATTTGAGAGAGCGCAAGACAGAGCACATGAGTGGGTGGAGGGCAGAGGGAGAGGGAGAGAATCTCAAGCAGACTCCCTGGTGAGCATGGAGCCTGATGCAGGGCTTGATCTCTTGACCCTGAGATTATGACCTGAGTAGAAATCAAGAGTCAGATGCTTAACTGACAGAGCCACCCAGGTGCCCCTCATTGCTGTTTTAATTTGCATTTCCCTAATGATGACTGATGTTGAGCATCTTTTTATATGTCTATTGCCATCTGTATGTCTTTTTTGGAGAAATGTCTGTTTATGTCTTCTGCCCATTTTTTAATTGGATTATTTGTTTTTGGGAGGGTATTGAGTTGTATCAGTTCTTTATATATTTTGGATACTAACCCTTTATCAGATATGCCATTTGCACATATCTTCTGTCATTCAGTAGGTTATCTTTCAGTTTTGTTGATTGTTTCCTTTACTGTACAGAAGCTTTTTATTTTGTTGTAGTCCCAATAGTTTATTTTTGCTTTTATTTCTCTTGTCTCAGAAGACATATCTAGACAAAAGTAGTTACAGTTGATGTCAGAGAAATTACTGCCTGTGCTCTCTTCTAGAATTTTTATGGTTTCAGGTCACATTTAGGTCCTTAATCCATTTTGAATTTATTTTTGTGTATGGTGTAAGAAAGTGGTCCAATTTCATTCTTTTTTTTTTTTTTTAAGATTTTATTTATTTATTTGTCAGAGAGAGAGAGAGAGCGCGCACAAGCAAGGGAGGCTGCAGGCAGAGGGAGAAGCAGGCTTCCTGCTGAGCAAGGAGCCCAACATGGGACTCGATCCCAGAACCCTGGGATCATGACCTGAGCCAAAGGGAGATGCCCAACTAACTGAGCCACTCAGGTGTCCCAGTCCAGTTTCATTCTTTTGCATGATAGTGTCCAGTTTTCCCAACACCATTTGTGGAAGTGGCTTTTTCCCATTGCATATTCTTACCTCATCTGCTGAAGATTAATGGAACGTATAATTGTGGGTTTATTTCTGGGCTCTCTATTCTGTTCTATTGATCTATGTGTCTATTTTTGTGCCAGTACCATACTGTTTTGATTACTACAGATTTGCATTATACCTTGAAATCTGGTATTGTGATACATCTGGTTTGCTTTTCTTTTTCAAGATTTAATTTGGCTATGCAGGGTTTTTTTGTGGTTCCATACAAATTTTAGGATTGTGTTTTCCTAGTTATGTGAAAAATGCTATTGGTATTTTGATAGGGATTGCATCAAATCTGTAGATTGCTTCGGGTAGTATGGACATTTTAGCAATATTTATTCTTCCAATCCATGAACATGGCATATCTTTCCATTTCTTTGTGTCATCTTCAATTTCTTTCATCAGTGTTTTATAGTTTTTAGAGTACAGGTCTTTCACCTCCTTTGTCAGGTTTATTCCCAGGTATTTTATTATTTTTGGTGTAATTGTAAATGAGATTGTTTTCTTAATATGTCTTTTTGCTGCTTCACTATTAGTGTAAAGAAATGTAACAGATTTCTGATACTCATTTTGTATCATGCAAACTTTCTGAACTTGTTTACCAGTTCTAGTAGTTTTTTGGTGGAGTCTTTTGGGTTTTCTGTATATAGTTTCAGGACATCTGCAAATAGTGAAAGTTTTACTTCTTCCTTACCAATTTGGATGCCTCTTTTTCCTTTTTTTTTTTGGTCTGATTGCTGTGGGTAGGACTTCTAGGACTATGTTGAGTGAAAGTAGTGAGAGTAGATATCCCTGTCTTGTTCCTGACTATAGAGGAAAGCTTTGTTTTTCCCCACTTAGTATGATATTAGCTGTGGGTTTTTCATAGGTGGCCTTTACTATGTTGAGGTATTTTCCCTCTAAATCTACTTTGTTGAAGGCTTTTGTCATAAATGGTTGTTATACTTTGTCAAATGCTTTTTCTCCAGCTATTGAAATGATCATATGGTTTTTGTCCTTTCTCTTGTTGATCTGATGTATCACGTTGATTGATTGTGAATATTGAACCACCCTTGCATCCTGGGAATAAATCCCACTTGATTGTGGTGAATGATTTTTTTAATGTATTGTTGCATTCAGTTTGCTACCATTTTGCTGAGTATTTTTGCATCTAATCATATTACTGTTTTAATTATTTTTTAAAAAGTGAAATAGTCCAAGCTTTCAGAAAATATGGCAAACACCCATGTATCTGTCACCTAGCTTTATCAAGTCTTAATGTTTTAACATATTTGGCTTTGATATTTTTTCTTTTAGCAAAATAAAAAATATTAGATACAGCTGAAACCCATGGTTCTCCTTGTTATCTAATTCTCCTCCTTCCTTCTCTAGAAGTAAATGCTCTTGAATTCAGTGCTTATGAGTCACACGTGTTTTAGTTTTGACCAGGGCCAGTTTTATGAGTATGTAACTTGTGCATTTGCATAGGGTTTGTGTTTAGAAGGTTCCTGTGCTTGTTTTAATGCTGTGCTGTTTTCAAATCTTAGCCAAGGCAAGTGGCCCCTGTTTTGTAAGATTTAAAAATTCCTTTGGTGGTGGGATACAACACACTGACACACAGGTGGATGAAAGGCAGAACTCTTTCTTACTGAAAATGAGAGAACACTGCCATGCAAGGCCATAAAGAGGGTTCCTCCTGGGACAGGGTAGTAGCAAGCTGGAGTAGTTTAATGTAATAATTTATGTAACAAGCTGTGAGGTTAGCTACACTTCCTGGGGTCCCTGTTAATTGGCTAATTTGAATAATTTCAGATGCTCCTGGGAGAAGGGGCTGTCCCAAGTTGTCTGGTACCTGGCCCTAAAGTATTGGGTTCTTGATAAGGGAGGCAGTTGGCTGTGTGCACAGTGGCCCCAGAGAGTGAGAGTCTGACAAGGGAAGTGGTTGGAGTTAGGGTCTTATAAACTCTGGTGAAGGGAAATTGAGGTTTTCAGCCATGACTTCAAAACTGGGTTAAGATAGCATTTGTGAAATATTACATTACAGGCCCACATTTTCATTTTGGACTAAGCCTTGCAAATTATGTAGCCATTCCTGATATTAACTATATATTTATCCATAAGCATTGTATTGTGCTGTTCTTCCTGCATTTAAATTTTCATGGACATTTAGGTTTCTTCTTTTTTCTTTTTGGCTATTATAAATGATGCTGCAATAAAATTCTTAAAGATATCCTTTTGGATATGTGTGAAATACAACTATGAAGATAATTGCTTGGCACAGAGTATGTACATATTTAATATTTATAATTTGATGTCTCCATAATCCTGACATTTATTTTAATCTTAGTTCTACAGTAAATACATTTAATATACACAATCAGTCTTTTTGCTGTGGTTTCCCCAGTCATCTCTCAGTTGGCTAGAATTTGTTGCCTAGATGTTTCCTCAAGAAGGGCTCATTAGAAAAATATTCCCTGAGTTAAATGCACAAAACTGTTTTTTTGTAGCCTTTTTTCAGAAAGATAGCTTGGTTGGCTATAATATACTTTGCTCACACCTTTCTCCTTGAGGGTCTACTTGAGATTGCTCTACTGTCTTTGGCTTTGAAGGATGCTGTGGAAAATCTGACCTGAGGCCAATTCTTTCCCTTATAAATGTCTTAATCATTTTGTCTGACAAATGGAATATTTTTTTTTAATCTCTAAATTTCAATAATTTTACCACAGTTTGTTCGACTTTCCTGGGTCAGTTTTCTCAGGCACATGGTATGCCATTTCAATATGTAAATTCTTATTTCAAGAAAACTTTCTTGAATTGTAATTTCAAAAGTTTGTTCCAACTTACTGTTGAACAGTTATATCTAAGGTAGAACTCATTTACCTGTTTTTTTTTCTATCATCTTCCCCTTTCTCCCTCTTTCTTAACTTTTGCATTATTTGTCTTATTTTGACTGCTTTTCAAACATCTATAATTGGTAATAATCACTGCTTCTTCCTCCACAATATTTATCCTCTCTTGTTTTCATTTTAATTTGGCCCTCATTTATAGAATGCTTTTTTCCTTTTAACTGTTTTCACGAATTCTTACAATATTTAATTCACCCCATTCCTTTTTCTCACCATTTCCTCTTCTTTTCTCATAATATTTTCCCCGCATTTCTGCATTTCTGCTTCCTGGGTTTACTTTTTAGAGAAAAATAACTTGAAAAAAATTCATGGCAAAATACACGGTCACTCTTTTTATCTGTTCTGTGGCAAGCTTTCCCTGGGAGATGTTTTTGTCTGGTCAGTTTTGCTATTCATTTATACCATTTTTCTTGTAGAATTGTAGTATTGAAGTTATACCAATTTTTTACTACTCTTTAGAGAATGAGTTGCATTTTCCTGGCCTAGCTATTTACAAGAACTCCCTTCAGGGAGATTGTTTGTCCTGTGGTGTTTTGAGATATTTTGGCCCCAGAATATTTCACTTTTTTTGTCTTGAGTTTCCCTTGCACTTAACTCCCATGGGGCCCATCTCTGTCTCTGACTTGGCTTCCCCACATGGCTCAGCTCTTAGAGATGATCTAAGTTTCACTTTAAGGAAAACCCTTCCTCTAGAAAGGCTTTTTTTTTTTTTCTTTAACGAGCACTTTCTGAGATCTCCGGCCATTAGGCTCTCTATTTACTACTTCTGTGCATGGCAATAGCTATATTTCCTGACATGTCTCTATAATTTGTCTTGCCTTTTTTGCCTGCATTGTCTTTGATCATCTTTTTAAAGAGAATAGAAAGATACATTAGTTTTTTCTTCTGTAATGAATTATCAATTTTTTTAATTTATTTATTGCTTTTTATTAATTTAATTAAATTTTATTCATCTTTTGAAAAGTCTTTTTCAACTTCACCTTGTTATGGATAATACTATGTATTTAGTGTTGTCAAATTTGGCAAAGCTTCTATCAAATTTCTTTCTTATATGAGGGATAAGATTCAGAAGAATTTTCTGCAGACTGGTTTCTGGCTCCTTACATTTTAACACCTGCTTTTCATCCGTAACCCACATATTTCTGGTGCTGGGTACTGTAGAAAGTGTTGATATCATGACACAACCCTGGGCCTGCAACTTTGTGTCATGATGCTGGGTGAGTTGGTACAATGGGCATTAGAATTCCCAGAAGCCATTCTTCCACTGAAGGATTAATTTTACCGTCTCAGAATTGACTGTGAATCACACAAATAAATCCCACTTATCCAAACCAAATGTATCCCCAGTTTAATCCCCTTTGCCTTGCAGGATTGCCTGAGGCCACTCCCACCTCACCCTACATTAGGGGCAATGCAATGGAGAGAAGTCAAAATAGAAATATATTAAAATATTTTACTTTTGTAAGTTTTAAAAACGTATGGCTGATTGAATACAGTGTGAGGACCTTGAAGGTGAGGCACTGAAGCTTTCATATTTGCCTCTGGGGGTGAGGGAAGGGAGGGGTGTTTTCTTCTTGGTGTGGTTGCTAACACCAGGAGAAAATTTTGAAGCATAAACTGGATAGATCCTACGGGAACAGTGTGTGAAGGGGGGGTGTTAAAGCTTTTTGGCACATGAATAACTGCTAGGCCTTGGTTTTAATGACAGTGTAAGTTTTATCTCTACTTGTACTACTTGTTTCATTGAGAATAATTTGGTGGTGGTAGTTGGTGGAGGTGATTTTGGGAGGTGATGAAAATGGGGATTCATGGATGCACCTACTCTAGAAGCCCTATATCTTTTAAGTTCCACTAGATTTTAAGCAGGTCTAGAGGGCAGATATTATTAATCAGTATATACATATATATATGTATATATATATCTGCATATATCTATGCAGATGTGGTAGGTACTGAGTAATTATTTGTTGCTTTAATATTGAATTATATATATTTTTGAATTTTTATCAAGGAAACAACATAGATAACTAGTAAACTCACAGACAGTCTCAAAAGTACAATACATCATTTGATAACATCTTATTTCACCAGTGAGAAATATTTATCACTTGTTATCTAATATTTATTGGTATAATTCCTTTTAAAATGTAGCAATGTGATATGAAATATTAAAGCAGATTCTTTTATCTCCACAATATATATGTATAGCATCTGATGGAAAACATACAAGCTATCTTTTTATTAGAAGGAAACTTGACTTACATATATAATTTTCTTTTATTTGGATGATAAGCAGCATGTGGAATTTCAGTGCCCTTGGCGGGAGCTAAGGCCATTTAGGTTAGAACAAATCTGTGTGTCAAAGAAACATCTAACATATTTTTATAATAATGTGATTTTATCTAAGAAAATTCACCAGTCATTGGTACATACCTTCCTGGTAATTATTTTTAAATTCACACAGACATTGAATATTCTGGCATAGATTTATTAATAAAGCCCAAAGCAATGGCATAAAAAGGTATCAAATATATTTTGGCCTTAAAAGTCAATCATCAAGGGTTTATGTGATTAATAAAGGTTCAGAGTTGGTTAGGTTGTACGAGAAGGAGAGATGTGTCCTCACTCTCAAGAAGTTTGTAGTCCAACCTAGTGTTTCTTAGTGGGGTCACTTCCCCCTGGGCATTGTGAAATCAATTTAGTAGGTTAGCATCAGAATAAAAATAACAGAACAGAAAATACCAGGGCACATTTTAGGTAATAATAGCCAATGTCATTTTGTATGATATATGTGACTGTGTAAAATACTTTGCATATTGAGCTTGCTGTCAAAAAAGTTTGGAAAACATTCATTTCTAGGTGGAAGAACAGTACAAATACATCAGAAAAAATTGGCCACTCAGAATCATCTTAGTTTGCTAGGGCTGCAGTAACAAAGTACCACAAACTGAGTGGATTAAACAACAGTAATTTATTGTCTCATAGTTCTGGAGGCCAGAAGACCAAGATCAAGGTTTTGGCAAGGTTGGTTCCTTCCAAGAGCTGTCAGGGAGAATTTGTTCCATTCCTCTCGCCTAGATTTTGGTGGTGGCTGGCAATCTGCGGTGTTCCGTGGCTTGTAGATGTATCACTTCCAATCTCTGCCTTTATCTTCACACAACATTTTCCCTGTGCTCATGTCTGCGTCTGTGCCTAAATTTCCTCTTTTTATAAGGACACCAGTCATACTGGATTAAGACCCACTCTAATGACCTCATTTTAACTTACCTCTGCTAAGGTAGGGTAAGGTCACATTCTGAGGTATTTAGAGTTAGGACTTCAATGTATTTTTTTCGGGGACACAGTTCAACCCATAATAATCATAATGGCCACCATTTAAATTGTGTATGTGCTAGTCTTTGTACTAAGTGCCTAAGTACTAGTCTTTATAACCACTCTGAGAAGTAAATTTATTATGTCAACTTTATAGAATAATAGAGGTTCAGAGAGATTCACTGTTACAATTTGGGTCTGTTTTACTTCAAATCCTGTGTTTTTTCCACTCTGCTTGTTGATTCCTGGGAGGTTAGAGCTGGCAGGGATGTTAGAGGCCATCTGGTACAATCCCTTCTTTTCATGTGTTGTGGGCCAAAAGATAAAAATGGTACTATTTGTAAAAATCTGGTGTATTTTCCACATCCCAGAGAAGCAATGAAATTCACCTATGGAGAATGGCCATCTTTTTACTTTAGGGAACTCTGGAATGGTTCACAAATATTCTTTCTTCTCCAACATCCCCCCACATGTGGGGAAATTTGGGAGCACATGGGTTATATATAGAGGGCAAAACTAAAGTACACAGATGCTAAATCTCTTGCCCATGGTTTCCAACTTATATAAGGTAGTATTTATGTGATATGACATGAAATCCAAGAGCAATATTATTGTGTGTGTGTGAGAGAGAGAATGAGAAGAAGGAAGAGGAGGAGGAGGAGGAAAGGAGAAAGAGAATGATTCCAGACTGCCTATTTTCAAGCTTCTGCCAAAAGACAAGTTAGCTCAACAGGGTAAATATTTATTTGTCTCTTTTCCAAAAATAAGTATGAAATACATTTTTATTGTTAAACTTCTTTACTATACAGGTATTTTTTTCTCCTTGATTAGTATGAAGAGCGGAGAATTGGTAGTTTTTTGCATAAAATATAACTGGCATCTAAGAAATTTTGTTAGTGTATGATACATTATTTTGATCATGAATACCTATTTTCCATTGCCAATTAAAAAGGGAAATGAAGAAGAATGATGATCTGATAGCAAACCAATGTGATTGTAGGAAGAGGCTGGGTCCTACAAACAGACGCAGCTTTCCATTTATTAGCAGTTTGACTTGGGCAAATTACTTAACTCCCTTGAATTTTTCTTTTATTGACTGAGAGACATTTGGGTTTATCAGTACAATCTGCTGAGAGAGATATAGATTAGATTAAGTAAGATAACACACACGAAAGTGGCTAGCATAGTGCCCAGAGCAAGGCTGACTTACTTAATGTGTACATTTCTTATCAGTTTGGTTTGGCTTGAGACTTGTCTACTTTTCAGTGACTGCTGCTTGTTCATTCATTTAACGAATTTTTGCTGACCTCCTATTTTAGGCAGGACACTACTTCTGGCACTGAGTATTTATTGGAGACAGAGACAGTCAAGGTCTCAGTTCTCCTAAAACGTACATTCTAGTAGGGAAAACAGACAATAATCGACTGGATAAATAAAAAATAAAAAACTAATGGTGATGAAGAATCTGTAGAAAATTAAGGGAATGTGATAAAAGTTTTTGGGTATTTTCTTCATTTTAGGTTGGTCAGGGCATCTTTAAGGAGAAATCTTTAAGCAAAGGTTTGAGTGACAAGAAGGAGCTACTGGTGTGCAGAGCTGGGGTATGAGCAATCAAGGCAGAGGAAGAAGTTGACAAAGACATGAGGTTGGGAGGGAAAATTGTGTGTGGTCCAGATCCTGACTCTTTTCCCTAACAGAATCTCCATTTCTGTTTTTTGCCTCGGATGCAAGTGAAACTTACATTGAAATATTCAATTAATTACTTTCTAGGTGTATGCAAACGTACAATATGTTATTTATCTTTCACAACAGAATAATAAAAAGAAAATTTATCCCTTCATCAAGAATTATGACTAGTGCTCAGTTATCAATATTGACCTCACTGAAGAACTAAATTTAATTATCTGGGCACATATTTACCTTTGATTTGCATACAGTACTCCAAGTGATGCCAAGAGCAATGTTATATGTCAATTTAAGACAAATTAGAGTCATAAAATCTAACCTGCTGTTACAGTTTTTGTATTTATGATTTAGGCTCCATTTCACATGTTTTATGTCTAGTTTTATAGCAACACACTCATCACCAGCATCTCTGGGCACAAGTACAAAGTACCACTTACAAAAACAACAGATTGGTAAAAATCAGTCTCCAAGGCTAACCCCCATTGCCCTTTCTCAGGCACAAACTCTAGTCAATAGATGAATCTCCTTCTGTGAGACCTGAAGGCCTACATACTTGGACTTTTAATGAACCAAGTCAGGAAGGAAATGTTAGATTCAGGGGTCTTGTACTCCTGAACTTCTTTCTGTTCAAAGTTAGGGTCCCTCGGAAATTTGTTTAATCTTAATAACCAATTTAAGTTGTATAAAAAGAAATGAGTCAATTTGCTACCGTGTGGTAAATATATGAGTAGCTGAGTTAAATAGCACTTGCCATATGCCAGATGCTGTTCCATTCTAGGCACTTTATATACATTAATTCATTTAATTTTCATGATATTACTGTGAAATAGGTCATATTTTTAGCATTATTTTATAGATGATGAAACTGAGGCACAGAGATCTCACAGCAAGTGAGTTGCAGGTTGGTGGCACAGGAAGCAGACTCTGGCATGGAGATTTGTATGCAGGAGGTTTATCAGGGCATGCTCTCAGAATCAATACCCAGGAGGCAGAGAAGGAAGCAGGATTGGGAAGAAGGAGAAGTTGAGGTGTGATGCAACCTCAAAAAAGGCTCCAGTCAACCCCATGAGGGGTTCTGGAGCAAGGATGGCCCTACATATTTTTCCAGAAATAGGCTGAGGGCAATGGCCTTTATATTATGCAAGTTGTGCCTGGAAAGGGATTATGACTTTGGGTGAGGCAGCTGTTTTCAATAGAGGACCGTTCCTGGAGACTGGTCTGCTGGCACCACTCCCAGCAGCTGGAGGAATAGAATAAATTTCTTAGTTCTGAAGAGGGATCTGGGTGGCAGGTCACAGAATCCACTATGTAAGTGGAGCTGGGATTCAATGCTGGGATGTCTGGCTTTAGAGTTCAGGTTCTTAACTGCTATACTGCATTGTAGTATGTAAATGATAACAAGCATTTCCAATATGCTTGGTTGGGTGGTTGGAAATACTTCTAGGAGGAGATTAAAAATAGGATCAGACTAACTGATTCTTATATAGTCTGTTTTCACTTAAAACTTCTAAGACAGTAAACTCAACCATTAAGCATTAGTTTAGTTTCTTTAGGATGTATGCAACAGAAATTGATTCAGGCTAGCTTAAACAACAACAACAACAACAAAGGAAAGATAATGGGGTGTCTCATGGAGTCAAAAGATCTAAACAGCATAGGTCTTGGAAAGAGCAGGAATGCAGCTGGACCTCAGGCAGCTGGAACCAGGGATTTGAAGGCTTCTGTATCCCTGCCTCTGCATCTCACTCTTCATAGCTTCATCTTATATAATGGAAACCATGAAATATCAGAAGACCAAAGAGAGACTATTATCAATTTTTTTTATTGTCCCAAGTCCTGGAGAAGGGACCCACTGGCCCAGTTTGCCTAGGCATCTACTCCTGGAGTCAGCTGTTGGGGTGACCTTATAAGATAGCAGTTCTGGATTCTATTGTGCTGATGGGGGAGACAGACAGTTTCTAAGAGAGGGGCACTGAGTAGATAACCCCAATACCATAGGGATGTTCAGCATAATGTGTATGAAACACTGCTTTTAAATAACTCTAAGGAAGCCTAGAGACCTGTACTGTACTAGCTTCCTAGGAGAGATCATGAATAAGGCAAAAGATCAAACCTTTCTCTGTATGTGCTTTGCACTGATCTATGATTTGCTGGGTGGCTGCCCCAATGATTGGCTCTCTCTACATATTAGAGGATTATTATGCAGAAGATTGTGACCTTCATTCTCCATCTTCTCCTATGACAGACAAGAAGAAATAAATGTCTCCTGAAGCCTTTGAGATTTAATGCTGTCAGAAGCTAGCACTACAGATGAGGGTTGTTAAAGTATCAGGAGGGGGTCACAAAGAGTCTTTGGAATCTCCATACCATGGACTGGTATTCTTGTTTATTTTTAAAAAGTGTTTAGCGAGGTGGAAGGGTAAGAGTTTGTTCTCCAGGACAACTGGTCACTTAACTGATAAACAGTGTGATAAGGAAAATAGAACACTTTTTGACTTCTTAGTATCCGCTAGAAGTTTTACATACATATGAAATAATTTTCTTCACATCTGACCAGTTTGATACAACTCAGAATAAAAATGATTAAGCATTAACCCAAAGTTCAGCACCGACTTCTGAATTTTAGCCATCTTTCTCAACTTCTCCATCTCTTTGTGGGATTTGGCCCAATCTTCATGATACCTGTGTGTTTGGAGATATCCCTGATGTGTTCAAACTGAAGTTCTCTAGGTCCCATTTAGTGTTTTGGTTTTCCTGGTTGTTGAATTAACTCCTCCTGGTGAATTCTGAACATTTAAGTGACTGATGTTTTTAAGTGCTTTGAAAACATTTCCCATTCCCCACCATCTGCTTTGCCCCGATGCACAAACTGTGCCAGGGGCTGAGGCCTGGCCTGTAGCATAAACCAGAGTTAACATGTTGAGCTGTTACAGGTTTCGTTGTTGTTGTTTATTTATTAGGTCTCTAGTTTCAGGCCCTCCCAAAACAGAGTGCATTTCAGCCTTTCCCAGAAAGTGCCTCTATCCATCCACAATTCTGATTTGCCCACCATTCTCCTCCTCCTCTGCCTGTAAGTCACCATTCTTCCACAGACATCTGTGGGCCAGTATGATTCACTAGAGAACTTTCCCTTTTCCTGATTTTTACAACAGAGGAAACAGGTTCAGAAGAAGTAAGCAAACTGCTCACTATAATATAGCTAGAAAGTGACAGAGCAAACATATGATCCCAAATATGTCAGTCCAAAGACTTATTATTCACCATAAGAACAATATATTCTCAAAATTTTTGAGAAATACCTATAATGTTCCTTAAAACATGAATTTTAAAATCATCTGCATACTTTATAAAAAGAATGGAAAAATTATCTATTTGTTCTGTCAACAGAAACAAGGATAGTAACCATCTTGATTTGTTTTCTTCCTCTCCTTTTTCGTGGCATGGATTTTTATTTGTTTCACAGAGTTACATCCTAGCTTTTCCTGTTTTCCCCAAATGAAGGAGGATTAGCTGTGGATTGTTAACCCTGACAGCTTTGTCTGGTCAGTCTGGCATCCTGATGTTTTCTGAAATTTAAGGCAATTGCAGAAAACTGACAGTGTGGAAGACTATATGAGTACATTTTCTATAGTTTTATTGCAAATGTATATTGCAGCTGTTCTTAAATGTTTTGTGCATCATAATTACCTGTGAGGCTTTAAAAATATATATGCTCTAGCATAATCTAGAACCTACTGAATCAGAGCCCCAGGGATCATACTAGAACATAGATATTTTACAAAAGCTTTCTTGATGATTCTTAAAATTATTTGTTATCCTTTAGAACCATTAGTATATTTTCTTTAACAACTGCTTTTTTCCCCAAGAGCTACTTGGTCAGACATTGGCAATTTGAAGTTGGTTAATTGTGATGTTAAGACTGCTGTTGTCAGGTGTGGATAAGTTGTCATAGAGAGGGATACTGCTTCTCTCATCTTCTCTCTATTCCCTGTTCCCTGTGGCACTTTCATATTTTAAAAAGATGTCAGATGTTTCCTTTAGCAAAAGCCCCCTTCTGTGGAAGGGTTTGTTTTGTAGAACTTGGGCATCAAGAGAAGTGTCAAAAGAGAAAACAGAAATAGCTGCTGTATTTCTAGAAACCAGTAATTATTTTTCTGGTCCTTTAGCATGTGTACAGAAATTAACAACTCAATCCTGGTGATATGGCAGAATTAGTACAAAGTGAAGGCACAGCAGCTAAAGAAAACAAGCCAGGTTACAGCACATAACTGAACTTTAGGTTATGTGTGTATGTGTGCATTTGCATATACCTTTGAAAGCTTCCTGGGGAAATGGATGCATAAAAAAGCTACATTTGAGAATGACTGAGGCAGACACTGTGCCTGTTGGAGAGAAGAAGCAAGACAACACACAACCTTGATACTTATGTTAGAATTTGAGCATATTTTAAGAGCACTGGGGAAAATGGAAGGGATTTAGCCATGAAAGTACAAGAAAGATCTTTTTGCTTCTCTGAAGAAGATGTGTTGGACAATGACTTAAGTTGAAGGAAGAGGCCAGTAAGGAGGCTAATGCAGTGGCTTGGGCTAGGATGGAGGCAGTTGAAATGGAGATAAATGGACAGAGCTGAGAAACATTTAACAAATAAGATGTGTAAGACTCACTGACTTACTGAATGTTGGGGTTGAAGAAGAGAAGTGGGGGTAGAGTTTAGGATGACACATAGGTTTCTGGCTTGGGAGACTGAAAGGTTATTTTCTAATTTAGGGAACCCAGGAGGAAGAGAGTGGATTTGAGGTGGGGAGAAGAACTCCATCATTTCAGGACATGCTGAGTTTGAGAAATCTGTGGAATAAGTAGGCAGATGTCAAGTAGGCACTGGGAGACAGGGGACTGATGCTCTGGAGAAAGGTTGGGGTAAAGATGGAGATTTGGGAATTAGTGCTAGGAGGAGTTCCATTTGCCTAGAGTGTGTAGACAGGAAGAGAAGATGATTTGTGACAGAGCCCTGACAGTTAACATTTAAGGTGAAGGTAGAAGAAGAGGACATTCTAAGGCAAAATTATCAGAGGTATCAAGAAAATCAGGGACCTGATGTGCTGAGTGAAGGGAAGAAAAATTTCAAGACAGAGAGAATAGGCATTCATGTTACTGGGGAGAAGAGTTCCTATGGTAGGCAGAACTCAGATTGGGTTGGGAGCTGAGGAGTAATTGGGAGGAAGAGGAGGAGGAGAAGGAAGAAGGGAGAAGGAGGGGAAGCAGGGAAGGAAGGGGAGGGGGGAGGAGAAAGAGGAGGGGGAGGAGGAGGAAGAGGAGGAGAAAGCTAGTAAAAGATTTCGATGGGCTTCTCTGGATCTCAGTTTCTTCCTGTCATCAAAGGGTGGAAGAAATGATTATCTAAGATTTCTAATTACTATAACCCTCTGTGATTAGCTGTGATTTAAGCCACACTTAAGCAGGTATAAAATGATAGTGTAATTTTCAGGTCAGTGTATATATCTTGATAGACAAAAATTGTATCATCCCCAATCCAAGATTCATAGTCTTATGTAAAGGGGATACTGCAATTTTTGTGGTAAAACTGAAGGTCTTGTGATTTACATGCTGAATTTTACATATTATTTCTCTGCATGCATCATATTAAACTTCAGTGTAACCCTCTTACATTTGTTTCATGAAATCACAAAAATTTCATTAGTGGAAAAATCAAATCAGATATGCCTTGAGTCATCTTTGACTTTTATGGAAGTGAATCCAGATTGGAGCTATAAAATCACTTTTGAATACAGTCCTAGTAGAAGCCATTTGAGTTAACTTCTTAGAGGTAATTATATCCCAGTTTCAGTCTGGAGTTGCTTAACTAGGGAGCTCAGTGCTTCCAAAATGAAAATTTTCCTCCTAACTCTGAATCATTTATTACTTTTTCTTCTTTTGGATAGTCA
Source organism: Mirounga leonina (assembly GCF_011800145.1). Lineage (NCBI taxonomy): Eukaryota > Metazoa > Chordata > Mammalia > Carnivora > Phocidae > Mirounga > Mirounga leonina. Next base: position 19,708,635 of record NW_023270268.1, read on the forward strand.
GAAGTCATCTTATTTAAAAATTGTTTTGGTAATATCCCATTTTAACATTGCTCTTTTTTGTTTGTTTTTGTTCATATGATATTGGAACAAACATCTCTAGGCCTCTCTGTGTGGTCTATGTTCTCTAGTTTCCTAGTTAATCTCAGAAGTGACTGGCAAAAATTTGTGATTTATGTGAAGTGGTTTGGGAGGAGCAATGAAATGTTAAAGTATCGTTTTCTTTGTGATTGACCTTGTCTGGTGAGAATGGAGAGAATCACTGTACATATCAGAGGTTCCCTGGTGGCCAAATCAATCTTAATTAAACAGTGAATAGAATGTCGTCTTCCAGACTATTGGGTTAGAAGACATTGACATTGACATCTAGTCGTTATTTTAATTGAGGAAATTTCCAAAGCTTTTTAACACTAAGATCTGATATGCCCACCTTCACAAAACACCTAAGTCCTACAGTTTTCCAACATTTTTTCACTGAAAAGATCTAAGAACGAGTAATAAAATGGGAGTTTTGTGATAGCTATTTATAATAAGAGACTCCCTTGAACTTGAAGGGAAGAAGCAGGGGTGATAGGAAGAGTAACTTAGCTGGTGAACCCATAGGGCACTTAATGCAGCTCTTGGGACATAAGGCTGATAGCATCAGTGTCAGGAACTATTCTAGGAGTCTCCATTCATTAGCAGCCTCTGCAATTTTTTTTAAAAAGATTTTATTTATTTTATTTGACAGAGAGAGACACAGCGAGAGAGGGAACACAAGCAGGGAGAGTGGGAGAGGGAGAAGCAGGCTTCCCACTGAGCAGGGAACCCAACACGGGGCTCGATCCCAGGACCCTGAGACCATGACCCGAATGGAAGGCAGACGCTCAACAGCTGAGCCACCCAGGCACCCCTCTGCAATGTTTTAATAAACACCCAGGTAGAACTATTTTCTGGTTGATCATCTGCAAATGAGATCAAATAAAATTGGGAAAATTTCAAACTCACCAAATCTACCAGAGAAAACAAACTTCCAGTTTGGAAGAAGACTTTCAACTTGGGCCCAATGTATAATGGACTCCTGGAATAGTGGATTCAGAGTTGGGATGTGTGTAACAAACTGAAATAGGAATTGCCTTTAGAGAAGTCTTAAAGTAGGTTCCGAATTATGATTTTTTTGAAAACAAACAAACAAAAACAGAGGTGTTGTTGATTTGTGCTCCCAAAATATAGGTGTTGTTAAAATTTACTAAGGGGGTTTTGCATTTTGTAACCTAGAATGCACTGTTCCTCTGCAGGTAACTTCTGTAGGAAGAAATTCCAGGGGGCACCCTAGCCTTCTGTGGAATCATCTAGATGTGAGATACAGTCAGCTTCACAAACAGAGGAGGGTGGCAAGAGGCTAATTCAAGAGGGCAGACAGGTGGAGCCCTGGGTTCAACTACCAGGGCTGTGGTCATGGTTAACAGGAGCTGAGGCTTTCTGGAATAAATCAGGTGTGATCCCCCATGACCTCTGTCTACTGTCATGCTTCCAGAGTTCCTTGGAATGCAGTTACACAAATAAAACACTTTGAGTTAAAGACAAAAAAATACTTCCCTGCCCTTGCATCCTTCCATCTTCCCATCATTCCTCCTCTTATCACTTGTGGCTTCCTCTACCTCTCTGCCACTCTAGGGTAGAGACTAAGCTCAGATGTCTTTTCCTTTGGAATGTTTCCCCTAAACCTTCTACTTTTGTTTCCTCTCCCTGCAGCCCCATCCCATAATCTGGGTTAGCTAACTTTAATTTTTAAATACTTATCACACTGTATGATAATTGTTGGTTTATGTGGCTGCCCCCACTATCATTTGACTCCCTGAGGAAAAGTATAATCTATCTGTGTAGTCCCAGCACCTACCATAGTGCCTACATCCAGTGGAGGGTCAGTCTAGGGAGGAACTGAAGGAATGAAGGGAGATTTGGGCAAGCTGCGTTTTATCCACATTTAATATGAGTGTGGCTCATCCCTTTTCTACTTCTAGAGGCAATGGAGGTGGCCTCTGATTACCACTCTAAAAATCCAGTATATTGATTTATCCCTCTCACTTTATGGTGGCTTGAAAAACACCATGGTCCTTGAGTCTACATGTTTTTGTGATTCCTAATAAGCGCTTCAGTATTTAAAGGTCCTTATAAACATCCCAATACCACAGGAGACATAGCTGCTGAAACTTTTACTAATACACATCCACTGTGACCTGTGTGGGATTAAGATGGAGGCAGGGGTATAGATTAAAATTGAGAAAAGAACCACAAGGTTGAGGGTGAGGTAGACTGGCATGGGGTCAGAGGGGTAGTACTGGAGCTGGAATGAAGTCACCTCCTGTGAAAATGGAGGCATTGAAATAGGAAATGCAACTTTCTTCTCTTACAACTTTCCCTGGTACTGACCCTGACAAATTCATCCAAAGGGTAAAAGGCAAACAGTTCTAAGGGAGCAATTTAAAGTCTCTGCCAGATAAGAGTTTGCTAAGTGGGTTTGCCAGAGCGAATGCTGCTTTCTGATATTTGCACTGGATTAGTAATCACTACATGGCTTTGTGAGGATCTGGTTAAGTAGATTCAGTGAATTCAGATGGAGGAAATGTGTTTCATTTTGTCCTGGAGAGGAGTTTAGATTCTCCCTGCCTGACCATGCCACGTGCCTACCATTAGTAACAATGATATTGCAGTAATGTTATAATTACAGTAATATTCAGTAAATATTTTATGGTTGTAGCCAAGAAGCGATATACATTATAAACTCATGAATCTAAAAAATGTTATAGCCTATTGATAGTGTATATTTATAACTCATGTGTATTATTGCTAAAGATGAAAAATTCCTATTTCACAAACAAGTTGACATTTAACAAAGAAGCAGTTGTAAATAATGCCAAGGAGGATATTTTTTTTTTTTTAAATTAACTTTCAGAACTGGGAAAAACTGAATCTCAACTGAAAAGGTTTGCAGTGCTTTAGATGTGTGGCCACTGGGAGGAGCTGTTGGAGGCTGGTTCGCCTTCAATAGTCAAGTTCCTAGAGATAATTGCACTTGGTCTTGAAATTAACAATACAGAGTTAAGACAGTCATGGCTAAAAGAACTGACAGTGAACATAAAAATATAGAAGATTTTACTTACAAAAAAATACTACATATTTATTTGTGAAATCTTAAGATATCACTTATTATTTTTTAAAGTCTACCTATTCCAAGCAGATATTTATAACCCGTTTTATTCTTAATTTCAATCATTTACTTTTCTCTTCTTTCCCTGACTCACTTCCTCCTCCCTTTATTTCTTCTTTCCTTATTTATGTATCTGAATCCTGTGCTGGGAATTTAGAGTAAATAGATATTTAAGGTCAGGAATCTAATCCAATAAGACAAGATATTTGTGAAAGATCAACATTGTAAGCTGAACAAAATTAAGTTTATATTTAGCTGTAGGCCAAGAAATTGGAGGGTAATGGATAGGAATTTTTTGAGCAGTTTATTTTATATGAAATAAATGGCAAATTTAAACATACAATGCAATTTGTTTTCATAAATTCTATATACATGTCTGTTTGCAGATTTGCCATAGTGGAAAAGAATAGCATCTTTGGTATCAGCCAAATCTGGGCTTGATTCCTGGCTCTGCCTCTTACTAGCTGTGTGACCTTGGTTAAATTAATTAACCTGTCTGAGCATCCAATTCCTATCTCCAACACTGTTTATTCTGCAGGTGGTTATGAGGATTCAGTGAACTAACCCATATAAGGAACTCTGGGTATAGTAGGGATATATAAGGAACTTTGTGTGTTAGTGGTAATACAAATGAGATTTCTTCTTGCTCTTATGCTTATTCTAGGCAAATGGACTTTCATTAAAAAAAAGCATTATAGAAATTTAGGCCCCAAATGAATTTTGGGAGGCACTGTACTACTGCAGTTAAGAGCGGTAGTTTTGGAGCAAGACCAAGCTGGGCTTGAGTTCCAGGTTTGTCACTTGCTAGCAGGGTGTCATTGTATACAGTTACACTCTCTGAACCTCAGGTGTCTCATGACACCTGGAGTTAGGGTTTTAACACTCTTTGCTGGAGTGGGGTGTGTGTGGAGGTTTTGGGGAGTGGGGTTGCAAGTTGGTTCTGGTCTGTCCTACCTTGTTTGTTTGAATTGTATTGAGCAAACTCTCAGGGCTTCAGTGGGCATCATTTTCAAGGGATCACCAACAAGGGACTGCAGGCCCCTGTTGAAGGAAGGTGCATATTGAGCTGTTCTTGGCACAAACAACTCTGAGGGTTCACGTACAGGGTGGTGCACAGCCTGCTACTAGGCTGGGCTGGAAATTCATCGGTGTTGAAAGGAAGTGTTTATGCAGGCAGAGGCTAACCCTCTTTTAAAGTGGATTCCTCTCTTCTCCCCAGGACCCCTCCTGGCCTTACCACTGTCCTCCTTGGTGGTTTGTCCTTCCATTTCTCTTCCCCCTTGCAACTCAAGCAACCCTCATCTACTTTAATTTGTATTTTTTCCTCTTTTCATTTCAATCACTTGTTTATGGCATAAACTCTAGGCCCTGCTAACTTCAGGTCTTATCACTTTGGGTTCCCAAATTGTTCTTTCTTCAGGAAGGCCGACTCTTAAAAATAAAATGCTTTGGTCTTAAGATTGCAGTCTCTTTAATGGATTTTAAAATTGATTTAGAAACTAAAGACCGGAGTATCGTTTCTTTCTGCACTCCTGCTAAGTGATCCTAATCCTCCTAAGGACTTGTGAGGCCTCTGAGGGCAATATGGGACTGGGATGGGAGATCATGGGTGCAGTAAGGAAAATCTCACATTTTATTTTGCAACATCTGTTTTAATCTAGAACACATTTTACTTTGATGTGATTAGCTCAGCAGAGAAGGCCTAAAAAAAACCTTGACTTAGTTTTTGTGCTTCGAGAGTACGTGAATAAGAAATACTGATTCTTAACTTTGAAACTCCTTTGTGAGGACAGGCATGTGTTTTATCTTGATCTAGGTCTTTTACTATATGTTGTTGTGGCTATAGAATGAATGAAGTCATAGAATTAAGACAAGCACATCACACTTTTTTCCTTGGCAAAATAATTGCAAAAATCATGCCCTTCAGGTTAGGTGACCACTTGCCATCATTTTGCTTCCAACATTCTTGGTTCATTGGTAAACTTCTAGGGAAGAGCAGTGATCACATGGCTGACATAAAGTCTTTATTATTTGCCTTCTACCATGATTAGTAACAAGTGGTGCAGGATAGCCTTTCAATACTTTTAATCGAAATGAGATATTATAAATGAATTAATGAAATACAGCATAGTCTAGTCCAGGGGTTGGCGAACTGCAGCCCATGATCCAAATCTGGTCCATGGCCTGTTTTTAAGCTTGAGAACAAAGAATGTTTTTCATTTTTAAAGAGTTGCAAACAAAGCAAAACAAAACAAAGAAGAATATGTGACACATGGTCTGTAAAGCCTAAAATATTTATCAACTGGCCTTTTACTGAAAGAGCTTACTGACCCATGGTGTAGAACAAAACAAAACAAAACAAAATTTTATGGCATCCTATCTATCCTTATAAACAAGTTGTTTAAACAATGACATATATTTTAAGCCACAAATCAAGTTGCTAAACCTCTTTTCTCATTTACAAATTGAAGATGATAAATATCTCCTAATGAAATGATAGACATCACAGTGTTTGTTGCACAGTAGATACTGAAAAGAAAGATGCTCTTTATTTCATTTTTGACTTTATATCTCTGCAAGTTTGGAGAGGGCCTGGCACCTAGTAATTATAAAAGAGAAAAAAAAATCACAAAATGATTTTCCTGGGATGTGAACAGAAGAAGTTTGTCAATAAGAAAGGAAGTCTTAATTTACTATTATGTAAAAAGGGCTTGAAATCTGAAGGCTTTTAAATATTTTCATAGTAAACCAAAGTGGGAAGGGCATGTGTTTTAGCTTGGACTTCAACAGCTTCCTCTTCAAGTTGAGGGATAAAGATCTATAGCCCAGCAGGCCCGTGGTTATTCTTCAATGGAACAAACCTCTTAAGGATATATTAGGAGAGCCATACTTTTATTAGCTTATTTTTTAAACTTTATATTACATTTACATACCAGTTTTTTTTTTTTTTTTAAAGTAGGCTCCACGTGTGGAGCCCAACATGGGGTTTGGGGCTTGAACTCATGATCCTGAGATCAAGACCTGAGCTGAGATCCAGAGTTGGAGGCTTAGCCAACTGAGCCACCCATGTGCCCTAAACTTATATTACATTTATATTATTAAACTACATTTTATGGAAATTTTGAACATATATAAAAATAGAATAGTGTGGTCAAACTAGTTTCAACAATTATCGACATATGCCCAGTGGTGTTTCATCTATAACCCCTCCCATTCCTCACCACCACCCTCACATAGATTATTTCAGAGCAGTTCCTGGAGATTATACTATATGATCTGTACTTTTTTCAGCATATATGGCTAATTATTTCTCTAAAGGACCCTTTTCAAAAAACATAATCACATTACCATTATCATACAAAAGACATTGACAGTAAGTCCTTAATATCAACGAATGTTGAGTAAGTGCAAATTTTTCTGATTTTTTAAAATTAGGATTCATACCTGAGCTACACAAAACTTCTAGTTCCTAGGTACCTTAAATCTCTTCTAATATATAAATTTACTCCTCTTTTATTTTTATCTGTTGAGATTTATGTGCTGCTGGATCAATCTGCTAATATTTTGGTGAGACACATTTATGTCATGAGAGATATTGGTCTGGAGTTTTCTTTTTCTGTAATATTTTTACCTGGTATTTGTATCAGATAAACACTGGCCTCATAAACTGAGTGGGTATGGTGTTCCCTCCTAGTCTATTTTCTGGAGTTTTTATGTAGAATTGATGCTATTTGTTTCTTACATGTTTCGTAGAAGTGAAGACATTGGGCCTGGAGTTTTCCTTGTGAAAGTTTTTAAATCACAAATCCAGTTTCTTTAATAGATATGGGATTTTTGAGGTTATTTTATTTTGAGTGAGCTTTCATAGCTGATTTCTTCCAAGGAATTTGTCTACTTTATTTTGGTTGTTGAGTTCACTGGCATAAAATATCATCCCCTTATTATCTTTTAATGCCTCTAGGGTCTATTGTGATATCTTCTCTTTCATTCCTATATTAGTAATGTGTGTCTTCGGTCTTTTTTTCTTGGTCTATCTTTCTAGAGGTTTATCATTCTTACTGATCTTTTCAAATAACTAGATTATGGTTTCATTGATTTTCATTATGTTTTTGTTTTTATTTTATTGTCTTACACTTGTGATTATTTTCTTCTTTTTGCTTGCTTTGGGTTCAATTTGCTCTTCTTATTCTAGTAAGGTAGAAGTTTAAATCATTGAGTTGGGGCTTTTTTCTCCCTAATGTAAGCATTCAATGCTAAACATTTATCTCGAAGTGTTGTTTTAGCTATATCCCACAAATTTTCATATGTAGTGCTTTCATTTTCATTCAGTTCAAAATATGTTCCAATTCTCTTGTGATGTTGTCTTTGAACCATGGGGTTACTTAGAAGTGTGTTGTTAATTTCCAAATATTTAAGGATGTTCAGATATTTTTGTTACTGATTTCTATATGAGTTTCTCATAGTCAGACAATATACTCTGCATGATTTCAATTCTCAAATTTTCTGGTTTGTTTTATGGCCTAGAATGTGGTCTAACCTGGCAAATGCTCATATGCACTTGAAAAAAATGTGTAGTTTGCTTTTGTAGGTAGATGTGTTCTAGAAATGTCAGTTAAGTCAAGCTGTTTGATGTTGTTCAGATCAGTTATATCCATAATGATTTTCTATATATTAATTTTATCAATTACTGAGAGAAGGATATTGGATTTTTTACTATAATTGCAGACTTGTCTATTTCTCCTTTTAGGTCTACCAGTTGCTGCTTCCCTTTTGGAGCTCTGCTGTTGGGTGTATATGTATTTAGGACTGCTATGTCTTGGTTAATTGACCCCTTTATCGTTATGAAATGACCCTATTTATCACTGATAACATTCCTTGGTCTGACATGTGCTTTATCTGATATGAACATAGCCACTCTAGTTTTCCTTTGATTAGTGTTCACATGGTATGTCATTTTCTATCATTTTACCTTTAATTGATTATCTTTGGATATCTTAGAGCTGGATTTTGCTTTTGTATTCAATCTGAAAAAGATCTCTGCCTTTACTTGGGTATTTGCACCATTACATTTTCAATTTACCAAATTGTTAGTTGTTTTCTATTTATTCCATCTATTTTTTTTTTTTTTGCTCCCTTTCCTTAGTTTTTTGTCCTGTTTTTGGGTTAATTGAAAATTTTATATTTTTCCATTTTATCTCCGTTTCGTTAATTAATTGTACCTCATTTTCTTATGTTTTTAAGGATTTGTCATGATCTGCTTTTGAGCAATATTATGTCACTTCATGCATAGTTCAAAAACCTTACAAAAGTATACTTTCTGTTCCTCCCTCCCACCATTTGTACTACTTTATGATTTATTTGTTGAAGAAACTAGACATTTGTGCTGTGGAGTTCTCTACATCCTGGAGTTTGCTTATTGCATGCCTATGAGGTTAACATTTCCTCTGTCTTCTGTATTTTTAAAATTAATTGGTTGTTAGAACTAGGGGTTTGGATAGATCCAGCTACAATTTTTATTACATACACTTGCATCAGGAGGCATATAAAATCCAGTTATTCTTGTTTTATTAGGTTAACAGCCATGAATTATTATTGCCTATTCATTATTTCACATTAAGAGTATTTAAAATGGTGATGTCTTAATTCTATAATTTCTTTCTTTATTAGTTAGAATATTTCTGTAAAGACAAATGTTCCCTTATTACTTATTTGATTACCTTGCAGTACAGTTCATACAAGAAGGCAGCTTACAGGTTTTATTCTTTCCTGTCATTTACCAGTTTTCAGTATGAGTTTGTTCCTTAGCTTTCTTGAAAGGTAAGTAATAAGTCTTTGTTTTTTTGAATATCATTATGATTTTACAGATGTTAAAAAACATCTCTGTTTGATCTGTATTTCTATAGGTATGCTCAAATATTCTTTTTGCCTTCCAGATTTTTCAGATGTGATCCCAGTAATCTTCAAGATTTCTCACCTCATGAGCTTCCAGCCTCATCTTATTATTTCCTGTCACAGACTTGGAATCAATCATTTCTCCAAGAAATCTTGGTTTATTTTGGTGAATATGGAATTAGGGAAACAATGTGGTTGCCCAGAATATTTGAAGTAAAAATACCCAAAATTATGATTGTCAGTATGATTACTAAGAGGAATTTGATGTTAGCTGTGGATTTTCATAGATGCCCTTTATCAGGTTGAGCTACCTTCCATTCCTAGTTTATTGAATATTTTTTTCTTGAAACAGTGTTGGATTTTGTCAAATGCTTTTTCTGCATCCATTGAGATGATCGTAAGTTTTAGTCCTTTATTTTTATTAATATTGTGTTTTGCTTTGATTAATTTTTGTACATTAAACTGACCTGACATTGCAGAGTAAAAACCTACTTGGTCATCATGTATAATATTTCTTACCTGTTGCTGGATTCAGTTTACTACTATTTTGTTGAGCTTTTTGCATTTATATTCATAAGAGGTATTGGTCTGTTGTTTTCTTTTTTGTGATGTCTTTGTCTGCATTTTGGTATCAGGGCAATTCTGACTTTACAGAGTAAGTTAGGATGTGTTCCTCCTCTACCACAGTTTAGAAGAGTTTATGAATGTGGTGTCAACCCTTCTTGAAAAGTTTGGTGAATTCAGTGGAAGTTATCTGGGGTTGGGCTTTTCTCTGTGAGAAACATTTTGACTATTAAGTAAATTTTTTTACTTATTATAGTTCTATTTAGATATTTTGTATCTTCTTGATTCAGCTTTGATGCTTTATGTCTTTCTATAAATTTGTTCATTTCATCTAAGTTATCTAATTTGTTTGTGTATAGTTGGTCAGAGTATTCTTTTAGAATTCTTTTATTTCTGTGTTATGGGTAGTGATATCTCCTTCCTCATTCTTGATTTTAGCAATTTAAATCTCTTATTTATTCTTGGCTAGTCTAGCTAAAAGTATGTGAAGGTGCTGGCTGATTTGATTTCTGGCGAGCTTTCTTTTTCTGGCTTGCAGCATCCTCACATGAAGAGAGAGCTCAGGTGTTTCTTCCTGTTCTTCTGAGGGCACCATCTCTATGAGACTAGGGTCCTACCTTTTGACCTCATTTAATCTTTATCACCACCTCACAGGACTTATCTCTAGATACAGTCACACTGATGGTTTAGGGCTTCAACATATGATTTTTTGGGAGACATTCAGTCCATAACACATATGTATATGCATTTTAATTCAACTTCCTTCTTAGATAAAAACTAACATACTATACTCAGTTCTTCCCCATTGTTCTTTTTAAATTTAGCAATATATCTTGTTAATCATCTTAAAGTGACATTTAGAAACATTCCTCATTTCTTTATATAACTGGAGTCATCAGTTTAAGTTTGAGCAACAATGATTATGTTAACAACAAACCCACTGCTTATTATTACTGGGTGATTTCTGACACTTAAAAAAAATAAGCTTTTTTTTTTTTTTTGGTTGTGGTAGGATAGTTTCCTCAGAAGCACACCCTGATAGAAGGATTCATATATGAGTGAATTATTCATGAAGAGCTCAAAAATGAAATCATTGATGATGTTGGGGAAGCAGGGTAGGGCAGGGGCCAAAGCCAAGGTAGAGTGTATCCTATAAAAGATAGCTTCAGCCTGATCCCATAGGAAAACTCTGGAAAATAAGTCATATCTCAGAGTTGCCCCATGTGAGATGAGAGAGATGGGCTTTCATAATCCTCTTCTTTTTAATTTTTGGTAAATTCCTCTTGCTCTTACTCACTCACCAAGCGACATGTAAATTCTCAGGTACCTCCAGCCCTGGATTGTGGCTAAAGTGGTTTCCAGTGGCTTGAGGGCAATGTCTTGAGAAATTGCCACTGGTGTTATCTTTTGGAAGCAAATGAATACCAAAGCAGGGACTGGGGTTTAAGGTAGAGAGGGGAGTGTTACACAAAGAGCCAATATAGAATATAGCATCTGGAATGGTATCTTAAGTATATGAGAGGAGCACTAACATTGTCATTATAATTGCAAAATTCTCATTTTATTTATTTATTTAATTAATTTTTTTTATTATGTTATATAATCACCATACATTACATTATAATTGCAAAATTAAGGCCAAAGGTCATTTTAATCAGCAAATGTGGTCTACTGCACAATAGATTCATCCCTCACCCTCACATGCCAGGACAAGTGATTTGAATATAAGTGGTGGTCCATGAGGCTGTTTATGAGATAAAAATCTAGGAAATAGAAGACAGCAGGGATCCATATAAAGCAGGGTTTTCTGGAGCACCTGACTGGCTCAGTTGGTAGAGCATGTGACTCTTGATCTCAGGGTTGTGAGTTCAAGCCCCACATTGGGTGTGGAACCTACTTAAAAAACAAAACAAAACAAAAAACAACAAAAATAAAGCAAGGCTTTCTGCCCAATAAACCCATTTATTAGCTTTTTCCCCTAAATATATGATTTACATATAAAAAATTTAGAAGAAAATCTGCAACTTGGACCTACTGATAATGAAGAAAAAAAAATTTTTTTTAAAGATTTTATTTATTTATTTGACAGAGAGAGACACACACAGCGAGAGAGGGAACACAAGCAGGGGGAGTGGCAGGCAGAGGGAGAAGCAGGCAGAGGGAGAAGCAGACTCTCGGCAGAGCAGGGAGCCAGATGTGGGACTCGATCCGAGGACTCTGGGATCATGACCTGAGCCGAAGGCAGACGCTTAACAACTGAGCCACCCAGGCGCCCCATAAAAAAATGTTTTAATTTCTATCTGATCTCTCATTTTATTATTTTATTTATTTATTTTTTGACGAATTTATTTATTTGAGAGAGAGACAGTGACAGAGATAGCGAGAGAACAAGTGGGGAGGAGTGGGAGAAACAAGCTCCCTCTGAGCAGGGAGCCCGACATGGGGCTCGACCCCAGGACCTTGGGATCATGACCTGAGCCAAAGGCAGACACTTAACGGACTGAGCCATCTAGGCACCCCACCTCTCATTTTATTTTTAATATTGTTAGAATTTACCAGGTGATTGTTGGGAACTTGGAAAAGTTCCACCCTGTAATTGGATTTAGATAAGGAAATTGTGGGCTCACTAGAGCTAAGTATAGATTTCCAGGTCTAAAATGATAAACAAAAGTAATAAAAATCTATCTCAACCTTTGGAAGGAGGGGAATCAGTAGATTAATTCTCTCTCAACAACAACAACAACAACAACAAAACAGGCTCCAAATGGAGTCACTTTTGCTAAGCCCCACCAAGACTTAATACCTAACCTAACTGCAGTTTTAGCTTTGCCCAAGAGTGAAATTTTACACCAGCCTGGAATTTCCCAATCAGCACTAGTGAGATAATCTGCATAAGACCCCCTGCCCTTCCCCATGAGGGACGGTGATCTCAACTGAAACAATATTTTTTCTTTTTCTCATAAGCTCCTTGTCCTGCCCTTTTGATTTTGTACAGCTCCTCAGAGCTCCCTTCTGTTTGCTAGATGGGATGCTGCCCAATTCAGGAATCATTGAGTAAAGCCTATTAGATCTTCAAATTTAGTTAGTTGGATTTTGTGTTGTAAATAATACCAATATGGAAGAAATACCAAAGGCATGTGTTATTGATGGTGAACAGCAACAAATTGCGTTTTTATATTGTGACACAACATCTCTCACATGCTTATTTTGATCCTGGCATCCACTCTTCACAAAGGCAGAGCCGGTGGTATTGTCCTCAGTGTGAGAAAACTGAGGTCAAACGTTCAATGGGCTTATTGTAGGTTACATGGCCTGCAGATGGAAGGACGAGGAGTAGGACCCAGGTCCTCTGGCTCTGTCTCCAGTTCTTCTGCTATTGTAACCAAACTAGTTTGAATTCTCTCCTTGGTGAGTTACAGATGGAGACTACAGGTGGATTTAGCACACAAAAGAAACTTTGTTTTCAGCTAATGAGATCATGGGGAATAACCCCATGGGGAATAGCCATGACTCCCCAAGCAGGAGTGAGCAGGATCTTTTTATTTAGGATTTAGGATGAATATTTAGGAGTGAGAACATTGTCACTGCATGTAAAGGTGGGCATAAGTTTGCGCAGGTGTACTTAGAAAACTTGCCTATACCTGCATCCTATGTCATGTTAATGAAGCTTGTGATCCTCTCAGGGTAGAGACATTAACATTATAATGAAGCAAAAGTGAAGGCTACATAAGGGGAAGGGGCTATAAGCATGCTCTGAGAACCAGTGTAAATTGGATGGGGTTTAGGGCTCATTATCTTGGGTAAGGATTGTAGGGTTTTCCCTACCTTTGAAATAGCACTGAGAGTTTTACCATTGATTTATTGTCTCTGTTATGGTTAGGCTATTTCCTGGCCTGGTAGAGCTGGATAGTTTTTGTATTCCCTTTGTTCCCTTAAAATCCTTAACTACTGAGGTTTTTGCATTTCTCTGTAATTCTGACACCTCTTAGGAAGTTCTGCAAGAAGTGTGCTTTGATAAGTAGAGCCTGTAGGGCATAGATGGAGGAAAACAGCTGGGAGTTTAAAATGACTTTTCTTGTGTCAGGAAGGCTAGGTCTCTTTTTTGGGGGATCCCTAACTTTCTCTGCTTATGCTATCCTGCCCTGTGTATTTTTCTATCTGAAAGGTAGGTTATTAAGGTTAGTAAAACACACACCTGAATTATTTGTTTTGTAGGAGTAATGTTGGGGGAAGATACTTATGTGATCACCAATTTAGATAATACATTTTAAGTGCTAAGTTCCAATTTTGGCTGGAGGAGCCATTCCATAACTTTGAGCACTTGCCTTTTCAGGGCTTTATTTTCTCTATTTGTAAAATAGGAAGGGTGGATTCTCTGAACCTTGATGTACAGCATAACTATATTATACCATTATTCTATTTTCCTTCTGTTTATATTTCTTCCTGGTGGTGAAGGTCCAAAAACCATTTGTGTTTCAGGGGTCAATGAAAATATTGAATTGGATTAATTTTGTTTAACCCATGTAGAAATGGATGAATATGATAAGGTTAAATGAGAAAGACAGGAGGGAACAGGTTCAGGTTCAAAGATGTGTAACTAAGACATTGAAAGAGATGGAGAGGATTTTTCATGAGAGGAAACTAAATTATTATATCATGACTTATAATTATGATTCTGCTGTTATAAGTGTTAACTATCATTATTACTATTGTTATTATTATTACCATGGGCTACAAGTCTCTCTCTGTACCTCCAGCCTCATTCGATCTACCAAGGTGTTGAGCCCACCATGTAATAAACAGCAATACAGCAAAGATTTTATGCAGATCATTTGTGGTCAATTAGACCATTGCTCAGCAAACGTTCACTCTCTTCTCTCCAACTCTATGTGAGATGGATATATTCCCTTGAATATATGTGGCCCCTTGACTTTGCATGTGGCCATGTGACTTGCTTCCTCCAAATGGATGTTAGCAGAGGCTGGTGCAGTTGGACCATGTCCTTGAGCTTCTGCCATCACCATGAGAAGAACAAATCCTGGGCAGCCCACTGGCCCCCAGAAGACTGAGAGACACATGAATCAAACCTGAATAGAGCCTGTGACCTGGAGCCAAGCCCAGGCAAGGCCTGGTGAGCTCAGAAGGGTATTTCCACTTGGGTAAGAAGAAGACTGAGAGGGCATATGTTATTAAAATAATATCTCTTTCGAAGTCTTGTTGATGTAAGAGTAAAATTCATCACTATGGGAATAGTTTAGCTATGATACATTTTATGAATGGAATTTATTTAACTCTCTGGGCTGTTTTATGACCAGAACTAGAATTCAGAGTGTTGCCTTGGACAACACCCTTTTATTTTAAAAAGGAAAGGATTGCACGGAGGTGGCTGTCAGGGCACATAATATTGGCTCTTAATCTAGTGACTTGCTAGAGTCATTGCATTCCACATGGTACTCAATGTTCCACAGCAGAGTGTGTCTATTTGAAGAGCATCTCACAAGAGTAGTGGAGCTAGACATTCTTGAGACAATCTTTGAGTTTGTCTAGTGTTACATTCAGAGGCAGTTCTGAATTGTGGAAAATATTTATCCTTATACAAAAGTGAAATTAGTTGGTTATAGTTGTGGATAATCTGTGTGTTTAAGTGTTGCAAAACCTGTGGATATAGATAGACAAGGTAGGACCAGAATAGCAATATTGACTTTATCTTTTACTATACTGGTATAATTCACTTTTATTAGGACTGTGTTTGGCACATGAGAGGACTAGGGTTTAGTTCTTTCCAGTAGCTATATAGGTTATTAGTGGTTGTAGGAAAGGATATTGCCTCTATATTCAAAAGGACATGTGCCTGGTATCCTTTCAAGCTTAAAGGTGAGCTGAAGATGCTTTTAATGTGTGAACACCTTTGCTCATTTCCGTATTGGTGGAAATTAGATCTTGAGACATATATATAATTTTTTTGGTGGGGGGGCTTTGAACTGTTCATTATGATTCAGGAAGAAATTTTTTCCACAGGTTATTCCATAATTTTTTTTTTTTTTTTGAGAGAGAGAGCACAAGAGAGCATGTGCAGGTGCATGAATTGGGGGAGGGGCAGTGGGGGAAAATCTTCAAGCAGACTTCCTGCTGAGCATGGAGCCCAACTTGGGGCTCAATCCCAAGACCAATGAGATCATGACCTGCGCCTAAACCAAGAGTTGGACACCTAACTGACTGAGCCACCCAGGCACGCCATTCAACAATTTTTTATAGATAATCTACCATGTGCCAGTAATAAACACGATACAGGATTACAGTAATAAGATGGTTATTATTTTAAATATCTGATGATATAAATGGAGAATAAAGCTAGAAGACAATTAGAGGACAGAATGATAAATCCTACAATAAGGATCCTCTGCATACTCCATCCATCCAACCTGGTCTTGGAGGTAGGCAAGGAAACATTCCCAAAAGAAGTAGTTTCTAGAGATGAATGAATAGGAGTTATGTTTGATGGAGGAAAGTGATTTTGGGAGAGCTTTTTCAGGCAGAAAGTCTTTAGAAAGGCCTTGGGTGATAGCATGAGGTTCAGGAATCACTGTCAACTAGTACCAGAGTCAACAACTAAATGGGTTCCTCTAACCAAAATAGGCAACCCAAACCCATGATAAAAGCACTATACCAAAATGAGAAAGTCTTCTACCTCACGTACAGAACTGCAGTTGTTGCTCTCCTGAAATGTGATGATCAGTTCTGGTCAATTGAAACTAAAAGATTATAAAGACAAGATACAACAGGCCCAGTTTCAAAGACAGGTACCTGAGACACCTAAGTCACCTAAGACATCTGAGTCAATGCAATGCTTTTGTATGAGTGAAAACCAAAGAAATCAGGATTTCCAGTTGGGAAAAATGAAAGTTAAGAGGACGGATGTGGTCAAAATTAACAAAATACTGGAACCTGCTGGTTCTTCCTGTACCTCCCAGTCACCATGTGACAAATTGCTTGTCTCTGGAGGCCTCAGTTCTACATCTGTACAAAAAAGGTGCCAGAGTAGTGAATATCTGTAGTGGTGTTCAGCCTGGGGGCTTTTACTACTAATAACCAGCACCTCTTTGTTAAAGGGCTGCCCTCAGGCTTCCAGAATTGGCTTGCTTTGAATACACAGAGAGTCAGAGATAGGTGGGAATTTAGTCATCCCTCACCCCAAAGGCAACCTTTAACCCCAAAGTGATACCTGGGGGTAAAAATACTTCAGGTCCCTTGCCTCCTACTGGTGCCCCCCCCTCCACCCCGGGTTGAGCCAACATCACACTTTGTGGAATTTTGCTTGATACTGGACCCTTTACCTCTTTCTCTGTGCAATGCCACCTCCCACTCCACTGCTTGTTCTACCAACCTGATCCAATTTAGATAGTGGCTTCAGTATTCTTTAGTATCTTTAATATATTGCTTATTTACATACAGTAGGTACATATTTGTGGCAGACTAGAAGAAAAATGTATCTTATGTCTAATATTGTTTAGAATCACTGAGTACTACATATAAACACACCCACTAATTAGTTCATTAAGTGTTCCATAATTCAGTAACTGGTGTTTTAAATGTTTGCATTCGGTACAGATCCTTGATATAGTGTTATATAGGTATCTAAGGGATTTAGTGATATTTAGAGAAATATGTTGGGGATTTTGGATGGGCTGGGAACATATCCTTTATGTTTTCCACTCAAAATAATGGAATAGAGTCTCCTACTATCTGGAAATTCACTGTATAATACATTCCCAGGAATGGATTAGATTTAAATAAACCATCTTGCAAAAATACCCCTGGGTTACAATGAGCTTGAAGTAATTAACCCCTGGTAATCTGAAGTTCTGTATAGATGTTAGTAGCCACCAAATAAAATCACATTATTCAGTGTGCCTGGTTTTTCTTTGAAATAGACTCAGTTACAATACAATTTATTTGTAAGAAGTATATCAAGGTCCAAATAAGAGTTGTTACTATGGGTATTATTAGGATCAGATTTTAAATAGAAACCGAAATATTACCATGAAGCCTAGGTTTTGTTTAGGAACAACTCTAAGACTTCACTTTTTCTGAAATTAACAAGCATGGAGCATTTGTAGATGTGATTCTTATATTAGAGATGCTTGGGACATAAGGCCTGAATTATTTTGAGGGATCTTCATACTTCTTTTGACTAGAACATAGAAGCCTGTAAGAATTTCTCCTTTTAGTAGCTGGGTATTTGTTGGGCACTTAGAACTCTGACCTTGCAGTATTCTCTCCATTTCCTACCACAGCCAAAAAGTAGATGCGGAATGGCAAGATCCCAAAGTTCTACAACCACCTTACACATATTCATAGTTTCTGAGGACCTAACTTGGTCTGGATTAACTGTCCTGCTCAAGGGAAGTACTGCTTCACCTCCAGGGGATGGCTCCACATCTTCTCCATCTCTTAGCCTCTCAGCTTGATTCTGCCCCCTGCCGGGGTTTGCCCCCAGATCTGTTGCTATATGGTACAATCTACTATTTCTAGATTCATTTTTTGGTCTATCAGTTTCCTGTGGAGCTTAGGAATTCATATTAATTTGCTGCATCAGAAAAATTTTCAAAATGAAGAATTTTTTAAAAAAATTTTATTTATTTATTTGACAGAGAGACAGTGAGAGAGGGAACACAAGCCGGGGGAGAGGGAGGAAGCCCGATACAGGGCTCAATCCCAGGACTCTGGGATCATGACCTTAGCCAAAGGCAGACGCTTAACAACTGAACCACTCAAGCACTCCCAGGATGTGTGATTCTTGATCTCAGGGTTGTGGGTTCGAGTCCCAAGTTGGGTGCTGAGATTACTTAAAAATAAAATCTTTTTTTAAAAAAATTTATTATGTTATGTTAGTCACCATGCATTACATCATTAGTTTTTTTTTTTTATTCTTAGGTTAATCCCCATACATTACATCATTAGTTTTTGATGTAGTGTTCCATTATTCATTGTTTGCATATAACACCCAGTGCTCCATTCAATATGTGCCCTCCTTAATACCCATCACTGGGCTAACACATCCCCCACCCTCCTCCCCTCTAAAACCCTCAGTTTGTTTCTCAGAGTCCATAGTCTCTCATGGTTCATCACCCCCTCCGATTACCCCCTTCATTTTTCCTTCCTACTATATCCTTTTTTTTTTTAACATATAATGTATTGTTTGAATCACATGTCTGTGATTCATTAGTATTACACAATTCACAGTGCTCACCATAGCACATACCCTCCCCAGTGTCTATCACCCAGCCCCTCCAACCCTCCCCACCGCACCACTCCAGCAACCCTCAGTTTGTTTCCTGAGATTAAGAATTCCTCATATCAATGAGATCATATGATACTTGTCTTTCTCTGATTGACTTATTTCACTTGGCATAATACCCTCTAGTTCCATCCACGTTGTTGCAAGTGGCAAGATTTCATTTTTTTTGAAGGCATAATATTTCATTGTGTGTGTGTGTGTGTGTATGTAAATATATACCACATCTTCTTTATCCATTCATCTGTTGATGGACATCTTGGCTCTTTCCACAGTTTGGCTATTGTGGACATTGCTGCTATAAACATCGGGGTGCACATACTCTTTGGATCACTACATTTGTATCTTTGAGGTAAATACCCAGTAGTGCAATTGCTGGGTTGTAGGGTAGCTCTATTTTCAACTTTTTGAGGAACCTCCATACTGTTTTCAAGAGTGGCTACACCAGCTTGCATTCCCACAAACAGCCTAGGAGGATTCCCCTTTCTCCGCATCCTCGTGAACATCTGTTGTTTCCTGACTTGTTAATTTTAGCCATTCTGACTGGTGTGAGGCGGTATCTCATTGAGGCTTTGATTTGGATTTCCCTGATGCCGAGCAATGTTGAGCGTTTTTTCATGTGTCTGTTGGCCATTTGGATGTCTTCTTTGGAAAAATGTCTGTTCATGTTTTCTGCCCATTTCTTGATTGGATTAGTTGTTCTTTGGGTGTTAAGTTTGATAAGTTCTTTATAGATTTTGAATACTAGCCCTTTATCTGATATGTCATTTGCAAATCTCTTCTCCCATTCTGTCGGTTGTCTTTTGGTTTTGTTGACTGTTTCTTTTGCTGTGCAAAAGCGTTTTATCTTGATGAAGTCCCAATAGTTCATTTTGCCCTTACTTCCCTTGCCTTTGGTGATGTTTCTAGGAAGAAGTTGCTGTGGCTGAGGTCGAAGAGGTTGCTGCTTGTGTTCTCTTCTAGGATTTTGATGGACTCCTGTCTCACATTTAGGTCTTTCAACCATTTTGAGTCTACTTTTGTGTGTGGTGTAAGGAAATGGGTCCGGTTTCATTCTTCTGCATGTGGCTGTCCAATTTTCCCAACACCATTTGTTGAAGAGACTGTCTTTTTTCCAGTGGACATTCTCCCCTGCTTTGTCAAAAATTAGTTGACCATGGAGCTGAGGGTCCATTTCTGGGCTTTCTATTCTGTTCCATTGCTCTATGTGTCTGTTTTTGTGCTAGTACCGTACTGTTTTGATGATTACAGCTTTGTAATAGAGCTTGAAGTCCGGAATTGTGATGCCACCAGCTTTGCTTTTCTTTTTCAATATTCCTCTGGCTATTTGGGGTCTTTTCTGGTTCCCTACAAATTTTAGGATTATCTGTTCCATTTCTTTGAAAAAAGGGGATGGTATTTTGATGGGGATTGCATTAAATGTGTAGATTGCTCTAGGTAGCATTGACATCTTCACAATATTTGTTCTTCCAATCCATGGGCATGGAACGTTTTTCCATTTCTTTGTGTCTTCCTCAGTTTCTTTCATGAGTATTTTATAGTTTTCTGAGTACAGATCCTTTGTCTCTTTGGTTAGATTTATTCCTAGGTATCTTATGGTTTTGGGTGCAATTGTAAATGGGTTCGACTCCTTGATTTCTCTTTCTTCTGTCTTGTTGTTGGTGTATAGAAATGCCACTGATTTCTGTGCATTGACTTTATATCCTGTCACTTTGCTGAATTCCTGTATGAGTTCTAGCGGTTTTGGGTGGAGTCTTTGGGTTTTTCACATAAAGTATCATATCATCTGCAAAGAGTGAGAGTTTGACTTCTTCTTTGCCGATTTGGACGCCTTTTATTTCTTTTTGTTGTCTGATTGCTGAGGCTAGGACTTCTAGTACTATGTTGAATAGCAGTGGTGATAGTGGACATCCCTGCCGTGTTCCTGACCTTAGGGGGAAAGCTCTCCGTTTTTCCCCATTGAGAATGATATTTGCTGTGGGTTTCTCATAGATGGCTTTTATGATATTGAGGTATGTACCCTCTATCTCTACACTCTGAAGAGTTTTAATCAAGAAAGGATGCTGTACTTTGTCAAATGCTTTCTCTGCATCTATTGAGAGGATCATATGGTTCTTGTTCTTTCTTTTATTAATGTATTGTATCACACTGATTGATTTGCGGATGTTGAACCAAACTTGCAGCCCAGGAATAAATCCCACTTGGTCGTGGTGAATAATCCTTTTAATGTACTGTTGGATCCTATTGGCTAGTATTTTGGTGAGAATGTTTGCATCCATGTTCATCAAGGATATTGGTCTGTAATTCTCTCTTTTTTTTTTTAAGATTTTATTTATTTATTTGACAGAAAGAGAGCACACAAGCAAGAGGAGAGGAGGAGAAGCCGGCAGAGGGAGAGGGAGAAGCAGGCTCCCTGCTGAGCAAGGAGCCCGACACAGGGCTCGATCCCAGGACCCTGGGATTATGACCTGCGCCAAAGGCAGATGCTTAATCAACTGAGCCACCCAGGTGCCCCTATAATTCTCCTTTTTGATGAGGTCTTTGTCAGGTTTTGGGATCAAGGTAATGCTGGCCTCATAGAATAAGTTTGGAAATTTTCCTTCCATTTCTATTTTTTGGAACAGTTTCAGAAGAATAGGTATTAATTCTTTAAGTGTTTGGTAAAATTCCCCTGGGAAGCCATCTCACCCTGGGCTCTTTTTGTTGGGAGATTTTTGATTACTGTTTCAATTTCCTTAGTGGTTATGGTCTGTTCAGGTTTTCTATTTCTTCCTGGTTCAGTTTTGGTAGTTTATATGTCTCTGGGAATGCATCCATTTCTTCCAGATGCCTGATTTGTTGGCATATAGTTGCTCATAATATGTTCTTATAAGTGTTTGTATTTCTTTGGTGTTGGTTGTGATCTCTCCTCTTTCATTCATGATTTTATTTATTTGGGTCATTTCTCTTTTCTTTTTGATAAGTCTGGCCAGGGGTTTATGAATCTTACTAATTCTTTCAAAGAACCAGCTCCTAGTTTCGTTAATCTGTTCTACTGTTCTTTTGGTTTCTATTTCATTGATTTCTGTTCCAATCTTTATTATTTCTCTTCTCCTGCTGGGTTTAGGCTTTATTTGCTGTTCTTTCTCCAGCTCCTTTAGGTGTAGGGTTAGGTTGTGTATTTGAGATCTTTCTTGTTTCTTGAGAAAGGCTTGTATTGCTATCTACTTTTCTCTTAGGACCACCTTTACTGCATCCCAAAGATTTTGACGAGTTGTGTTTTCATTTTCATTTGTTTCCATGAATTTTTTAAATTCTTTAATTTCCAGGTTGACATATTCGTTCTTTAGTTTGAAGTTCTTTCTGCCTTTCCTCTTGTGATTAAGGTCTAGTTTCAAAGCACTGTGGTCTGAAAATAGGCAGGGAATGATCCCAATCTTTTGGTACCGGTTGAGACCTGATTTGTGACCTAGGATATGATCTATTCTGGAGAATGTTCCATGGGCACTAGAGAAGAATGTGTATTTTGTTGCTTTGGGATGGAATGTTCTGAATATATCTGTGAAGTCCATTTGGTCCAGTGTGTCCTTTAAAGTCTTTATTTCCTTGTTGATCTTTTGCTTAGATGGTTTGTCCATTTCAGTGGGGGGGGGGGTGTTAAAGTCCCCTACTGTTATTGTATTGTTGTCAATGTGTTTCTTTGGTTTTGTTATTAATTGGCTTATATAATTGGCTGCTCCCATGTTAGGGGCATAGATATTTACAATTGTTAGATCTTCTTGTTGGATAGACCCTTTAAGTAGGATATAGTGTCCTTTCTCATCTCTTATTACAGTCTTTGGTTTAAAATCTAATGGATATAAAGATTGCCACCGCAGCTTTCTTTTGATGTCCATTAGCATGGTATATGGGTTTTCCACCCCCTCACTTTCAATCTGGAGGTGTCTTTGGGTCTAAAATGAGTCTCTTGCAGGCAGCATATCAATGGGTCTTGTTTTTTAATCCAATCTGGTTGTCTGCGTCTTTTGATTGGGGCATTTAGCCCATTTACATTCAGGGTAACTATTGAAAGATATGAATTTAGTGCCATTGTATTACCTGTAAGGTGACCGTTACTGTATATTATCTCTATTCCTTTCTGGTCTATGTTACTTTTAGGCTCTCTCTTTGCTTAGAGGACCCCTTTCAATATTTCCTGTAGTGCTGGTTTGGTGTTTGCAGTTTTTTTTTAGTTTTGTTTGTCCTGGCAGCTTTTTATCTCTCCTTCTATTTTCAGTGACAGCCTAGCTGGATATAGTGTTCTTGGCTGCATATTTTTCTCATTTAGTGCTCTGAATATATCATGGCAGTCCTTTCTGGCCTGCCAGGTCTCTGTGGATAGGTTTGCTGTCAATCTAATGTTTCTACTGTTGTAGTTTACAGATCTCTTGTCCTGAAATGCTTTCAGGATTTTCTCTTTGTCTCTGAGACTCGTAAGTTTTACTATTAGATGTCAGGGTGTTGACCTATTTTTATTGAGTTTGAGGGGGGTTCTCTGCGCCTCCTGGATTTTGATGCCTGTTTCCTTCCCCAAATTAGGGAACTTCTCTGCTATAATTTGCTCCAATATACCTTCTGCCCCTCTCTCTCTTTCTTCTTCTTCTGGGATCCCAATTATTCTAATATTGCTTTGCCTTATGGTATCACTTATCTCTCGAATTCTGCCCTCGTGATCCAGTAGTTATTTCTTTTTCTCACCTTCTTTATTCTCCATCATTTGGTCTTCTGTATCACTGATTCTCTCTTCTGCCTCATTTATCCTAGCAGTTTGAGCCTCCATTTTTGATTGCTCCTCATTAATAGCCTTTTTGATTTTGACTTTGTTAGATTTTAGTTCTTTTATTTCTCCAGAAAGGGTTTCTCTAGTATCTTCCATGTTTTTTTTTCAAGCCAGCTAGTATCTTTATAATCATCATTCTGAACCCTAGTTCTGAAATCTTACTAATGTCTGTATTGATTAGGTCCCTGGCAGTTGGTACTGCCTCTTGTTCTTTTTTCTGAGGTGAGCTTTTCTGTCTTGTCATTTTGTCCAGAGGAGGATCGATAAATGAGAGAAAAAAATGCTAAAGGGGTAACAACGACCAAGAAAAATATGCACTAAACAAATCAGAAGAGACCTGAAACCGGGGGGGTGGGGGGGAGGAGGAAAGAAAGGGAAAGAAAGAAAAAAAAAGAATATGATCAGGCTGGTGAATAGATCAGAGCCACACACTAGAATTTGGGCATATTTTGGTCTGTTAGAAGAAACTGCCTCCCAAAATTTTAAAGAAAGAAAAACTTATATATGTACAAAAATAAGGGTAAATACAATGAAGGAATGGAATATGACTGTAAAGATGGAAATTATAAAAGACTTATAAAAGGAATTGATAAGATAAAAAGCTGGTTGAAAAAAGAAAGAGGAGGATTAAAAAAAAATAAAAGGGAGAGAATGTGATCAGGCAGGAGACTAGAACAAAGCCATACACTAGAGATTTAGGGTATATTTTGGTCTGTTAGAAAAAACTGTATCCCCAAATTTTAAAGAGAGAAAAACTTATATATATACAAAAACTAATGTTAACTACAATTAAGGGATTGAATATGACTCTAAAAATGAAAATTAAAAAGATGAAAAAAAGGGATTGATAAGATAAGATGTTGGTTGAAAAAGGGAATAAGAAAAATTAAAAAAAATGGAAAAAGAAAACAATAAAGAAAATTTTAAAAATTAACTTTGAAAGACTAAAGAATCATGAGGAAAAAAAGCCACGAATTCTATGTGCTGCATTTCCCTAGTGCTGGAGTTCTGCCATTCTCATTGATCAGTAAACTTGGTCTTGGCTGGCTGTTCTTGCTGATCTTCTGGGGGAGGGGCCTGTTGCAGTGATTCTCAAGTGTCTTTGCCCGAGGCGGAATTTCACTGCCCTAGCCAGGGGCCAGGGTAAGTAATCTGCTTGTGCTTGCTCTCTGTAGCTTTTGTTCCCTGAAAGCTTTCCATACAACTTTGGAAGATGAGAATGAAAATGGCGGCCTCCCAATCTCCACCCCGGAGGAGTAGAGAGCTCAGGGCCCTGCTCCTCAGTGAGCCCTCAGAGAAAAGTGGTCAATCACTCCTGTCTCCCTGGTCTCTGGCTGCACTCTGTGCTCACCTGGCCTGTGACCGAGCATTTCTATCTCTGGCGCCCGACCCCATCTGGAGTCTCCAAACCCAGCAGATTTCTGCAGTGCGCTCCCACGCTGCTCCTCCTGGGGGAAGGAAAGGGAGTCTCCCCACATCTGCTGCTTGTTGGGGCCCTGCTGGAAGAGCAGTGGCCTGACTGTGCCACAGATCACAGTTTATGGCAACCCTGAGCTGAGAGCCCACTCCTCGGCTCCGTCTCTGCAGCAGGCTTCCCTGCTCTAATACCTGGGAGCTCTGCCACACTCAGGTACCCCCGGTCTTTCTGTGACCCAGAGGGTCCTGAGACCATGCTGTCCCAGTGAGGGTTCAACCCCCTGCTTAGCCACTGGAGTGACATCCCTCAGTGGAGCAGAATTCTAAAAATTCTGATTTTATGCTCTGCTGTTTCATCACTTGCCAGTAGTGGCTGACGGAGGCTCCCTCCCCCTGCAGTCTATCTTCCCAAATATCACCATGGATTCACTACTCCTCATGTCCTACCTTCCAGAAAGTGGTCGTTTTTTTGTTCAGAGAGTTGCTGGTATGCTTTTCTTTGATCTCCTGTTGAATTTGTAGGTGTTCAGAATGGTTTGATACCTATCTAGTTGAATTCCTGGAACCAGATGAAATTTAGGTCTCCTACTCCTCCACCATCTTGCTCCTCCTCTAAAATCTTCCGCACCTCCCTCACCTCAAAGGTCCTGCATCTCGTCCTCAGGTCCCATCCCCAAAATGAAGAATTCTTTCTCTTGGTGCAACTCTACTTGATTGCAGTTCCAAGATCTCTAGGCTGGATTCAGTGTGCTAAACTTCAAGAGGCCTAGTTGCTAATCATTCATTTACTCATTCATTTATCCAGTCAGCCAATCAACCACCAAACATTTATTTAATAATTATTTTGTTTTGGTATTGGGGATAGGCTCTGACTTCAAGGAACTGATAGACTCAGATAAGGTAATAATACTTCTATCAGTCCATGTGTATTTTCAATTTTCCTAATATCATTTTGGATATTTGTCTCCTAGGAGAGTACTTATTATGGAGTTAATTGCAAGATACCCTAATTGTCTCTTGATTTTGGAATTTTAAGACTTTGCCTAATGAATTAGAATGTTGAGGGACCTTAGTGCTTTTGTGATTCCAGAATTTATATTCTAGATTCAGAGGACTTTCTCATTATATTTGAAAGTAAGGCATTAATTGAAGCCATCAGAGGGGAGCATCTCATATTTAGACTGCCTGTGACTGGCTCTAGCTTAGGGATAGACTATCTCCTTAAATGGCTTTAAAAAAACAGGTTAAAAAAGTATGTACTGCATAGAATTTATTTTTTCAGTTTAGGTTCCTACATAGTTATTTGTTTTAGGCTCCCTTTGTTTTGGCCAACTAAGATGAGAATTAAAAAAAGAATTAACACATTATCTAGAATCAATTTTAAATTGCAGGGCAGAAAAGGCCATTTTTTCATTATCTTCTATAGTCAAATTTCTTCCTTGATGCTTTGAAGGAAAATCTGAGTAGGAATATAGCCATACAAGTATAAGAACATGTGTTTTGGTCTAGTTTCTAGAAAGTGTATGTTACAAGGACACCATGAAAAAGACTAATTGACCTAGAAACTGATAAATATGTCAGTGTGATCCTCTTATTGACCATAAGGCTAGAGTCAGACCATACACTCACTGGGAGTCAGGGGCTTCCTATTGCAAGTCTGCATTAAGTTTGGGCAGGAAAAAAGAACAAAGCAGAGGCTGGCCCTAATCTGGAAGAGGAAGAAGGAAAGTGTTCCTTCTTGTTTTCTCTAAATGAGGTTGAAAGTCATTTGGTCCAACTGTGAGGTTCTGAAAGGCTTTGGTGGAAGGGAATGATCCTCCCTTGGCCAGATGAGGCAGATCTGGAGTGAGGCAGGAAGCTTGTCTTTGAGACCTTATGCAGGGTCTGGCCTGTCAAAGAGGGGAGGTAAAACTGAGCTCATTGGTGTCAACAAGATTTCAATAAAGCTCTACTCCACCAGTGTTAACATAACTTAGTTATTTACTTCAGGAAACCTTTGCCTGGGAAGATAACACCAATAAATAAGCTGACTGTTTGCTTCAGGAAATTCCCACTGATCAGTTTATCAGAGCCAGCAGTCTGCTCACCTAGGCAAATAGTTTGCTTTATCAAACAATAATTTACTTATCAAGATTCACTTTCAGACCCTCACCTCTGCATTCACCATTCCTAAACTGTTATGCCACAGACTGCTCAATCCTAGTCAATCCCCCATTCCCCCCCAAAAAGATAGGCCTTAAACGTCTTGAGCCCAGACCCTAAAACCCTATAAATACACTACCTTTGATTTCCTCCTCCTAAGACACTGATGAGCCTCTGTCAGGATGGTATTTTTCCTTACCTCTGAACTTGAATCAACTTGGTTTTGGTTTGTTACCAGTCTGTTGATGTTTTGGGGAGTTCAACAGGGCCTTTTGCCTGTCCTTGCTCTGGATAGGACCGAAGGACCAGGGCGTCCCCTCAGATAAAGCTGGGAGCAGTGGCAGTAAGTGGCAGAGGATGGCCATGTCATGTGCTTATTGACATCTGGCAGGTCATGGAGAGTAAGAGTCCAATGACAAAGATAGCAGAAGAGGAGAATCAGTAGGGGCCTTGTCCCTGAGTACACGGCCAGCAGCATCCTGAAGGTTGTTTAGAGATGGGGTATGGGTAGTAGCCGATTTCTGGTGATTAAGAAAGGACTTTGGTGTAAAAGTTTGGGTGTACAAAAGCAAGTGTGATCTCATTTTGTAGTCAATTGTAGGCCAATGAGGCCAGGGACATATTGGTTATATAAAATCATTGGGTTATGATTGGAGCATTTTCTTCCCTATATAAATTATGACTTACATTTCTTTCATTTAATGCAAAATGAAAATCTTTCACCATGGGGTCATTCAGACTGCACTAGAAATCAGAGTACATATACAATATTTGAAAAAAAGAAGATCTGTAAATTGCATTTAGGCATTTTTATTTGCTTGGTAGAAAATTAAATCCAATATGCACAAATTGACTGGACCCTGCTTGCAATAAGCAAATTTTTTAAACACAGAAGCAGTAATAGGCAATATGGTAATAAAAAGTCCCAAAGTATCTCTTTCTTCATACTTATCAGTAAGTATTAAAAGCCAGAATCAAAACAAAACTTGAAATATTCACAGTGAAACTATATTTTAAATTAAGCAAGTCACAATTTTCACATCAGCATTAAGATTATTGGATCACTTGCTACCAAACTCCATCCTCTGTAGACTTTGATGGTTAAAGCTCAAGTTTTGCAGAAGGCTAGGGATTTATTTGAAGCCTTCAAGTTACCTTGTTTCCAAGGCATGGCCTTTTATTATTGATCATAGACATAGGTTGGATAAAGGACAAATTTTCATGATTTGGTAACAAGTGTTTAATTCAAAATGATAGATGGTTTTCTCATCCCTGTTTTCTCTCTGGGTTAGTTCTGGGCTTGAGCTAGTTGACAGATAAATAAATCACATGCTCTGGGTTTCCAGTCATTTGCTGTAATAAATGAGTTAGGGGAAAAACACAGTCAAAGGTAAGAAGACTTATCTCATGTCAGGGTGCCATAAATTACTAAGTACATGGGATCCAAAGTTCTCCTCCCAGCTGGAGACTTCCCTGG
This sequence comes from Mirounga leonina, assembly GCF_011800145.1. NCBI lineage: Eukaryota > Metazoa > Chordata > Mammalia > Carnivora > Phocidae > Mirounga > Mirounga leonina. Next base: position 19,737,406 of record NW_023270268.1, read on the forward strand.
TCTTACTCAGCCTTCCCAGATCCCCGCCCTTCCTCCCTCCCTGTCCTCCTCCCCACCAGGCCTCCTCTAACAACACACTGTCTTCTTGCTTACACTTTAACAACAACAGACTGCAGGCTTTATTATTGTTTCTTTCTTTCTGTAGACACTTTTTGATTAACCCTATTTTTTTCACTAAACTGTGTTTAACAAAAATATCCTGGCTAAAGGAGGAAAAGAGAAATGTGTTTCAGGATTTAATTCTGATCCTCTCTTTCATCTCAACTATTTTTATTTATTTATTTATTTATTTATTTATTTATTTATTTATTTATTTATTTATTTAAAGAATTTATTTATTTATCTGACAGAGAGAGACACAGCGAGAGAGGGAACACAAGCAGGGGGAGCGGGAGAGGAAGAAGCAGGCTTCCCGCTGAGCAGGGAGCCCAATGCGGGGCTCCATCCCAGGACACTGGGATCATGACTTGAGCCAAAGGCAGACACTTAACAACTGAGCCACTCAGGCGCCCCTCATCTCAACAATTTAAAAGCCTGCTGTAAAAGTTCTCAGCAGGCCTGGTACGGGAAACATTCCTCTTGATTTTCCCTCCTCTTTGTTTCTTAGCTGTGGCAACCTTCCCATTGGTTTTCTTGATATTACTGGTGCATTTCTTTCTTGGCCATAGAAAACCCTGGTATAGTTAAATCCTTCTTTCAATTTCATAGGAGGACTTTTTTGGGGGCAAGAATCCTAGGGGGACAGGGATATTCAGGGAGAAGGAGCTCACCATTGCAAACTTAGTAATGGTCTTGCTTTCTTCCTAATTAGCAGTCCCATGGGGGCAAAATTAATCTTTGGTCATACCCTCCGACAACATGTCAGAGACTTCAGATATCAGCAGGAGGTTAGGTAGTAGTTATCCTGCCATGGATACTGACATTGACTGATAACAATATAGATATTGAGGAATATTTGGACTAGAAGGTGTTTATTTGGGTATGCAAATAAAAACAATACTCTTGAAGCATAACTCAGGGCGATTCTGGCAAAAGTTGGGATATTTTTACTGAGTATTAGGGAACTCATGTTCCAAATTCAAAGGAAACGAATATGAGCACTTATTGAAATAAGAAGGTAGTGAGATGTACACCAAGGAAGTGACTATTGCAAGAGATGATTGAGATCTGTTGGACAGTAAACTTAAATGTTGAGGTTTATGGGATAGGTGCTGTTGAGTATGGGTTCCTCCAAAAAATGTAGAGCATGAGGCAGGACCTGTGGAAGTTGTTTATTTTGGGAAGTGATCCCAAGGAATTAGAGCATGGGGCTTGGAAGTGCAGAACAGAGAAGTAAAGCCAAACCAAGAGTATGTAATTAAACTGGTTACTGCTAGGCACAAACTGAACTCTATTGGGAAGATTCTGTAGGAATCTCAAAAAATGGGTCTCAGGATTATCCACTGAGACGTGGAAGATGGAATCATTTACCTCCCTGCTTCTGTTCCACATTGGATGAGGGTTTCCCTAGATCAGTTATTCTCAAAGTGTGGTTCTGGGACCAGCAGCATCAGTATCACTTGAGAACCTGTTAGAAATGCAGTTTCTTTGGACCCACTCCAGACCTGCTGCATCAGAAACTGGGGAGGAGGGGGCAAGATCAGTTCTTGGTTTTTCACCCTTCAGGTGACTCTGATGCATCTACTCACTCTCCACCTTTAATGTCCACTGGAATCATCTGGAAAGCTTGTGCAACCACACATTGCTGACCCTACCCTGGAGTTTCTGATTCAGTAGGTCTGGGATAGGGCTGGAAAATTTGGGTTTCTAGAAAGTTCTAAAGTGATGCTGGGGCTATTGTCCAGGGTCCATACTTTGAGAACCACTTCCCTAGAGGTGTTAACTCTCCTGAATTTTCAAATATCACTTGGTGAGCTCCTGGCAGGCATCCAACATAGCTAAGCTGAGCAGAAGGAGTACTGTCAGGTGTTACCTGCCTACAGCTGCAGAAATGACCTCAGTAAAGTGAGGGCATAAAAGATGGCTGGCTTTTGTTGTTGTTTGTTTAACTAAAAATGATTTGTGGTATATGAAGGAAGAAAATGGTATTTGCCCTAACTATCCACTCTGGGGAAATTCACAGGAGTGACTTAATTTTTATACCAGAGATATTGTTTCTTCTTTGGCATGTTCTATTGTGTTCTAAACAGCCTTTCTAGTGCTGTGTAAGATTTGTACATCGGCATCTGTGCTAGAGAGATGATTTGTATAACCTGTTATACACCATGGTCACCATGGCCCTTTGCCATTCCTGCCCCACACTATGGACACTAAGAAAATTCCTAAGGTGAGTGAGTCTAGGGCAAGGCAATATCACAGACCTGGCTGCAGTGGAAACCTAACCCAACATTAGTGGTCTGAAAGTTCTGAGTGTTAGTATTATTTGCTGCAAGTGATTCTCAAACTTTACTCTGCAAAAACTATCACCTGGAGAACTTGTCAAAGATGCAAATTCTCAGTTTGCCCCCATTCCCTGAAAATTTCATTCAGTAGGTTTGTGTTGGTGCCCAAGAATCTACTTTTTTTTTTTTAAGACAGAGCAAAGAGAGAGTTTTCCTCTGTCTTAAAACAACATACTTAAAACACCAAACAGAGGTGGGGGAGGGGAGGAGCAGAGGGAGAGGGGCTTAACCAACTGAGCCACCTAGGAGCCCCCAAGAATCTATACTTTTAAGCAAGGTTCCTAGGAATTGTTGGTGTGGGCGCTCTAAGAATTTGATAAATACTATATTAGAGCTCCTGGCACTTGCTTTAGGAATAGTGTGGGACCACTTAATGGAAGGCTCTGAATTTAGAACTAATTTGGGATATAACAATATAGTTTCTGGTGTTTGCATCAGGATCTAGGAGGGACCCTGATTTATATTTACCTAAAGGAGCTCAGAAAACCAAAGCAAAGTGAACTTATTATACTTAATGTATAAAGAGCTTGAGCAAGTAATTTATATGAGCAAAATAATTCATAAATTTAAAGAGCCAATAAAAATATGAAACTTTTTTAACTTCTAGAAACAAAGAATGAGACAGTGTTGAAATGCCATATTCTATTTTTCAAATTTACCGAGGTAAATGTTTGTCTACCCACTTAGAGCAAAGAAGGTGGGAAAAAAGACATTCTTATGAGTATGAATTAATTCAATCTTTCTTGAGAGCAATTTGGCATTGTGTATCAAAAATCATGCAAAGGTACACCTCATTCAACCAAGCAATTCTACGTATGGGAGTATGTTATAAGGAAATATCAGAGATTCATAAACAGATTTATTTGCATAAGTTAAGTTGCAATGTTATATATAATAGTGAAAAATTTGAAATACTCTAAAGGTCCAACAATGTGAGGAAATGGTTAAATGAATAATGGCATATTCATAGGTTACTTTGGGAAAAGTTCATGATCTTTTAAGTGAGAAAAAAAAACAGGTTACAATATAGTTGTGTAGTATTATCCTAATTATAAAAATATACCAAATATTGATAGTATATGTCTCTGGGTGATAGGGATTATGGGTGATTTAAATTTCTTCTTGGGCTTTTATGTATATTTTTTAAAAAATTATTTCTAATTATTAAAAAAGATTTACAATGGAAAAATTATATATTTTCAATAATACACTATTTTCAGTAACATTTCCTTTTTTTTTTTTTAAGATTTTATTTATTTATTTGACAGAGACACAGTGAGAGAGGGAACACAAGCAGGGGGAGTGGGAGAGGGAGAAGCAGGCTTCCTGCTGAGCAGGGAGCCCGATGTGGGGCTCCATCCCAGGACCCCAAGATCATGACCCCAGCCGAAGGCAGATGCTCAATGACTGAGCCACCCAGGCGCCCCAACTTATTTCTATTTGAATTGTTTTTCTTTTCTCTGTGAATGCTCTCCCTTGGTGACTTCAACCAGTCTCAGCTTTAACACCATCTCTAAAAATGATACTCTCAAGTCCTATCTGCAGTATAGACGTCTCTTCTACCTCCAAATTTGTACATCTATCTGCTTGATTTTCCCCTGAACATTTAACAAGCATCTCACAATCAGCATTCCCGCCTGAGCGAGTGCTTTCTTCTTCCCTAGTCCTCCTCATATCAACAGATGGGACTTCTATGCTCAGGCCTGGAATTTTGGAGGGGTTTGTGACACCTCTGTTTCTTTCACTTACCATATAGGATCTGCCAGAAAATTATATTGGCTTTAACTTTAAAATATATCCAGAATGTGACCATTTTCACAAACTCCACTGTTGCCATCTTGGAAAAAATGCTGTCTTCTCTTAGCTGGATCACCACTGTAGCCACCTTTTGTGGTCTCTCTGGTTCCACCTTTGCCTTCATTAGTCTGCTCTCAATACATCCACCCAAGTGATCCTGTTGAAACATGAGACAGGTAATGTCATTCTTCTCCTTGAATCCCTGCTCTATTTATTTTACTTGGAGTAAAAGCCAAGGTCCTTAGGATATAGACTACAAGGCCCTACATGAATTAACCACTCCACCCCACTCCCTTTGGACCCCACCTCCTATTGCTCTTCCTTGTGTTCACTCTGATCAAGTCACCTGTAGCTCCTTTAATGGTTCTCAAACAGGCCAGGTACATGTCCCCCTGCTGCCATAGTCTTTGTATTTGCTTTATATCTGCCTGGAAAGCACTTGCTCCATGTACCCAAGAGGCTTACCAAGAAACCTCACCTGCCTACTGGTTTTAAAGCGGTAAGTCCTCTCCTTTGTACTTTCTATTCCTTTCACATGATTTACCTTTCTTATATTTTAGAGATTTTCTTCTATCTCACTCCTCTGCTCCCTGAATATAAAGTTCACGAGGGCCTAGATTTTTACTGCCTAGCAGAGTGCCTGACTAATTTCTTCTTACTTGACATCTAGGTTATAATAATAATAATAATAAATAATTTACCCCTCTTTCCCCCCAAATCCCTCACTTCTTTTTGGGCAAAATATAATTTACACCAAAAATGTGCTAATTTTTTTTTAAAGACTTTATTTATTTGTCAGAGAGAGAGAGCGAGCACAAGCAGGGGAAATGGCAGGCAGAGGGAGAAGCAGCCTCCCCGCTAAGCAGGGAGCCCAATGCAGGACTCGATCCCAGTACCCTGGGATCATGACCTGAGCTGAAGGCAGAAGCTTAACCGACTGAGCCACCCAGGTGTCCCTGTGCAGTAATTTTTATTATTTTAAAATTACCACATGTATGGCTTACCATATATTTATCATATTTAGCTGGTAAAGTTTTAAATGAGATACTGTGATTTCTGACATGCAGAGAAATAGCCACTCACTTGTTTTAATTTTTAGTAAGAACACAGACCTTGAGAGTGAGGAGTCATGATCTCTTTGACCTTTTGTGTCTTAAGCAGCAGGTATCAGGGATAACTGTAGTGGAACAGTTAATATTTAGAAAGATAAAGTCTTATTGATTGCAAATAATGAAAACATTGGCCATTAACTATGTTTGGATGTATCTATTTATGTGTATTTAGGAATTCAAATTAAATGTTGTTTAGGTCATTGATTCTGAAATTGGTTTATCTACAAAGCAGAAACCTCTGTGTCATATCATAAGAAAAGAATGTGTATACCTTCACACTCCTTCCCGCTGTGGTCTATCCAGATATTCTTGAACAGTCTTGACAATAGATCTGTGACTGACCCCTGACTCAAAAGACCACATGTAACTGCTAGAAACAAAATATAGCTATTGTCATAATGTGTTTCATCAATGGGGACTAGTTTGAACATTCTTTTCTATAACTGGTTCTTCTGGTTTAATTTTTGTCTGTTTTGAAAGGATGAAACAATTTAAATATTCTGAGTTCTCAATCAGAAAAAACACTGGTCGCTATGTTCATTAAATGGTTGTGGTGGTTAATTTAATGTGTCAACTTGACTGGGCTATGGGATGCTTAGATATTTGCTCAAACATTATTGTGGGTTTCTTATGAGGGTGATTTTGGATGAGACTAACATTTATTTTTTATTTTTTTAAGATTTATTTATTTATTTATTTTTGCTGGGGGAGGGGGAGAGAGAGCGAGAGCGAGCATGAGCAGGGGGAGGGGCAGAGGGAGAAGCAGACTCCCCACTGAGCAGCGAGCCTGATGTGGGGCTTGATCCCATCACCCCAGTACCATGACCTGAGCCAAAGGCAGATGCTTAACCAACTGAGCCACCCAGGCGCCCAAGGAGACTAACATTTAAATTTGTAGACTGAAGAAAGCAGGTTGTACTTCCTAATGTGGGTGGGCCTCATCCAATCAGTTGAAGACCTGAATAGAACCAAAAGGCTGACCCTCCTCCAAGGAAGAGAGAATTCTTTCTGTCTGATGGACTTTGAACTGGGACATTGGCTTTTTTTTTTTTTTCCTGCCTTCAGACTTGAACTGAGACGTCAGCTTTTTCTGGGTCTTGAGCCTGCCAACTTTTGGACTGGAACTACATTACTGGCCCTCCTGGGTCTCTAGTTTGCTGACTTACCCTGTAGATCTTGGGACTTGCCAGTCTCCATAAATAATCATGTGAGCCAATTCTGTATAATAAATCTACATCTGTGTCTGTATCTGTATCTCTACCTCCATATGTATACACATGTACTGTTGCTTCTGTTTCTGTGGAGAACCCTGATGAATACAATGAAAAATCAGAATTTCTGTTATGGGTTAGAGTAGACAGAAAAATTTTTCCTCTTGGATGAAGTAGCAGTGGTGATAACAATACTTGGATGATTTTATCTTTAAGTGTTAATATACCTTCTCCTTGGGTATTTCGGCAGACATGATTAGTGCTTCACCCATACTTCTTCAGCACCACCGGGGTTTTCTCTTGCTGTAGGAATGTTCTTGGTCTGTTTGGACAGGCTAGAGTGGCAGGGTATTAACCTCAGGTGTCACCCTGAAGCTGTGGCAAAAGTAGTTGATGGGTAAATTTCCCAGTTTCCTCATCCTTCCAGTGGGACAACCCTGAAGCATCTTCTATGTTGTTCTCCAGAGGTTCCCAGAAACACTGAGCCTGAGCTGCCTGCAGAGGTAGCCTACTCATTGGAATCTGGTGAATTTGCTTCTTCTCTTTCCCTGTCGTATTTCCTGGCTTCCTCCTTGTTCTTCTTGGGGCAGCCCTGAAAATAAACCATGAGCATTCAGATTCTTGACTTGGGCCTGCTTCTGAGGGAACACAACTTAAGGTGGGGATAATTTCAACTTCATAGGCAGATGTCAGAGATCTTTAATAAGAGTTACTTATAAACCACAGGACTGCATCCACCCTTAATTTATTAAACAACAACAAATCTTCACTGAATGCCTACTGTGTGCCTCCATAATACATAATTTTTTTAATAAGTTGATCATTGGTTTTGTCATGGAACAAAAAACCTCAGATGAAGGTCACAGAATAGTTTTGTTTTATATGCATTGCCTTTTACTTCCTGTCTACTAAATAATGACCCATGTAACTAATACATGTGTCATAGTGGAAAATGACTCTACCTATCTAGGAACTATTAGGTTCCAAGTATTTAAAGGTAAAGTATGTTTGGAAAACTACAAAAGTGTATGAACAATGGACTGGATCCAGTTTAATGGCTCTAAATCCTTGCTTTTGAATTGAATATCAGATTCCTTTTTTTTTTTAAAGATTTTATTTATTTATTTGACAGAGAGAGAGAAAGCACAAGTAGGCAGAGCGGCAGGCAGAGGGAGAGGGAGAAACAGGCTCTCCACTGAGCAGGGAGCTGGATGTGGGGCTTGATCCCAGGACCCCGGGATCATGACCTGAGCCGAAGGCAGACGCTTAACCAAAGAGCCACCCAGGTGCCCCGAATATTAGTTCTGTTTAAAGACATTTTGAACATCTTCACTGATTAATTTGAAATGCAAGAGCAAGTTGTAACCACATATTTTGTTAGTAAATTATGTGTAATTGATAACCCATTTTAGGATACCAATGACTTTGTTTTTGTTCAAAAGAGGCCTTAAATGGGCATCATAATGATAATAGTAATGATAGTAGTTAAAATTTGTTGAGGGTTTATTCTCTGCCAGGTACTGGGTCAGCTGTTTTCTGTATATTATTATTAATTCTTACAGAAGTTTGCAAGAAAGTTTTTTTTTTTCCTTTTACCTCCATTTTATAGATGATGAAACTGAGTACAGAGACACTGATTTCCCCAAAGTCATACAGCTGTTGTCAGAGTAGAAATTAAACCCACGTCATTCAGATTTGAAAGCCTGTGTTTATGTTACAGCATGGTAAAGAGATCCTCGTGCCCTGAATTGCCCATTCTCCATGTTGCGTGTGTTTCCTTTGGTATTAGTTCTGTTCTTCTCTACTGAAGGAAATTTATCTTTAAATCTATACTGTGCTGTTGACATTTTTCACATCACATCCCATAAAGAATCTACTGTTATTGTAAATTCTTACAACTCCTGATTTTTCTCTATAGCCTGTGCTCTCTGGAGAGTGAAAATCACTATGCTAATTGCTTTGTGGAGGAGTTTAATTGACGAATGGGTAGTTTTTAAAAATTGGTCTGGGCCATTTGCCAGGTGCACTTAAGTCTGTGTTAGTGCCTTACAGACTTGAGAATATGTGAGTTCTGCTTCCTGCAGGTGGCTGCTTATTACAACTTCAGGAAGGAGATGCTCTTAAACAATTTTATCACATAGTTCTCTCTTCAGAATCCTTTTGTGGTTCCTCATTGCCTTTTGAAGAAAATCTAAACACCTTAACAGGGTGTACAGAGACTGTTAGCTCTTCACCAAAACTTGTTGCCGTTTCTTCCTAAGACACAGTTGAACTACATTTTCCAGCTGCCTTTGTAATTAGAAGTGGCCATGTGACTGAGGTTCTAGGCAATAGAAGGAAAGCAAAAATGATGTATGTCATTTTGGGACAAGGTTGTTTAAAAGGGGCTGAGGCCCCTCCACATAATTTTTCTCATTGTGATTGCTACCTACAGAAGACAATGAAACCCCAAGGTAGGAGTTGCCAAGCTTTTTCCGGAACAGGACAGATAGTAAATGTTTTAGGCTTTGTGGGATGGTCTCTGTCAATACAAATCTTTTTTATTTTTATTTTTTATGACGCTTTAAAATTGTAAAAGCCGTTCTTAGCTAATGAAATGCAAAGCCAGATTGTGCCTATTCATTCACGTCTGCCCTTAAGATAATGAAACCACATGGTGCAAGGAGCCTAGGTCCTTCACTCACAATATGGAGAAGAGGTAATCACCAACCTAGAAACTTCTGCTAGAAACTGTTATATGGATGGAAAACAAGTATTTACTGTGTTTGAGCCATTAGTCACACTGAGGTTTATAAGCACAGGCTATTTTATTACAACTAACTTTCTAAGATTGAGCCCAAGTCTTTATCTCCACATCCATTTCCCCACTTTTTAAAAATGCTTCATGTTAGCCCAAATGAAATACTGTCTATTTCTTTATTACATACTCAAATTTCTCACTTTCATGCATTTACTTACATGATTTCCTTCTGGGTGTAAATTTGCTCCATCCTATCCTTATTCTTTGAAATCCTTCTTCTCCTTGAAAACCTGTCTCAAATGACACCTCCTCTAAGACGTCATCCCTTTAACTGGCAGAAATAGTGCTTTATTCTTTGGGTTTTCATATTTCATTTTAATTAACAGTTACTATGGCTTTCTGCCTAATTTTATAGTTGTTTGTGTACATGCTTTTATCTTCACTACCAGTGTCAGCTTTAAGAGGTCATCTTGGATAAACCTGCCATATAAAATTTGGCACACACATGTTCACTTCACTCAGGGGGTAGGATGTACAATCAAATCAAGTCTTAATGCAAAAATAGTGCAGAGTCAAAATATCCTTGATAAATCCCTTAACCAAGCAATAAAATGCACAGCTGAGTTTAGGGGCCATATGCACAAAAATATTTTAATTGGAAGATTATACACCTGAAATTAATGTAATATTGTGTGTCAACTATACTTCAAGGATAATAATAATAAAGATTAGAGGATCCTCCTAGCAAAGAGATGCTGAAATGTGGAGGAAAATGGGACCAGTTGTTCTCTCTGAAGCACATATGCTCCCTGAGTGGAATAGTAGGCAGGATAGCTGGCATTCTTTCTATAGGGTTTCCTGTTTCTTGCTGAATGTGTACATTGGAATTCACCAAATTCAGATATCCACAGTGGCAGGGCTCCAATAAATTTGTGACTTCATTCAATGTTTTAACTGTATATTTTCTTCTTGTAATAATCATTTTGGAAAGGAGTTACTATTTTGGCAACTTCCCTTAAGGAGGGGGAAGAAAGAGGCTGCTGGATTTGCCCTTGACTGAGAGTGGTATGCTGCAAGATAACTCTTGGATGATCTCCAGGGGAGAATGTCTCCTGGGCCCTGTGCCTGCCCCTTCTGGGGAAGACACTGATAAACAGAAAAGGAAAGAAAAAGCCAAATTCAAGCCAAGTGTTTCTGTATCTCTCTGAAGGTACAATGCAAATAACACTGAAACACAAAATACTTGTATGCATGTTCCTTTTGAAACAAACCTTTTCTCTTAAGGTCAGTTATTACTGTTCACCCAGATTGCTGTAGCAGTTGCCTAAGGTGGTATGAGAGTTGAAAGGGACCTGCCTTGGGGATCATCAGTTTCAAAACCCTTAATTTATTTATTTGATATGGGTGTTGTAGATAGGAAAGTTTGAGCTTCTCTAAAGTGATGGAATCATTAGCCCCAGAGATTGGGCGTTTTAGGAAGAGCTAAGGATACCTGAGAGTTGTTGACTGCTGGTCCTCAGACCAACCTTCTCAAGCCAGGTACAATTATTTCCCCATTTTCTAAGTTCCTAATACCCTAAATCAACACTGTCCAGTAGAACTTTCTACGGTGATGGAAATGTTCTGCATTTGTTCTGTTCATTACATAGCCAATAGTCACAGGCACTATTGAGCATTTAAATTGTGGCTGGTGCAAACTGAGATATCCACTGGATTTCAATGACTTAGTATAAAAAATGTCAAATACCTCATTAATAATTATTTTTATATTGGTTCTATGTTGAAATAATGTTTTAGATGTGTGGGATTAAATATAGCTTATTATTAAGACTAATTTTACTTGTTTCTTTTCATTTTTTAAAAATGTGGCTACTAGGGAATTTAAAATAACCTGTGTGACTTGTGTATATCTCTGTTGGACAGGATTGCTCTAGAAGATGCTGCTATTGATTGTACCAGTGTGAAAGTTTTATACTTTGTCTTCTTCTATTCTGAATGTCTTAGGACCAAATGTCAACAGAACAAGTCAGAAGCCGTTTGAACCTCAAAATAGAAATAATACTCTGGGAAATATGGGCTTGTATTTGTCCTCACTCAGGTGCTTCTAACAAATGTAATGCTACATCATTGTCCTTTAATACCACGCTATGACTGAGGTACAAGGAGGTTATGAAATTCTTGTAGGGCCATTCAACATGCTGTGTCCACAGCTGGGGCTATATATTTCCTTTACTTTTTACCTTGTTATCTTTACTGCTTCTGAGGTATGAATGTGTTAAGTCTCCAACTGATATTTGTATTTACATTTAATTCAGGAAATATTAATGGAGCTATTTTTTCCTTCAAATTTCATTAAAGTACATAACTTATTATGTTGGTGAGCCATTTAGATGTGCTGACAGAGGTGAATACAGATATCTGAATATTACTTTTCTCTGATAGAAGCACTTCTTAAGATGGATTCTTTGGGGCCATTGATTTTTCTGTTCCTTAAAATCTCAGTATTTAGTCTGGGATATTTATCTAATGAAGTGAAAAAAAATAGAAACTAACATAATTCAGAAAAGGAAGTTACTGAAAATGTATGTATATTTAAAAAAATGGAAGCCATACGTTTTGGGATCATCTCAGTTAAACAAGAAATAAAATGAAAGATCTTTTTTTGGATTAAGTTATTCTGAAAAATTTCTCTACTTTCCACTTCCCATTGAGAGTTTGGATGGAAAGTCATTCTAATCAACAAGGAATGGAATGCTTCTCCAATTTTCTTTTCAGTGTTATCCAAGGTATTTAGGTGGGTTCTTTTCTTTTGAAAGATCTCCTTTTCCTGACAACTTTGCCACCAGAAGTGGCCTCCCAGGACTACAAGAGATTGTCTGAATGTTGCAAATAAAAATCCAAATTCTTGGATCATGTCTGTGGATATAGAAAGTGCCTTTGGGAAGAGCACAGTTGGCTGTTTTACCCATTATTCTCAGTGGGGAATAGCAGAATCAGGGCTTGTCTTGAGAGCTGGTTGTGTGCAGAGTGAGACGAGTGCTTATTGCTAGTAGGTATTTGTAAAGCACCTTACTCATACCTTTCATGGTTTTTTTTTTTTTCTCTTTATAATCTGAAAAAGATAGTGGAGTTAATAGTGCTGGGCTAGAATAAACAGTAAATTTGCACAGGATTTCCTAATATTCGGGTCTGGCACATAGTAAACAATGTTAAATGCTAGTTTTAGTTTTCTATTCTCTCCCCACTTGGTGGGAGTAGAAAGTATTTAACCCACTTCTGTGACCTTGAAATCTGTGTCTCATCTGCCCCATCACTCATCTTTCATCACAGAATGTGGTTTTTATTATTTTTAAGCTATTTTTGCCTTGATGTGTTCCTGTGCTCTTGCAAGCTTCAGGAAACCCTGTTGGAATGACAAAAGTATAGCTCAGTACCAGTGAATTGCAGTGAAACAAATGGCAAAGTGTCAATGTTTTCTTGCTGGGAAAATATGCTTATTTAAAGTTACCCATGCCCAATGAATACGGTATGAGTACATAGGACAAAGAGATTCTTTCGGCCAAGACCTATATTCACTGTGATATATTAGTTGGTTCCACTATGGGCAAGCCAGTATTTCCAGATCTGTGATTGAGTCAGAACATGACAGTATGAAAGATTCAATCTTTAGTTATATCCTTTAAACCGGATGTCCTCAAACTTCATACGTCAGAATCATCTGAAGAGCTTTAAAAGATACAGAGTTTTTGTCAGCTACCTGAGGATTCTAAAATGGGTTGGTGTGCAGTCTGGGAACACACACACACTGTGTGATTCTGGTAAACTAAGGGCATTTCCTAAAATCATGACATGTGCCATTACAGATTTAAAGCTCTCTTGCTATATTCATAGACATTAGAGCAATGCCTTTCCTTTCTACACTATTTGAATACATAACACATTATTATTTTGATTATTTATAGAATTCTTACTTCTTATTCAGACAACTAAATTCTTTTTAAAAGATAGACTTTTGTGAATTTTTTTTTCATTTTTTAGAGAGGTGTGGAGGTTTTTTTTTTTTTTTCAGGGTTTCTTCCTGTTTATGTAAAGTTCCTCATGTTAATCATCTTTGATCTTGCCCTCCTAATTGCTTAGCTGGTCATGGGGTCTCTGAACTTTTTCTTTGGGCTAATATGAGTCTTACTATAGCCGTGACTATATGATATACATATTTCATCAAGAGAAACAGGCCACCAGTTAATTAGGTGTTTCTTTTTACCTGCTGTGAAACCCAAAGACCAGATTTCTTGCTTTTTTTGAAGTGTTCAGGTTCTCCTGCTTTGGGGAAAGGGGAGATAAATGAGGGCTAAGTATCACTTAACATGGATTTACTCTGAAGTGGCTTTTCATGAAACGGCTGTTATTCTACAACTGTATATCACAGTGCAGCAGCTTCATATTTTAAATCCGTTTTACTGGAAGCATTTTCAGTTTTCTCCTATTTCTCAATCAAGAATGATATTTGTCAAGCATAGAAGTGAAGCTGTCCAGGTCCCAAATCACTTTAGAAAGAACAACATGAAATGACATTTTTCAAGTGTTAGATGTGCAGCTCAAAAGAGAAAGGCAAAGTCACTTGGGAGAAGATAGTGGGAGAAGAGCAAATAGAATATTTTCCTGGAGGAAGAAACTGACTCTGTAATTGAGGAACTCTCCCAATGAAACTATGGCTTCAAGCAAGATAAAACGAAACAAAAAGCTGTACTGTAGCTCTTTTGAAATTTGGTTCAGAAATGTGGAAATATTGTCTGCTTAAAAAGATAAAATGAATACATTAAAATAATTTGATTGCAGAATTTTGTCATCTAAAAATGGTTTGAAGGTTTTCCTGATCTAGAATGATTAAAAGTAAAACACTGAAACTAAGAAACATGCTTTAGTATACACACTGAGAGTTTGAAAACTTTAGAAAACATACCCGCAATTTTTTCCATTGGTAAGTTAATACCCTAATATCTTAGATTTAGTTGAAGGGGAATTCAGGATGAAAGCTTAACAACATTACCTTGACTTTGAAAGGTGACTTTCTAAGGTGGAAATGAAATCCCTTGGGTCTTAATTTGCTCGCCGAGTCAGCTAGTAGGAAGCAGTTGGTGACTACACTTCTTAGCTTGATAATGCATTTAGAGAGGGATCAATAAACCTGACTTTGAGAAATACAACTCTTTTCCCCACTGCCTCTCTTCACCAGATAAATAAGTAAAATAAAAATTGGCCTTTTGGCAACCCAGATGCAAGTAATTCTTTTTGTTATTTCCTTAATTTGTTTTGAAATGTAGGTTGCTGACACAAGATGACCATATACTTCTCCTCTAGGATTTTTTCATATTCATTGGAAAAAATGAGTCTTGCCTTTGAGTATGTTAGTGCAATTTTTAAAAATGAGATTGAACATGGATATTTCTTCCCAATGTTCACCGCTTTTTCTCCTTCTGAAACTCTGGAGGCTCCTTGTTTTCCTCTGTCAAACTGTGGGATTTTCCTTACCCACTGTGATCTCACCCACTGATCCTCTCTGATGGTTAGAATGATGATGATCATGATAAAAAATGGTAGCAGCTAAATTTTCTTAAACACTTCCTGTGAGCCAACACTGTACTAAATGATTTTCATAGATTATCTCTTTAAACCTGATAACTCTACTAGTTAGGTACTGACTGCCATTATTCACATTGACAGGGGAGGAAACCCAGGCTCAGGGAAGTGAAATAAGCTGACTGAGCTTGTATAGGACAAGATGGACTCAAGCTGGACTTGAATTCATGTAGGTGGACTCCGGAGGCAGTGGTCATAACTATCACATTATTCCAGAGTTTTGCATTAGTGCAATATATAATCTTTTATGACATTTTGCTCCATTGCATTTGAGCACAGTAGCTAGGATGAGGCTGAGTGGGCTTTTGCCAGCTCCAGGACCAGCATTAATGAGCGAATAATGGCAAGCGGTAATGAGTACAAAGCCAGGCTTAGCAATGCTGGCTTCTGCTTACTTTGCAATTACAATGCTTGTTTGAAAATTATAGGCGAAAGTGCTTAGAAATAACTGTTCTCTGATGCAGGCAAAATTCCCCTCCCATCTTGTTTATAGCATTAATTAGCTTAGGAGGCCCTTTGTGGGTATAGAACAGGGGATAAAATTCAGCTCAATCTCATCCCAAAGAGTGAGTTGGTTAAATCTCAATTACAAGATTGCCTGACTTTTAAAAGTATTTGAGGTGAAACTTTGAAGAGCAAATCACTGGTTATTCAGGGACAGATCGTAATTTCCTATTTGTGCTGTTCTCATCACTATTGTCACCATTACCAGCTCATCATAATCATTATCACCATCATCATCTCTGTATGAGGTTCTACTAGAAAGTTAACTTCATAAATGCAGGAATAGTAATGCTTAACATATAGTAGACACTCAATAAATGTTCATTAAATAATGTGAAATAAAGGAGGTTGTTGAGCGCCTCTTAAGTGCTGAGCAGTGTGTAAAGTGCTACGCCTTCAAGATCACATTTTTAATCATCCTCTCCACACTATGAATGGGTCCTGTTATTATCCCCATTGTACAAGTAAGGAAACTGAGGCAGAGAAATTAAGCAACTTGCTCAAGTTCACTCAGTTAGTGAATGGGAGAATTGGGGCTTGGCGCCAGGCCTGTTGGGACTCTAGAGCCCACAGTGCTATTATTACCTAGTGTATGCAAATCTCATTACCTAGTATCATCACTATACAGACCATTTTCCCTCATCTTACAGCTCTTTTAGAGAGTACAGCTTACACTTATTTGAACTGGCTTTTGTGAAGAAAAATGAAGGTCCAGCCGTACTAGTTTGAAGAACCAGATTAAAACAGCATTACATCTGTCTTCTAAAAGCTTTTAAAAATTTCTACTCTGAGAGTGATCTGTCTTGATAAATACTAGCAGCAGCTTAAAATCTCCCTCTTGGGCATAATTCCAGTGTTGTCACTGAGAAATTTTCCTTTGAAAGGAAATCAGTGAGGGTGAACTCCATTGGGAAGATTTTCCACATGGAGAATATTTTCAGAGTAGGAAGTCTCAGAGATGTAGACAGTAAACTGTGTCTCCTAAGAAATGCAACCTGGAGAAGATGCTGTGCTGCTTGAGGACACGAGAAACCAATCCCATTGCAGCTCCTTCTGCTTAGCCCTTTTACCATAGCCATAGTCACATGGATCTGCACTTCCTTTTCTCCTGTGAAATGAAACTCTTGAGTTCACATATATCTAAGAGACGTCTGATTTTGGAAGGGCAGCCAAGCTTTCTCTCATTACAAAGGTTGGGTAGGCAACATGTAATCATAGTGGCTACTAACTCATTTAGCCAGAGAACTCTGACTTTCTCAGGACCCTACGACATTGCATCATTTGCATTTTGGTTTTACAGAGATGCTCTTAATTCCTGAAACTCTCTTATGAGTGTGGAAGTTTATGAGAATTGCTGAAACTGGAGAAGATACTGAGAACGAGTGGTTTTAGTATTACCTATTTTCCTGGGATGCAGACACATGCTGTCTCTTCCCATGTATTTATTTACTCTATTCTCACATGCATAAAATATATTGGGCAGAAATTTTCTGAGCCTCTCATCTAAATTATATTTGGATTAACATAAAAGGGGATAGAAAACAGAAAAGGAAGAAAGTCTGTATGAAGGAAAAGAAAGGACCCCCTGAGTTGGAGGTAGGTAGCTGGAGTTGTGTGCAATGAATGGTACATAAAGAACAAAACATACTGCTTTGTTCCTCAGTCATCAGTATCTAGTTTCTCTAATGGTGATTCTTTGATTTAATCATCAGTCTGGAATCTTGTAGCTCACTGAATTTTGTAGTGTTCCAGATGCTACCTTTCACCGATGGTGTCATTTTTCTTGATTGAAATAGTGGGACTTATAATTAATTACTTTTTATTGTTAAGTTTTAGTTTAATTGTCTCCCTCCCGTCACCAACCAAATCTAGGACTTCCATGGGGAGGAGCTGAGCCTCTGCTGATCACCATTTGTTCATGGTGCCTGGCACTGGGTCTGGCTGACACTTAGTAGATGTCTTAGGTTAGATCCCCTAGAAGCAGAACCTGAGGTGGGGATTCCTGGGTAGGTGAGTTTTGAAGGAGTATTCTTTGCAGAAGGAGAGTGAGGGAAGGAACTAAGTAAGGCCTCAGCTGGAGATGAGCTTCATCCTAATCCCAGGGGCTCATTACACCATAGAATTAGTACTACTTTAAACCCTTTGTATCACCGTGTTATTCTTAGTCCGTGGGCTTCCCCTAGGAATGGGATTTGTATACCCTTCTGAACAAGGCCATTCCTTTTCTGCTGAGAGCAATTCTTTAACATTTTGACAGGGGCTTTGGGGACAAAAGGCCAACTTGGCTAGACATCTCTGTTTCATCTTTTTCCTGTGTTACTGGCTACATTCTGCTTGTTCATGACTTTTGCTACTGGCTTTTTTTTCTGAATGCTTCCTGGATTCTATTTTTTTTTTCTACACCATTAACCAATTTGACTTAAATTCATTGCTTTTCCTTAAATCATGACTTTCACTTTCTTTTTGCTATTGTCTTTATGACTTTTCTTACAGAGCTTTTAAATTCTTCAAGAGAGAGAAAAAAACTAGTTGGTTGACTTGTTGTCATCCAAGGGAAATGGTCACTGTTAATTCATGTATTCATTTTTTTTTTTAATTCATTCACTGGCTTGACACAGGTTTATTGAATAGCTACAGTGAAATCAGGCACTATGGTAAGTGCTAAGCCTACAGTAGTGAACAAAACCAAATGTGGTCCTTGCCTTCATAGAGTGCAGAGTTTAGTGGGTAGTGTCTGGACCTGTGCCTAAGGCACTGTTCAGAAGAAAGTTGTGGACCTGGCTCACAAACTGTGCTGTCTCAGACATACCCTCAGCGCTCAACAGGTGGCTTGCATGGTCTTTCTAGAATAGTGTGATCCTAAATATTTTGTTTTGATTTTGATATCTGCCTCACTCTGTCTCCTTCCCTCAAGTTCCATATAATTCCAATTTGCTCACTCCTTCCACACCCTCATTCACAGAAGAATAGAGGCCATGAGTGTTGCATTTGCTTCACTTTTGATGCAGGGGTTATGATGTCACAAACTCAGGTAATCCTAGAAGAGTTGAAAATAAGACCATCAATAGTTACTTAAAACACACTTTTAGTCACTAAAGGGATAAAATGAATGTGCATAGCTTAGGGGCTCTGTAATGGAGTTTTTCATATAGCATAGAGTTGAAACCAACAAAGAATTTTCTGTTAAAAAATCATTATATACTGATAACTTGGTGTGAAATGTGAATTATGTCAGTAATTGATTCTAGAACAGTTGTGTGGCTTTATGCTTTTCTTAATAGTGGAAGATGCCTTGCCATTACATAACTTTTGGCTATCTTATCACTAACAAAATAGACACACACACACACATACATACACACAAACACACACATATGGGGAAATCAACTCTGTTTTTTTTTTTTAAGTGTACTAGAATTTTATTTTGAAACATTACATTACTTTTCACAACTAAGAAAAAATAGTTTCTTTAAAAATTTCAGGTCTTACATAACTATGATTTCTGATCACAAGCATTATTCTAAGAGATGTTTTAGAACCATTCAGAATGTTTTCAAAGCACCGACTCTCCCTGAGCTGTGCTTGTCAAACACGACATGTCTGTGCTACTCGTAGAGCGGATGGGATGTCATTCTTCCCAGCTTGTGAGCGCAGTGGGTCCCATTTATATTTGTAACATGAAGGTCTATCCCTTTTGTCGTCAGAGGTTCCCTCCTTTAACATGGGAAAGTAAGTAGGAGGCTTAATCTTACAGATCTCTGTAGTATCCACACAGAAGTTTCTTCAGTGTCTTGTGGGATTTCCTTTTTTTTTTTTTAATTTTATTATGTTACGTTAGTCACCATACAATACATCATTAGTTTTTGATGTAGTGATCCACGATCCATTGTTTTCGTATAACACCCAGTGCTCCAGGCAGTATGTGCCCTCCTTAATACCCATCACTGGGCTAACCAATCCCACCTCCCCCCTCCCCTCTAAAACCCTGTTTGTTTCTCAGGTCCATAGTCTCTCATGGTTCATCTCTCCCTCCAATTCCCCACCCCCCATTTTTCCCTTCCTTCTCCTAATGTCCTCCATGTTATTCCTTATGTTCCACAAATACGTGAAACCATATGATAATTGACTTTCTCTGCTTGACTTATTTCACTTAGCATAATCTCCTCCAGTCCCATCCATGTTGATGTAAAAGTTGGGTATTCGTCTTTTCGGATGGCTGAGTAATATTCCATCGTATATATGGACCACATCTTCTTTATCCATTCATCTGTTGAAGTGCATCTCGGCTCTTTCCATAGTTCGGCTATTGCGGACATTGCTGCTATGAACATTGGGGTGCATATGGCCCTTCTTTTCACTACATCTGTGCCTTTGGGGTAAATACCCAGGAGTGCAATTGCTGGGTCATAGGGTAGCTCTATTTTTAAATTTTTGAGGCACCTCCACACTGTTTTCCAAAGTGGCTGTACCACTTGCATTCCCACCAACAGTATAAGAGGGTTCCCCTTTCTCCACAACCTCTCCAACATTTGTTGTTTCTTTCCCTGTCCATTTTTACCATTCTAACTGGTGTAAGGTGGTATCTCAGTGTGGTTTTGATTTGGATTTCCCTGATGGCTAATGATGATGAACATTTTTTCAAGTGTCTGTTAGCCATTTGTATGTCTTCTTCAGAGAAGTGTCTTTTCATATCTTCTGCCCACTTTTTGACTTGATTATTTGTTTTTTGGGTGTTGAGTTTGAGAAGTTCTTTATAGATCTTGGATACCAGCCCTTTATCTGTAGTGTCATTTGCAAATATCTTCTCCCATTCTGTGGGTTGCCTCTTTGTTTTGTTGACTGTTTCCTTTGCTGTGCAGAAGCTTTTTATCTTGATGAAGTCCCAAAAGTTCATTTTTGCTTTTGTTTCACTAGCTTTTGGAGATGTACCTTGAAAGAAGTTGCTGTGGCCGATGTCAAAGAGGTTACTGCCTATGTTCTCCTCTAGGATTTTGATGGATTCCTGTCTCACATTGAGGTCTTTCATCCACTTTGAGTTTATCTTTGTTAATGGTGTTAGAGAATGGTTGAGTTTCATTCTTCTGCATGTGGCTGTCCAATTTTCCCAGCACCATTTATTGAAGAGACTGTCTTTTTTCCATTGCATGTTTTTTTCCTGCTTTGTCAAAGATTATTTGACCATAGAGTTGAGGGTCCATATCTGGGTTCTCTATTCTGTTCCATTGGTCTGTATGTCTGTTTTTGTGCCAGTACCATGCTGTCCTGGTGATCACAGCTTTGTAATATAGCTTGAAATTGGGCAACATGATGCCACCAGATTTGTTTTCCTTTTTCAACATTTCCTTGGCGATTCAGGGTCTTTTCTGATTCCATACAAATTTTAGGATTGTTTGTTCCAGCACTTTGAAAAATGTCATTGGAATTTTGATCGGGATGGCATTGAAGGTATAGATTGCTCTGGGTAGCATAGACATTTTAACAATGTTTATTCTTCCGATCCATGAGCATGGAATATTTTTCCATCTTTTTGTGTCTTCTTCAATTTCTTTCATGAGTGTTTTGTAGTTCCTAGAGTATAGATCCTTTACCTCTTTGGTTAGGTTTATTCTGAGGTATCTTATGGTTTTTGGGGCTATTGCAAATGGAATCATTTCTCTAATTTCTCTTTCTACAGTTGTGTTGTTAGTGTATAAGAAAGCAACTGATTTCTGTGCATTGATTTTGTATCCTGCCATATTACTGAATTGCTGTATGAGTTCTAGTAATTTGGGGGTGGAGTCTTTTGGATTTTCCACATAAAGTATCATGTCGTCTGCAAAAAGAGAGAGTTTGACTTCTTCTTTGCCAATTTGAATACCTTTTATTTCTTTTTGTTGTCTGATTGCTGTTGCTAGGACTTCTAGTACTATGTTGAACAACAGTGGTGAGAGTGGGCATCCTTGACGTGTTCCTGATCTTAAGGGAAAGGCTCTCAGCTTTTCCCCATTGAAGATGATATTCACTGTGGATTTTTCATAGATGGATTTTATGAGCTTGAGGAATGTTCCCTCTATCCCTATACTCTGGAGAGTTTTAATCAGGAAAGGATGTTGTATTTTGTCAAATGCTTTTTCTGCATCAATTGAGAGGATCATATGGTTCTTCTCCCTCCTCTTATTAATGTGTTCTATCACATTGATTGATTTGCAAATGTTGAACCACCCTTGCATCCCAGGGATAAATCCCACTTGGTCGTGGTGGATGATCCTTTTAATGTATTGTTGGATCCTATTAGCTAGGATTTTGTTGAGGATTTTGGCACCCATATTCATCAGGGATATTGGTCTGAAATTCTCCTTTTTGATGGGGTCTTTGCCTGGTTTGGGGATTAAGGTAATGCTGGCCTCATAGAATGAGTTTGGAAGTTTTCCTTCTGTTTCTATTTTTTGATACAGCTTCAGTAGAATATGTATTATTTCTTCTTTGAATGTTTGGTAGAATTCCCCAGGGAATCCATCAGGCCCTGGACTCTTGTTTTTTGGGAGGTTTTTGATCACTGCTTCAATCTCGTTACTGGTTATTGGCCTATTCATGTTGTCAATTTCTTCCTGTTTCAGTCTTGGCAGCTTATAGGTTTCCAGGAAGGCCTCCATTTCATCCAGATTGCTCAGTTTATTGGCATATAGTTGTTGATAATACTTTCTAAGAATTGTTTCTTTTTCCTTGGTGTTAGTCGTGATCTCTCCCCTTTCATTCATAATTTTATTAATTTGGGTCCTTTCTCTTTTCTTTTGGATAAGTCTGGCCAGTGGTTTATCGATCTTATTAATTCTTTCAAAGAACCAACTTCTAGTTTCATTGATCTGATCTACTGTGTTTCTGGTTTCTAATTCATTGATTTCTGCTCTAATTTTAACTATTTCTCTTCTAATGCATGGCTTAGGCGTCATTTGTTGCTTTTTCTCTAATTCTTTAAGGTGTAGAGGTAGTTGGTGAATTCAGGATTTTTCTGTTTTTTTTGAGTGAGGCTTGGATGGCTATGTATTTCCCCCTTAGGACTGCCTTTGCAGTATCCCATAGGTTTTGGACCAATGTGTTTTCGTTCTCATTGATTTCCATTAATTGTTTAAGTTCTTCTTTGATTTCTTGGTTGACCCAAACAGTCTTGAGCGGAGTGGTCTTTAGCTTCCAAGTGTTTGAATTTCTGCCAATTTTTCTCTTGTGATTGAGTTCCAGTTTTAGAGCACTGTGGTCTGAGAATACGCAGGGAATAATCTCAATCTTTTGGTTTTGGTTGAGACCTGATTTGTGACCCAGTATATGGTCTATTCTGGAGAAAGTTCCATGTGTGCTTGAGAAGAATGACTATTCTGTTGTTTTAGGGTGGAATGTTCTGTAAATATCTATGAGGTCCATCTGGTCCAATGTATCATTCAAAGCTCTTGTTTCCTTGTTGATTTTCTGCTTAGATGATCTGTCCATTGCTGAGAGTGGAGTATTGAGGTCTCCTACAATTAACGTATTGTTATCAATATGACTCTTTATTTTGGTTAACAGTTGGCTTATATAGATGGCTGCTCCCATGTTGGGGGCATAGATATTTACAATTGTTAGATCTTCTTGTTGGATAGACCCTTTAAGAATGATATAGTGTCTTTCTGTGTCTCTTATTACAGACTTTAGTTTAAAATCTAATTTGTCTGATATAAGAATTGCTACCCCAGCTTTCTTTTGAGGTCCGCTGGCATGGAAGATGGATCTCCATCCCTTCACTTTCAGTCTGGATGTATCTTTAGGTTTAAAATGAGTCTCTTGTAGACAACATATGGATGGGTCCTGTCTTTTTATCCAATCTGCAACCCTGTGTCATTTTATGGGAGCGTTTAGGCCATTCACATTGAGAGTGATTATTGAAATATATGAATTAATTGTCATCATGTTGCCTGTGAAGACGTTGTTTTTATAGATTGGCCCTGTAAATTTCTGTTGTATATCACTCTTGGGGTCTTTCTCCTTTTATAGAACCCCCCTTAATATTTCTTGCAGGGCCAGCTTAGTGGTCACATATTCTTTCAGCTTCTGCTGGTCGTGGAAGCTCTGTATCTCTCCACCCATTCTAAATGAAAGCCTTGCCAGATAAAGTATTCCTGGCTGCATGTTCTTCTCATTTAGTACCCTGAATATGTCTTGCCAGGCCTTTCTGGCTTGCCAGGTCTCTGTGGATAGGTCTGACGTTATTCTGATGTTCCTCTCTCTGTACGTAAGGAATCTCTTCCCCCTGACTGCCCTTAAGATGGTTTCCTTGGTTCTAAGATTTGCAAGTTTTATTATTACATGCCGGGGTGTTGGCCTGTTTTCCTTGATCTTAGGAGGGGCCCTCTCTGCCTCTAGGACTCGAATGTTTGTTTCACTCCCCAGATTAGAGAAGTTCTCAGCTACGATTTGCTCAAATACATCTTCTAGTCCTCTCTCTCCACTCCCTCTGGGATTCCAATTATTCTGACATTGGAACGCTTCATGGTGTCACTTATTTCTCTGATTCTATTTTCATGGATTCTGAGTTGTTTTTCCCTGGCCTCCTCTTTTCCCTTTTTATCTATTATGTTGTCTTCCAGGTCGCTTATTCTCTCTTCTGTCTCAGTTACCCTAGCTGTTAGATTATCTAGATTGGATCTCATTGATAGCATTTTTGAGTTCTGCCAATTCACCTTTTATTTCTGCCCTTAGAGACTCTGTTGCCATTAATTGATTTCTCCATTCTAGCCATTGTCTTCACAATTGCTAGCCTGAATTACATCTCCGACATGGTTATATCTGCATCCATTTGTAAATCCCCAGCATAAGTCATAATCTCTGAGTCTTTTCTGTTTTGGGGATGCCTCCTCCTAGTCGTTCTGTTGATGGGTGTTTGAGGGAATGTATAGAGTCCAAATTATTGACCAGAACCCAAGCAAGATGCACCTGTTTTCTTGGGACCTTAGGGTTTCTGGCCTCTTGTTTTCCCAGCCTGTCTTCTGTGGGAGGGGCCTGTCCCACTATTACTCTGGCAACCCTGTTTGGGCGGAGTTGCCCTGCGCCCCTGTAGCAGTGGATGGGCTCAGTGGGAATCAGTCTTTGGGGCTTTTGTTCTCTGGCGCCTTTCCCTGGCGGCTTTCCATGTCTCCTCCACAAGTCAGAGCAGAAGAGACCATTTCCAACCCTCTGCCTCAGAGCAGAAAGACCACAGTCTGTTCTTCAGTGAGCCCTCCAGGCCACACTGTCTCCCTTTCTGTCCGTGCTGCTATAAACTGCAGCGTCCTGGGTTGGTTGCCCCTCTGCAGCACTCCCAGTCCTGCCTCCAGGTTGTGGTACATCTCTGCCCTTTGTGCTTCTAAAACCGCCAGCTGCTCCCAGTTCCCACACGCGTGACTCCACCGCTTCGGTTTCTGTCCAGGGGGCTGCAGTTCGCATGTGTGCGATTCCATCGCTCCAGGTTTCCACCCTGGGCTGCAGTTCACTGGCGCGACCCTGGCGCTCCGGGTTTCTGTCCCGGAGGCTGCAGTTCATGTGCATGCGACTCCGCGCCTCCGGGTTTCCGTCCGGGGGGGGGGCTGTAGTTCGCATGTGCGTGACCCCGCAGCTCTGGGTTTCCATCCCAGGGACTGCCCTAAAGTCCTTTCCCCCACGCTACCGGTCTGCGAGTCTGTGCCTGTTCGCAGCATGCGAGGCTGTCACTCACCAGCGGTGTAGGATCCGCATGGCCAGGCACCCTCCCGCTGCCATTTATCCTCCGATATCTGCCTGCAGAATCATGGCTCTCCGCTTCGTACCTCAAAACCAACCGCCTGCGATATTCTGTTTGTAGAGATCCAGATCTTCTTACATCTCAGGCTGGTTTTGTGGGTGCTCAGAGTGGTCTGGTAGATAGCCAGCTCAATTCCGGGGACCAGTAGGGTCCCCTACTCCTCTGCCATCTTTTTTCCTCCCCGGGGAAATCAACTCTTACATCATTGACTTTTCAGCCCAGTGAGTAAATAGCTTAGTTCCTACACACTATATATATACATATATATATATATATTAAGATTTTATTTATTTGAGAGAGAGAGAGACAGAGATAGCAACAGAGATAGTGAGAGCATGAGCAGGGAGGAGAGGGAGAAGCAGGCTCCCTGTTGAGCAACGAGCCTGATGCAGGACTCCATCCCAGGACCCTGGGATCATGACCTGAGCTAAAGGCAGACACTTAACCACTGAGCCACTCAGGTGCCACTAGACACCTTATATTAAATGTCTTCAGTTACTTGGGCTTTGAGTTATGTTTCTGCTTTTTCCTCTCAATACTAACATTGCTTACCTTCTTCTATGATCCTTTTGAGAAGGTGGTAGAGAAGAATATATCCCACATTTCTAACTAGAGACATATTAGTATGAGAAGGCTTTACATTCCACACATTTAAGAAGATTCTTCATTAAAAGTGTGTTGCTGATCATGTATGTACTTAATCCATGCTGAAGGGATAATTCTTCTGAGTGAGCTTAATTTGGAACTGGTAAGACAATGAAAGTCATTAATTTAATCTACATTTCAAGAAAAGTTAGTAAATAACTATAAAATTGTATCCAAATAGTATCCTAAACCAATCAACAGGGTTTAATAATTGGCATAGCAGAACTTTTTGTTTTTTTTAATAGAAAGGTGGGTTATGCTACATGGACATCTTAAATTAATTATTTAAATGTAATATAGGGCACTATGCATATTCATGTTTCTAGAGTTTGAGAGAGTTTCCAAGCCAAGTAACTCTTCTTCAATTTAGGTTTTAATTATCATTAACTTGGTGTCATATTTCACAGTGAAAATTTGATTTAGATTGTTCTTATTAAGTCCAAATGACCAAGTGGTTATGGAATAACCTTTAATAACTCTGTATAGAACTCGCTTTTACTCTATAGATTCATTTTGTGTAAGGGCTGGATGCTAGTCCAGATTATGCTACAAGTGAATTGTTTGACCTTGGACAATTATTTTGGTTTCTTCAGGCCTCAGTTTCCCCATATGTCAAATGCATGTACTGTACAGAGCAGTGGTTTTCAAACTCTATTGAGAATAAGGATTATCTAGGGAGCTTGTTAGAATTCATTTTGCTGGGTCATACTCCCACAGATCATAATCTACTAGACATGACCATATACCTCTAGTTTCTGACTAGTGTCTATGCCCATAAAGGCTGCCCCCATCTCCTGAGAGTAGGGATAAACTGCTAGTGCAGGACCAATCCTCCCCTTGTGCGCAAAGTTCTTATTATATAAGAGACAAGAACATATTTGTGTGCTGGGTGTATACATCTGTGGAGAGGGAAGGGAAAGAGGGAAACATGTTCTGGTTTCTTGTATCTTAAAACTATTCCTCTGGGGGTGTCTGGGTGGCTCAGTCAGTTAAGCATCTGCCTTTAGCTCAGGTCATGATCTCAGGGTCCTAGGATTGAGCCCCACATTGCACTGGGCTCCTTGCTCAGCAGGGAGTCTGCTTCTCCTTCTCCCTCTGCCTCTTCCCCACTGCTCATGCTCTGTCTCAAATAAATAAATAAAATCTTAAAAAAACCCACACCAAAAACTGTTCCTTTGGATTTCACTACCTTTCTCATTACCAAACCATTTCTTTCCTTTCCTTTACTACTAGAATACATTAGTCAGAGATATTTCGCCTCAGACCATTTTTTATTCTCTTTTTCGACTTTGAGAATTACACGGAGAGTAATACTATTTTATTTACATGTAATAATGGCAAGAATAGCTAACATTGATTGAGTGCTTGCTATAGTCCAGAGACTTTCTGACTGTCTGCCTCTGGCATTCCTTTAATGCACACAGCACTCTTATGAAGTTAATAATTTCCTTTGGCCTTTGACCCTTTAATTAAATCCTCAGGTTAATGGTTTACTCTTCAAGATCAGCTTAAAATCCTTTTTTCTCTGATTGACTTATTTCACTCAGCATAATACCCTCCAGTTCTGAGTTTCAAAATAAAATCTCATGGGAGTTTAGATTGAGTTTGTGCTAAACTGTTAAATTTATGTTGAGAGCAATGGCATCTTTATGATATCAAGTCTTAGCACCCAAGAACCTCTATTAACCTAAATCTTTTCTCTCTCTTTTTTTTAAATAGACTTTATTTTTTAAGAGCAGTTTTAAGTTTACAGCAAAATTAAGTAAAAGGTACAGCATCCCACACTATCCACATCAGAGTATTACATTTGCTACAAATGACGAACCTACAATGATATATCATTATCACCCAAAGTCCACAGTTTACATTAGAGTTTACTCTTGGTGTTTTTATTCTGTAGGTTTTGACAAATATGTAATCACATCAACCCACCATTATATTATCATATGGAATAGTTTCACTGCCCTAAAAATACTTTGTCATCTGTCTATTCATCCCTGCCTCTCTCCAGTCCCTGGCAGCCACTTAACTTTTACTGTCTCTATAGTTTGGCCTTTCCCAGAATTTATAGAGCTGGGATTATATGGTAGGTAGCCTTTTCAGAGTGGCTTCTTTCATTTAATAATAAGCCTTTAAGGTTCCTCCATGACTTTTCATGTATCTATAGTTCATTTCTTTTTTAGTGCTGAATAATTTCCCATTGTTCTGGTTATACCACAGTTGATTTATCTTCTCACCTACTGAAGGACATCTCAGTTGCTTCCAAGTTTTGGCAATTATGAATAAAGCATTTATAAATATCTGTTTGCAAGTTTTTGTAGGGACATGATTTTTCAACTCATTTGAGTATTTACATATTAGTTACTAAGGAGAATGATAACTAGATCATGTGGTTAAAGTATGTTTAATTTTGTAAGAAACTGCCAAACTGTCTTCCAGAGTGGTTGTACCATCTTGTATTCTCATGAGCAATGAATGAGAACTCCTGTTGTTCCATGTCTTCACCAACATTTGGTGATAAAATTGTTCTGGATTTTGGCCATTCCAGTAGGTGTCTAGTGACATCTCATTGTTTTAATTTGCAATTTAATGCATATTACATGGACCACCTTTTCCTATGTTTATTGATCTTCTCCATTTAATTACTTTTGTTAAGGCTATGTAGTTTTTGGGACACCTGGGTGGCTCAGTCAGTTAAGTGTCTGCCTTCAGCTCAGGTCATGATCCCAGGGTCCTGGGATTGAGTCCCGCATTGGGCTTCCTGCTCAGAGAGGAGCCTGCTTCTCCCTCTACCTGCTGCTCTCCCTGCTTGTGCTCTCTCTCTCTCTGACAAATAAATAAATAAATAAAATGTTTAAAAAATATTTTAAAAAAATTTTTAAAAAGGCTCTAGTTTTTTTCCATGTGGGTTCTGCATAGCTACTAATATATTTTGTGGCTGATTGTTTTGCCAAAGATGGTCACAGTATTATGTATCATACAATATGCTTTTGTAGAATCTTGCCATTTCCCCATCAAGTGGTAAAGTCCAATCTGGGTGGGTTTTTAGCTCACTTGTAACCAACAGAATGCAGTGGAAATGATGCTGCATGACTTCTAAGGATAAGCTATAAAAGGCTTTTCCTTTCCAGGAAAGATTAAGCCATGATGCACTTTTATTATTATTATTATTATTTTAGGTGGGATACTCACTTGTAAGGCCTTCAGCTGCCTTAAGCCTGCCATTTTGTGAGACTCCAAAGTACTGTATGGAGAGACTGCCTATAGAAACCCCCAGACTCTAATAAAGAAAAAGAAAGAGATACCAGCTCTCAGCTGTTTCTGTGCACTGTCATTTCAGTTCTGGTCACTATCTGACTGCAGTCTTGAGAGATTCTGAGCTAAAATCTTCCAATTGGGGTCTTTTTGAATGCTTGACCCTAAGACATCATGAGAGATAATAAAATTATTGTTCTTTTTGTAGGCCACCATGTTTTAGGGTGATTTACTATATAGCAGTAGATAACTAGAACAAATTTACCCCTAAATTCTTTTTTAAAAGATTTTATTCATTTATTTGAGAGAAAGAGAGACAGAGAGAGAGAGAGCATGAGCAGAGAGAGGGGCAGAGGGAGAGGGAGAAGCAGACTCCCCACAAAGCAGGGAGCCTGATGTGGAGCTCAATCCCAGGACCCTGAAGTTATGACCTAAACTGAAGGCAGATGCTTAACCTAAGACTGAGCCACCTAGGCACCCTTATCCCTGAATTCTTAACTTTTAAATTACTACTGTAAAAATTTTTTAATTAAGCTTTCTATTTATTTTTTCTCTATAATCATTCTTGTCTTTTATAATTTTGTAATGATACATCCAAACTGCTTTTCATTTGCTGAATTTGGCTTTCATCTCTCAACTAATGAACACATAATTTAAGCTATTTTTTTTTATGGTGTCCTGTCTGCTTACAGTCACTAATTAATTTTTGGTAGTTTGGATATTTTGGTGTCTATATTTGAATATTAATTGATTTTTTTTCTTACCATTTTGTAAAAATGAATGGAAAAAATGAAAAATAAAGATGCTAATACTAGTGATAAGAAGCACAGGTCTCCTAAAATTAGTTATAATTGAGGCAAAAGTGAAAATATTCAGACATGCCCAAAAGCTCAAACTAGCCTCAATTGAGTATTCATTGTCCATATGCAACTGAGTTTAGTTGTGAAGGAAGTGTCCCAAAGTAAAGCACATGAATGAAATGTTGGAAAAATGGCTTTAAAGATTGTGTTTAAAAGGTGGGTTGTAACTGGAGGTTTTATAATTATTTTATGACTCTGGGCTGAGCAAAGCCATTATTCTATTCATTTCTAACTAGTACTAGTTGAAGTTTTGGTGAAGGTTTTACCAAATAAACTTCTGAATCCCTATGGAAAAAGAACACTTATCTCAGATAATGACACAATAATGAGAGAAACTGATGTACAAAAGGAACTAATGAACCATGCAGGAGCCAAGATTTCATCTTCCATTCCCACTGTGAGAAAAAGAATTCAGGATCGTGGTGGAGGGGTGGTGCGTGCACACAGGAACATGTTAGCTTCTCATTCACCGTGAAAATTGCCTTACTTATTACCTAACTTAATAATGAAACACCTCTACCTACTTAATATGTTCATAAAAATTTTTATGTTCCACCCACATTCTCTCTACTCTAGTGCAGATTCATTGTTTGATGTTGGTAGTGTTTTTTAGAAGCATATTATACATAAAAGCAGGGAGATATCTGTGAAAGTAGGGAATTGATCTTACATACTAATTTTTTTTAAAGATACACCTTACTGTTTTCATTATTTTAAAATAGATAATCTTAGGTTTTCCTAATAGACAGTCATATGTTTAATGCCAGTGGTGATAATGAGCATCTTTATCTTGTTCCTGATTCGAATTTCTAGGAATTCACCATTAATATGAACATTATTTTTTAAATTTGAGAGTTCTATTTTACACAATGATTTTACAGAAGTAAACATGTATTCATTAAAAAAAAATTCAGCACATTGAGAAATGGAAGCTGAGTTTTATCAAATACCTTTTTGGTATGATGTTGAAATAATTAGAGTTGCTTTCTTTGAACTATTACATATTAAGGTTTATATATTAAAGTAAAATAGAGATATAGATGATTTGCTAATTACTTCTTCACAATTTTCATTCTTAGAATTTAGCAATATTTAGACATGTGAAATAAAGATTAGGTAGTTTTATTGCTTCATTTGATTGGTGAAGCCTCCTGGGTAGGAAAACTTGATGGAAGATCATTAGTGGCTACCCTTGCCTAGAATGGCTGCATAGATTAGGAAGGAAGAGAGAAGGCATGCAGTTAGGTCAGTATAGAAAAAGAAGTGTGAGTTGCTATTGGTCATTTCATTTTAGCTAATGCCAAGGATTTTACTTATAATTTAGACCTATGCCCATTATAAAATAGACAAACTATGAATTCCTTTAAAACACCTTGTAATTTTGTCAAAAGTGGTTACTATGAAAATCCTGGAAAAAAGGTAATAAATAAAGGCATAAAGAAAATTATATGAATTATTCTTGATTTTCTCTTTAAGACATGTCTGTGGAAGCAGAGAATCAGGGCTGGGAAAAAAAGAATAAATACAATTTTGGGATAGGACAGTTTGTCTAAGCTCTTAATGATGTGGGAGGAGGTCTAAGATCCAAAGATTCTGCAATATTCAACTAAGTACTCTACATAAACTTCCAGGGATGATTTTGCATCCTTTGATTATGAGGCTAAAATTGTATCAAGACTAATAAAGAAGCATTATTGAATAGATTTAATGTTTAACAACATAAATCCCAGAGAGGCTATTTTTTTTCTAAAACTGCCTCTAATAAGGATATGTTTGAAAATCTGAGGATAAGTATGCAAATAGATGTGTTTGCATTGTCAAGTGTGCATAATGCTAATGCCAAGGTGTTATCTCTAGCTGTAAAATTAATTGTTTGCAAATGTTAAGCCTATTAAACGAGGCTTATTTACCTCAAATAATAGTGATTTAAAAAAATGATGCAAGATTGGCTGACAAATCAAATACGTAAAAGGCTATTTCTTTCCTGAATGAAAATGAATTGCTTTACAAAGTGGAAAGTTAAAAATTTTTTAAGAAAATAATTTCATATATTTTCTGGAAAGTAGAATTTTGCAAGCAAAAAAAGATTAGAATAAAGCACTGAGAAATTGATTTTAAAAGTTGAGTAAGAAAGGAATGGAAAATTCTTATAATCATAAAAATTATCGCAGAGGATACATTTCAAGACTCCTAGTGGATGCCTGCAATCACAGAAGTACAAAACCTCTAGATATACTATGATTTTTCCACTATGTTTATACCTATGATAAAATTTAATTTATAAATAAGGCACAGTAAGAGGTTAACAACAGTAACTAATAAAATGAACAATTACAACAGTATACTGTATTAAAAATTATGTGAATGGGTTTTTTCTCTCAATATACCTTATTGTATTATAGTCATTCTTCTTGTGATGATATGAGATGATAAAATGTCTACAGGCTGAGATGAAGTGAGGTAAATGACGTAGGCATTGTGACTTAGTGTTAGGCTACTAATGACTTCGGACTATTGTTTGAGGGAGGATCACCTGCTTTTAGACCACTGTTGACTGCAGGTAACTGAAATCATGGAAATTGGAACTGTGGTTAAAGGGAAGCTATTGTAGTTCTAAAAAGGTTACAGGTGATGCTTATGGTGTGGGGCTAGCACATTGAAAACTACTAGCATGAACAATAAAGATGTTTATTTTAAATAGCAAGAAATCCTGGGACAGGGTAGCTCCAGGATTGCAGAATTAAGCAACTCAAAGATTCTCAAATTAGCCTCACTGAACAGTCTCCTATCATGGTTACAAGATAGCTGCTGTGGTACAAAATACCTCAAGAAGAAGGAATGTCCAGGGGCACCTGGGTGGCTCAGTTGGTTAAAGTGTCTGACTTTGGCTTGGGTCATGATCCCAGGGTCCTGGGATTGAGCTCCACATCAGGCTCCCTGCTCAGTGGGGAGCCTGCTTATCCCTTTCCCTCTGCCTCTGCTCCCCCCGCTTGTGCTCTCTCTCTGTTGAATAAATAAAATCTTTTAAAAAAATAAGCATTATAAACAAAAAGAGGTAAGAATTCCAGTGAAAGCAGAGGGACCATCTTTTCTGGTGTGCTTTTTCTTTTTAATTCATGGGGGAAATGTCCTCAATGTCCCTAGCAGACCACTGTTGACCACAAGTGCAGCATTTATACCCAGGTCTTAACCAATCACTAACAAGGGGGATGGGATTACCATACTAGATTTGGATAAATAAAGATTTACCTCTGAGTGAAAGATAGGGTCACATTGCCAAGTGGAAGAAAGTGAATACCCTAAACATAATCATGAGTTGGTCAACAAGGGAGATCTAGGTAAGGGATTTGGATAGCATCTATTTCACCACACATTTAAGATCTTGTACAGTTCAGCTTGATAATAATGTAAATGCATTAATAAGAAATATAAGCCGAAGTGCTTCTATCTGCTACCTAGTAAAAATTCCAGTTAGTAGAGTATTCCAATGTAAGTAAACTACTCTTAGAGGGGTATAACTGGCTCCAAAGAGGTAGGTTGACTTTCCTCAGGTGGAAATGGATTGCATTAGAAATATTTAAAATGACATCTAACCTAATTTATTAGGAAAAAGGCTTTTAAATTTTTATTTTCTTGCCAAATGAAAATTAGAAGGGGTGCTGTTTGCTTAACAAATAGGGTGATAATGAAGCTTTTAAGAAGGGCTGAAGGAGCATGAAATGACAGGATTTGTCACCAGTAGAGGCAAGATTTTCCGTTCTGCCCCCTTCCACCATCCCCTTGGTTCTTTGCCTTGCCCTCTTTGTGTTTCCAAATATAACAAAAAGACTATAAATTTGGATACTAGGATCAGAGGAAAATTCCAACAGTACTTTGAAGGAGAAAATTACAGATGAATTCAATATGTCTGTTGCAGATCCATTTGTCCATGAATTGCTAAGACTGTCTTTGAGGGATGTGGGAATTGGCTTCTGTCTCTGTGTCAGGTGATGTGAAGCCCATAGTGGACAGAACAAATAAATTCTGGGCCTTTAGAGATGCTATCTTAACACTGGTGAATTAGCTGTAATAAAATCATTAGGAAGCAATGAGTTTTGAGTGTTTATTACCTTTGTTTATAATATAATTTAATTACAAACTGATATGTTTATTTTAGTATAATGTATTTAACTGGCTCACAGATTTCCTGAAAATGTATGAGCTGTTGTGAGCCAGCTCCAGTTTATCACTGGATATATTCTACACAGGGAGGTAGATTAGACCTGGTTAAACCAAGGCCAGTGGTATTGCATCTGCAGGACCTCCGCTTCACTCTCTGCTGCTGAAATGAGGGAGTGTTCGAAATGTACGTCAATTCTACTAGCTGGAGCCCATATCAGAAGGTTGACTTCTGTCAGACCCTAGGCTGATCCTGTGCTTCCATGGCTCTGAGTATCCTAAGTAAAAAATCAGCTATAACTCAAGTCCTAAAATTGCACGACAGGTGACAATATCAAACCCTACTTAACCGTCCTCCCCAGTGTGTACAAACTCCTCTGAGCCAAGGCTTTATCACCCAGTATTGTGGTCCCATTTATTGGTCCTTGATCATCATTTGATGCAAGCCCAAACTCCCCTTTTAAAGTGTGAATGAAAACAGGAAGAGAAGAGGGATGAAGTCGTTGGTTGGGTTGAAGGGCATCAGAGATTAGATAAGGAACTACATTTTTTCCCATCCTGGTCTCAAAAGAAATTATGGAAACTGATAAAATAAAATCACTATTGGCAACCAGCTTTAAAAAAAGACTTCAGATTGTATCCCCTGCATCAATTTTCATAGTAGTGTATCTTGAGAGTCAGAGATTCAGAAGATATTTTGAGATTTGGCTTCTTATTATTTGACCTGTAAAGAAAGTCAGTGACTCTTGTCTGCTTGAGCTTCTAAAATGTGTGAATTGTACAGGTAATTGGACATCATGAATGGGCTGGAGCACAGACTTGGAGAAGCCTGTGTGAGGTTTGGTAAGAATGCTGTACATATACATATACATATATTATACATAATATATATATTAGCATATACTTATATTTTCTGGTTTTCTAGGGTCTGGAAACTTTATGAGGAAGAACTTGAAATGTGCCTTCCTTTACAGTTCAAAGATTTTCCTAATATGTTTGAAGAGAGGTAGAAATCCTATTGCAGGAAGGGACAACTCCTTAGCAAAGCATAACCATTGGGTAAGGAGGAAATTTGGCATGGGGGCTTGCACTGAGCTTTCAGGATCTATAGATGAAGAAGGAGCAGAGGTTCTAAGTAAACCTGCTCTATGGTCTACATGACTGCCTGCTCTGTGAGTATGAGGAAGAGAGATGCATATACTAAGACAAAAGGGTATCAAGACAAGTCTAAGCTCCTATGGGAAACCCTCACACCGCTAGAAGTTCCTAGTGGTTGAATGATAGTCCTCCCTCCCTTCCCCCTCCCACTCCATATATGTCCATCATGTCCTGGAAACTGAATTTGGCTTCATTTGGAAAAAAGGTCTTTGCAGATGTAATTAAGTTAATTAATTGAGATGAGATCATCCTGGATATTTCCAATGGTTAATAAGTGTTTTCTTAAGTGATACACAGAGGAGAGACCCGGAGAAGATGAAGGTGAGGATTGGAGTGAGGTAGCCACAAGCCGATGATCCCTTGCAGCCTCCAGCAGCTGGAAGTGGCAGAAGGATCCCTCCCTGAGGCTTGGGGGGAGCATGGCCCTGCTATTTCCTTGATCCTGGACTTCTGACCTATGGGTCAGGGAAAAATTTTCTGTTGTAAGCCACACAGTTTGTGGTAATTTGTTATGGCAGTCCTGACAAACTAATGCATAGATGCATGAGAAAACAAAAGGCTCTGCATTGCTGGAGAGCCACCCAAGTCTGCCTGCATGTCCTCACATGACAAGTGTTCTCCACAAGTCCTCTTAGCACATCAGACTTACTCTTTGGTGTCTTCTGAAATGTGAGCAAATATTGCTATACTCCAGTCATGCTAAATTACTGTAGTTTCTTAACCCTCCATGGTTTTTCTGACTTCCCTGCCTAAGTGCATGGAATTCTTTCTGCCTAGAGTATATTTCCCTACCCTATTTCCTTTTTTACTTTGTCTGTTGTCCTTTATTCAGACTTCAAGCTTCACTTCAAATGATCTCCCTTAATTCCAAAAAGCGACTTGGGTTGCTGACACATACTTTGTTTTGAATCCTTTTTGTAGCCAGTGTTTACTGAGGGCCTTCTGTGTATAAGACCCTATTCTAGGAGCTATAGATGAATAACAAAATTATAAACCCAAACCTGTATCAACCCCTCTTTCTTTGCTTCAAGTATAAAATGGACTGTAAAATAAGAACAAATAACTACAAAGTTGTGCTATAATCTCAGAGGAAGAATTGAAGGAGGAGAAATTTTCTGCCATGGAACGGGAGTAGGGAGTGAGAGGACTTCATGGCAGATAGTCTGCTGAGCTGGATCCACAAGTGTGGGAAGGGTTTTAACAGGGCAAGTTGCAGGGAGAAGGTATGGCATGACAAGCACATAGAGGCTGGAAGGCTCAGACTAAGTGTTTATTAGTACAATACTAAGCCCCTCAGGAGCTGGAACTTTCCCTGGTTTCTCAGGGAACACAAATAATCAAAAGACTGATCTGTTTTTCTGATTTTTGAGAATTTATGGGAGCTGCCATTACCATGGCAGCAAGTGATGCTCTGCAAACATCAGTGAAGGTTTTGATGAATGAGCACCCCATATTCTTTGCATTAGACTTTAGGCTAAAATTATACAATAAAACTCATATTTCATAATATGGGTAATCAAAAGTGGCATCATGAAAGATAGAGAAAACCTGCTGTTGTCACCTTGGCCACAGTCTGGAAATGTTTGCCCTTTGAGCTCTCATTAGTGACTTTATCATCCCCTGGTGGGTGCTTGGCATTTTCTGATGTACAGTACATTTCCATGAGTGTGGAAAAATTCCCCTAGGTAGATTTAGCTGCTCCTCTCACTGTGGGACAAAAGCTCTCACTCAGATCTCTGTGTGTTCTTTCTGTTTCCTGTAATGCCAAGACCACTTCAATTCTAAGCATCCCAGGTCAAACCACCTATTAGTACCCTGATCTTTAACAGACACTGCACTGTTCTCTAAGGCAAAAAGAAAGCAGACTGTGGAGAAAAATGGAATTTTTTTCTGGAGGGAGAATTAGTGGTAAATAGCTGCCAAATTTAAACATCCGCACCTTAAGCTGCGTACCCAGAATAGCTCACCCCCATTGCGTTTCTGTTCCACCCTTTTATGTGCCCTCCTCCAATATGGTAGAACAGTGAGTAGGCCAGAATGACTGAAATGTAGGGTGTATGTCCATGAATCTGGGGAGATCAGACAGAAAAAGCAATTTGTGCAAAGTTGTGGAGAGCCTTAAATATCAGATTCAGAAGTTTCAATTTTATTTGGTATGTAACTGGGAGTTGCCCAAAAGTTTTGATTGGAGGAAATTATATTGTTAATGGGACGTATTACTAGGTAGACTGATCTGGAAGCTAATCAATCAGGTATGTTGGAGTTAGGAGGGTGGGGATGAGGAGAATTTTAGGAAGGCATTTTCATAATCATATGAGAGCAGCGTCCAGAGGGCAGATGGCAGTGAGAAAAGAAAGGAAAGATCAAATGAGAATAACTTTTGAAGAAATTGTAATACTTTTGTCACTATATTCTCTTTAATTCATCTAGGTTACAAGGTATTTTAGCATATCAATATGATTTCTTTTCAGAATATGAACAATAACTCCCTTTATTTTAGTACTTCTAACTTATTTTTAAGATTCTATTCTTTTTTTTAAAATTATTTAAGTAATCTCTACACCCAATGTGGGACTCAAACTCATGATCCCAAGATCAGGAATTGCATGCTCTTCTGCCTGAGTCAGCCAGGCACCCCCTTATTTTAGTATTTCCTATGTGTACAATGATTTACATATATTCTATAATCATCATAAGCAACCCATTGAAGTAAGTCACTGTTATTTCCATATTACAGATGAGAAAACTGAGACTCAGTCAAGTAATACACCAAAATTTTGTGGTAAGTAAATGATAGAGCCAGGATTTGAACCCTCATCTATCTAACAGCAAAATCTACATGCTTTTCCTATTACAGAAAGTTGACTTTTGTGAACAAAGTACATTGCAGCTTTTCCTAAAAATATTTTGTGGAAGGACTTGAAAATATCCTTTGCTTGAAGAATATGGAGTAAAAAAATTGACTAAGTCTAGGCAGATGTTTCATTTTTCCAAAAAGTCTGGCACATTTTCTAATTATGGATTACATTAGCCAGATTTTAAGACTAGACAGTATTGTGCACAAATAGAATTTCAAAGGCTGTACCTTCTTTAAGGCATACTTAAATTCTGGGGTAAATCTTTATGTAGTTGGCTAAAATCAAGTGAATGTTTAATTTTATTCCTACTGATTCCTTTACAAATACTTATTAAAATAACTAATTTTATTCCTACTGATTCCTTTACAAATACTTATTATTTGTAATACAAATCTTATTACAAATAAGATTTCTAATATAGCATGTCTGCTTAAATCAAGATGTTGTACTAAAATAGAGTCGATTCCATTGGGACAGTATACTTTAAGTGAATATCTGCAGGATTGCTTATTGCCAGCACTGAAATTCATTTTACAGTATTGTCTAGACATTAAAGGCAACCTTCTGATCATAAGCATTATTTTAGTAAGAAAGCTGATTCAAGATGGTCACACCTTTCCATCAGTCAAATGATCATTTTTCTTATTGAGCTTCAAGGAAAAAAATCAATATAAGGAACACATTGGAAAATTCTGTTTAAATGTTTTCAGGAGACAGGAGTTGGAGAGACTGTAAACGTGGTCCCCCATATTAATTAGAATGCAGGTCCTGAGTCCTTTATAGGAATACAATCCTAGTATTTCCTTCTTTTCTTTTCCTCTATTTGTTTGGGGGCCATTATAATAATGGGAGTGTATTGTCAATCTTGAGTGGGAATGGATCTAATTGGCCCACATTTCCTAACGCTTTATTATAGTTCCCAGGGAACATCCTCCCATAGATGTGACCCCGGTGTCCCTTGTTAAACAGGAGATAACAGAGACCATCTGACCAGAAATATCTCTGTATTTTTCTGGGCACGTGATGGGCAGCGTGTTTTGTGCATCAGGTGATTCCCTATCTCTTCCTGGCTCTGATATTTCATTTCATGAAATCCCCAAATCTCTTCCCAATTTGCATTTCACTTAGTCCTTCTAACATTACTGTATGGGATGGATGGAGACTCTTTCTGAAGCTTTATGGCCCAGGGCTCATGACTATGTTCAGTATCAAATTTCGCACAGTGAAAATCCTAAATTGTTTAGATTTTACAGACCATTTCAGGGAACTGTTTTTTTTTTTTTTTTCACTTTTCTTGGCTCACCAAGTGTTGTAACTAATCCCAAGTAAAGAAGGTTCCAGATTGTAAGAGTGCTGTTCTAACTAACCCAATCAGCCAAGACAACAAAACAAAGAAACAACAGCAACACCTAAGAAAAAAATGCAGTTGAGCATCTCACATATATGTTTCCATTTATTTATTTAGCAGATTTTTATTGTGAACCCTATGTGTTTCAAGACTGTTTTAGGCACTTGGGATGCATCAGTGATAGAAATCCCTGCCTTCATTAACTTCCATTCTAACAGGAAGTCAAGGGTAGCAGATTTGAGAGTAGATAAGTCCTAAGTGGTTAAAAAATAAAAGCATGGGACTCCTCAGTGGCACAGTTGGTTAAGCGTCTGTCTTTGGCTCAGGTCATGATCAGGCTCCTTCTTCAGTGTGGAGCCTGTTTCTCCCTGTGCCCGCTACTCCCCCTGCTTGTGTGTGCTCTCTCTCTCCCTTTCTCTCTGACAAATAAATAAATAAAATCTTAAAAAAAAAAAATAAAAGAAAAGGGATCCAATACAAGGGGGATCTGGAGTATTAGGAGAATTGTAATTTTAAATAGGTGGTCAGGGTAGGTCTCATCAAGAAGTGAAAACTGATCTGATTTCAAGGGGTAAGGGAGGAAGCCATGGAGATAATCAGAGATAAAAGTGTTCCCGCAGAGGGTAAAGCCCCCAGTTCAAAAGGATCCAAAGCAGGAACAGGTCTTGTGTATTTGAAGAATAGTATACAGACTAGGTTAGCTCTAGCAAGGTGAGCGAAGGAGGAAGAGAAGGTGAAGTGAAAGGGATCCAGAGGACTAGAATAAGCAGGGCCTTGTAGGGCATGCTAAGGGCTTCATTCAGATTTCATCTGAAGTGAAATGGGATCCATCGTAGGGTTTTGGGCAGAAGAGTAGCAAGATCTGGTTCATGTTTTAAAATGATCATTGTGGTTGCTGAATTGAGAAGTAACTTGAAACAGGGACACCTGTTGGTTAGAGATGATAGTGTCTCCCAGGAGGTGCCGGCCTGTGGAAGTGGTAAGAAGTGGCTGATATGAGGAATTCTTAATCTCAGGAAACAAACTGACGGGTGCTGGAGTGGTGAGGGGTGAGAGGGATGGGGTGGCTGGGTGATAGACATTGGGTAGGGTATGTGCTATGGTGAGCACTGTGAATTGTGTAAGACTGTTGAATCACAGACCTGTTCCTCTGAAACAAATAATACATTATATGTTAAAAAAAGAAGAAGAAGAAGAAGATAGCACGAGGGGAAGAATGAAGGGGGGGAAATCAGAGGAGGAGACGAACCATGGGAGACTATGGAGTCTGAAAAACAAACTGAGGGTTCTAGAGGGGAGGGGGGTGGGGGGATGGGTTAGCCTGGTGATGGGTATTAAAGAGGGCACGTTCTGCATGGAGCACTGGGTGTTATATGCAAACAATGACTCATGGAACACTACATCAAAAACTAATGATGTAATGTATGGTGATTAACATAATAATAATAATAAAAAGAAGTGGTTGGATTTGAGATTCCTTTTGAGAGTGGAGCCAAGAAGGAATTACGAAAAGATTGGATAGGAATTGTGAGAAAAAAGGATATCAGGGATGACATCAACTCTTTGAGTTTCCATTTTTCATTGTAGGAACACCTTTCTTTATTTCACAATGTTATTGTAACAATCAGATAAGTATGCACGCGTAAACAGTTGGTAAAGGGCAAATTTACAATTTTTTTCGGTAAAGGTACTGTCTTTTGATCTCTAAGTCACATCTTAACATTTTAAAGAATATAGAAAAAGTTCAATATATATATTGAATATAGAAAAAGTTCAATATATATATTGAATATAGAAAAAGTTCAACTAGCTGAAACCCTCTCATTGGCAATCACTTTTACATTTGATTTTTACTGGAAGAGGCAAATAGAAAATAAATTTTAGGTCCAGAGGATTGGTAACCATATAGTAGATTCCGGGAGAGGAGTTTAGATTGTTTTTTGCCTAAGAAACAACACTATGATATTCGACATTCATAATGGTGAGTTCAAATATATGTTCACTCAAAGGGCTATATATAATAATCCAGTACCTGGAAGGGGTTTATATTCAAACCTAAGACCATCAGAATTTAATAAAGCAGAACACTTCCTGATTGAGACAATCCAGTTATTGAGGTCTTTTGGTTCTTGTGTACAGTTTTTACTTAAATAGATTTATTCGTTACTAGGAGTTCACAAAAGGCAGTGATGCTTGGTCACAAGTCTTTTCGTAGTATCTTACTGCTGGCAAATATTTTAAGGTAATTCATCTTGGGAGTTTACTCAAAGAAGCAACAAAAATTTGTTATTTAGTTATTTTGTTATTAGCAAGCCTTTTTTTAAAAAAACATACCAAGTACAACAATCCTGACTTTTTAAGGATTCACTTTTAACATTGTGTCCAAAAAGATTTATTGACAATGATAGATGCCTGAGTGTCCA
The DNA here is from genome assembly GCF_011800145.1 of Mirounga leonina. Taxonomy (NCBI): domain Eukaryota; kingdom Metazoa; phylum Chordata; class Mammalia; order Carnivora; family Phocidae; genus Mirounga; species Mirounga leonina. The sequence goes on from NW_023270268.1 coordinate 19,779,316, forward strand.
TATAAACTGTTACCTCTTCTTGGCATTAGATTTCACTTTCCTACATGTAACAAATTCACAGGTAACTAGCTGCATAGATATTCTTGAGGGCAAGTGTTGATTTAGTAAATTCTTGATAATTTTTTTTTGTTGTAGACATAAAGTTCTCAATACAGCAATTTTTATGAGATCCAGTAATCTCCACAGAACAAGTGAAAAGATAATAGTAAGCTATTAAGCCTTCACTTCTCTTGATGATAATGATATTTCATGTTACCTGCAGCATTTTGGACAAGGCACGATGGACTCTATCTCATAGATAAAAGGAACCAGGAAGACTGCACCTGTCTAAAAGTAGGAGCCTGGTGTACTCCCAGTGGACCTACTGATTCTATGTCTTGAGGATGTACTTCAGAGTTGACTGTTATGACTAATACTGTCTTTTCTTATGAAACAGCATAATAAATTGATGAGTCTGGACATGATAATAGAAATGTCCCATCTGCTGTTATTTGCCATTTTTACTTTATGTTCCATCATCAACAAAAATGCTGTAACAGTATTGTCAATCAGGAAGAATGACTCTTGAAAATTTTTCCTTCTTTTGCTTTCCCCTCAAGAATGCATTTTACTTCTGCATCCTTTACTTGCTCTTCTTGGGCTCATCAGAGTTAAGCATAAGTATTTTATCAACTCTGATTTGAGTCTCTAATTCACAGATACTGCAGCCCTGCTTGGTTTATATTTTAAGGATCAATGCCACTAAATATTCCTTCCTCTTTCTTTAATGAATAACTTAATATATTCACCTCAAATCTGTGTGAATTATTTGGGAGAATAATCACATACTGTTTTATTCAAAGAGCAATCTTTAGTCACTTGTTAAACTTTAACAAGTTATTTTTCTGAGTTCAAATTTTGAGGTAATAGAATGTGATAGTACATATTTTATTATGAATAGTTTTACAATAACTATTGGTCCAGAGGGATGTATTTTTTTATTTTATGGTGAGAATTATAAGCATGGTAAGCTCTTGATGTAATTACCACTTGAATATAAGTCTCAGTTATTTTTTGAGAAGGTATTTTAAAATAGCTTCTTTGAATTAATTTGTAGACACAAGTTCAATATAAAAATTAAAAAATAAGGAAAATGGATTTTTTTACTAATCACTCAGGCAAAAATGACAATTGATGTGCTTTGAGATGCTACATTTTACTGGGAGAAGCACTAATAAGGAGACCTAACAGGTTCAGCCCCACATGGGCAACCCCCACTTCATGACCAAACCAATCATTTAACTGCTATGGGCTTCATTATCACCAAAAGTCTTTCAAGCTGGAAGTCTATTCTTTTATTCATTGCTTTTTTCAGCTCACAGTTTTATATTACTATGAGCTTTACTTAATATTTTTTCTTCTGAGCTCTTCTTTAAATTATACTTCCCACTGGCTTTTATTGTAATGACTGTTCTGGTTGTCTGTTACGCAATATTATTTTGACTAAGTAATTAAATCTTTAACCAACTTCAGTTGTTCTATTCTTCTTTACTATCAAGCATACCAATTGGAGGATGCAATCCTACATTCAGGGTAACTCCTAGAATTTTTTATAAAATGAAGAATTCCTATTGGATCCAATACTAGTTCAAAGCGTTAGTGATTATTGTGTAAGTTGGTTGCCTCACTGTGGAGATGCCAGTCACTCTAAGATCATCCTATCATCTCCCACCTCCTGTGAGTTAGCCCCACCTCTAGAGCATCACATACAGTTCAGTAAGCTACTGGAGTAACTATCCTCTGGGGAGACTCTAAAACTTGCAGTTAAAGGCTTAGGACTATAACTTGAACTAATTACCTATTTGGTTCTAAATGACTACTGTGACACACCCCTTTTGCCTTACATCCTCCTTTGTCTCAATTGTCATGAGTGAAAGTATTCTTGGTTAATCCACACTGTGCAGACCCTAATCCCCATTCTGCTCTGTTCATTGCCTAGTCCAATATCCCCCAACCATTTTCTATTATACTTCCCTAAAGAGCCTTTTTAGATACTGTTTCTCTTAACTGCCCTCTCCACTCCATAACCCCACCAACATGGAATTTTAATGCCCACAGATATACTATATATCTGTTAATATATGAATATAGTATAAATATGCTTTAGACATAAAGAGAGTAGGTTTTTTTTTTCCACCTCTCAAGAATCAATTCTCACCCCTGATGAGAATGTACCATGTAGTCTGACTTGATTTTCTTCTCCTTTGGCTTCCCAAATCTTTCCTCTGTATGAATATTTTACTCTTCTAGATTCATTCAGTGGATGCTGGGCAATTGGGTTGTTTCAACTTTTGGTTAATAAAAAATAATATTTCTATGAGCATTTATATATATATATATCCTGGTGCATATATGTGAATTTCTCTACTATATATTTATATATTAGGATGAGTGGAATTGCAGGGTCATAGGGTATTTGGGTTCTCAGTTTTTCTAGGTAATGTCTAAGTGTTTTCCAAAATGCTTGCACCAATTTATAATCTCATTATCAACTTACAAATTTCTTTTATTCTGCATCCTTACCACTATTTTGGTTATCTTTATTTAAAATATTATATGAGTAATGATATCTTATTGTTCTTAAATTTCCATTTTCTTGATTGCTGATTAGGTGAAGCACCTTTTAAATAAGTTGATTGGCCATTTGTGTTTCCTTTCTTTCAGGCTGTATGTGTGTGTGTGTGTGTGTGTCTAAAGTGCCTATTCAAGTGTTTTGATCATTTAAAAATCTAGTTGTCTATTTTTTCTGATTAATTTTTAAGAATTCTTCATGTATTCTAAGTGCAAGTTCTTTGTCTATATGTGCTACAAACATTCTCTTGCTGTATCCCTTGACTTGAATTTTATTCCTTTTATGATGTCTTTGGGTAGTTCTTAATTTTAATGTAAGTATATTTATCTTTATGGTCAGTGCTCTTAAAGTCTTATTTAGCCTATCAAAATGACAGAAGGTATTTTCCTAGGTCTTCTAAAAGTTTAGTTCAGTTTTTCACATTTATTGATAATCACCATACATTACATCATTAGTTTTTGATGTAGTGTTCCGTGATTCATTGTTTGCATATAACATCCAGTGCTCCATGCAGAATATGCCTTCTTTAATACCCATCACCATGCTAACCCATCCCCCCACCCCCTCCCCTCT
>NW_023270268.1:19782509-19892858 GCF_011800145.1 Mirounga leonina
AGTCTTACATAATTCACAGCACTCACCATAGCACATACCCTCCGCAACTGAAAAGGTGATTCTTTTCCTAATAATCTTCAGAGCCATCCCTACCATATTACAAGAGTCCAAATAAGTATAGGTCTATTTTTTTTAGCAATCTACTGTGTTCCACTGGTCTATTGACTATCACTGTACAGTATGCACTGGGTTAATTACTGTAGTTTTTATAACAAACCTTGATATCTTAAGAACAAGACTTCTTGTTTGACTTTTTAAGAAGTGTGTTGGCTAGCCTTGGCCCTTTTTACCTCCATATAAATTGTAGACTCAGCTTATTTGGTTCCACAAAATACATGGGGAAATTGATGGAGATTCTCTTGAATTTCTAAATCAATTTGGAGACTAAATCTTTAAATCTCTCAAACCAGGAACATGAGTTTTTTCTGTAATGTTTCTCAGTAAAGTTTTATAGTTTTCTTTGAAAAATTCTTACATATCTTGTTAGGATTACTCTTAGATGTTTAATATTTTCTGTTTAATAGAATATTAAAACATACTTAAATTTAAGTTCTAATTTGATACACAGAAATATAACTGAGGGATGCCTGAGTGGCTCAGTCAGTTAAGCGTCTGACTCTTGGTTTCGGCTCAGGTCATGATCTCAGGACTGTGAGATCAAGCTCGGCATTGGGCTCTATGCTGGTCATGGAGCCTGCTTAAGATTCTCTCCCTCTACCCCTCCCCACCCCCCACTTGAACTCTCTCTCTCTCTCACTCTTACTCTAAAAAACAAACAAAAAGAAATACAATTGATTTTTGTTTATAGATTTTTATTCCCCCACCTTGGTAAATTCTCTTATTAATTTAGCATTGGGTGTTATACACAACCAATGAATCATTGAACCACTACATCTAAAATTAATGATGTACTATATCTTGGCTAATTGAATTTAAATAAAAAAATTATCTTTAGAACTTTTTAAATGTTCCAAGGACATAATTATATCATATATAGATAACAACAGTTGTGCTTCTTCCTTTATCATTTATATATATTTTAATTTGTTTTTTTGCCTAATTTTGCTGACTAGGATTTCCATAACATGTTGAATGTTGTTCCTTATATCATAAGGAAATATTTCAAAATTACACAATTTCATCTGATGTTTGATGTGTACCTTTTGCAGTTACCCTTTTCTTCCTTCCAAATAACAAATTGAGCTATTTGTGTTTTGTTGCTGCCATCACTGCTTTCAGTCCAACACTGGCTATGTGGTTTCCTGGCAACCTACATTCTTTGAGATATTCAAGAGAAGTTAGGTTTTATAGTTTATTCAGATTTTACATTGTTAGGATAGGGGCAACACTCTTGGTGTGTGTGTGTGTGTGTGTGTGTGTCTTTGCACAAGGCACACTGCTTGGTGGACTGGGATGCAAGTCCTGGCTCCCTACTTTCCTTCTTTGATATCACCCTGGAGGAGATATGGACATAGTCATTATAGTTGGGCAAGAGTAGAAGTCTGGACTTCCATCTGGGCCTTTGCTGATAAAGTGGGTGTGGGGCCCATTTCCCTCCCATAGTATTTAGATCTAATGGGGGAGGTTATTTAACAGTTTTCTGTTTGGGGCACCTGGTAGGTGCATTCTGTTAAACACCTGACTCTTGGTTTTGGCTCAGGTAGTGATCTCAGGGCTGTGAGACTGAGCCCCATGACAGGCTCCATGTTCAAATTCTCTCTCCTTCTGCTTAAAATTCTCTCTCCCTCTCCCTCATCTCATTTGTAAATTCTCCCCAATTTTAATTGTTATTACAAGTCCTGTTTACACTCAGTACTTATTTTAGCTTACTAATACATTTACCAATTTCTTTTTCAGCATTATTTCTTGCTTCCCGTCCCTCCCTTCCTGCTTCATTTATATTCTTGCTAAAATACATGCTTAATAGCTTTTTTATTGAGAGTAGTGGTGACAGTCATTTTTGTTTTTCCTTTTACTCTAATGAAGTTAGCCTTAACATTTCTCTCAGCTTGACAAATTTTAGACAGGCTTCTTTCAGACTCTAGGCCCCTCCACCTCCCTTTTTAAAGAACATTTACTTTGGAAAAGTTGTCATATCAAATTCCTTGTCTACTCCTTTGAGATGTTATTCTCCCAGTCTCTCCAGTTTTACAACCCAGGAGGGGACCCATCCCACTTGAAATGTCATCATCACCCTTACGCTTGGGGTGAGCATAGCATAACATATAGAGTCATCAAAATCACTGTATTGTACACCTGAAACTAGTCTAACACTGTGTGTCAACTATACTTCAATAAAAAAAAAAAAAAGAAAGCAGCGCAGTCTCCCAGTTTTTAATGGAGAGTAGGAGGCTAACTTCCGTTAGCAGTTAGCAAAGATAGATGACCTAATCACAATGACCAACCTCTTGACTAACTGTATCCTAGTACTTTCCCACAGGCTCACCCCAGCACTTGAAATTCCTCCTGCTTTTTGTTCCAGTGGAGTTGAGTTCAGTCTTTCTCCCCTATTGCAATAGTCTTGAATGAAGCCTTCTTTGCCTGTTTAACTCCATCCATCTGGTGTAATTTTTGACAACTCTCAATGTGTTTATTTCATCTTTCCTGAATGATAGTTTAACTTAGAAGAAAACGGACAAGTTATTTTTCTTTCTGTATATTAAAAATTACATTAATATAGAAAACAGCGCATTCTAATGAATTTAATTGCTTTTGAAGCAAATGCCCTCAAGGACACATATCTTTAAAACATTTCTAGTATTCTAATAAAATATACATAACAAAAATTTGCCATTTTAGCCATTTTAAGTGTGCAGTTCTGTGGCACTAAGTACATTTATACTGTACAACCATCACCACCATAATCTCTAGAACTTTTCATCTTCTCAGACTGAACTTCTGTATCTATTAAACCATAACTCCCATTCCTGCTGTCTCCTAGGCCCTAGAAACCACCATTCTATTTTATGTTCCTATGAATTTCACTACTCTAGGTACCTCATACAAGTGGAATCTTTCAATATTTGTCCTTTTGTGCTTGGCATATTTCACTTACCACAGTGTCTTCAAGTTCATTCATGTGTGACATGTATCAGAATTTCATTTCTTTTTTAAAGCTGAATAATACCATATTTTGTATGCATATACCATATTTAGTTTATGCATTTATCCATCAATGGACATTTGGGTTGTTTCCTGCTTTGAATTACCATAAATAATGCTGCTATGTACAAATACCTTTTTGAGACATTGCTTTCTATTCTTTTGGGGTATACACCCAGAAGTGGAATTGTTGGATTGTAGGATAATTCTATGTTTAATTTTTTGAGGAATTGCTGTAATGTTTCCACAGTAGCTGCATTATTTTACATTTTCACCAGCAATGCACACGAGTTCCAATTTTTCAACATCCTTGCCAATACTTGTTATTTTTTATTCTCATTTTTTAAAAAGATTTTACTTATTTATTTGACAGTGAGAGACAAAGTGAGAGAGGGAACACAAACAGGGGGAGTGAGAGAGGGAGAAGCAGGCTTCCCGCTGAGCAGGGAGCCCGATGTGGGGCTCGATCCCAGGACCCTGGGATCATGACTTGAGCTGAAGGTAGACGCTTAACAACTGAGCCACCCAGGCACCACTTTTATTCTTATTTTTTAAATAACAACCATCCTAATGAGTATGGGGTGGTTTCTCATTATGCTTTTGATTTGCATTTCTTAATGATTTGTGATATTGAGCATTTTTTTATGTGCTTATTGACTATTTGCATATCTTCTTTGGAGAAATGTCTATTCAAGCCCTTTGCATATTTTAAAATTGTGTTGTTAGATTTTTTATTGATGAGTGGTAGTTCTTTATATATTCTGAATATTAACCTCTTACTCTTACCCTTATACATGATTTGCAAATATATGCTCATGATTTTTAATTTTTACAGGCCTATGATAGAAAACTCTTGGGAAGAGCTCTCTCTCTCTCTCTCTGTTCAAAATAAATTGCTCTGTAAAAGTTATTTTGGAGCATGCTGTACATGCCTGATAAGTCTTAGAGCAGGAACCATTGATTGATTAATTAATTCATTTACTCATTTAACATTTCCTAAACACCTATCATATTCCTAATGTTAAATGTCTGGTGATACAGAGATGAGGGGCAGAGTTTCTACTTCTAAAAACCTCATAATGAAGGGACAATGGAGTGATAATCTTGGAAAGGAGGTTAAGTATTATATATTTGTATAATGTTGGCACCTACATATTTCTCAAGTCTGATCTTCCTCTCAATCTGCTGCCAGCATGCTTTTCTTGTTTTCTGGCCTCTGTACATCTCCTATCCTGGAAAATTTCCTTATTCTTCTCTCTTAACCTCTATTCTCCTCCCCCACAACAGCTAATTTCAAATCATTTTTTGAGTTCTAGTTTAAAAGTAATTTCTTAGGATGCCTGTGTGGCTCATCAGTTAATCATCTGCCTTTGGCTCAGGTCATGATCCCAGGGTCCTGGGGTTGAGTCCTGCATTGGGCTCCTTGCTCAGCAAGGAACCTCCTTCTCCCTTTGCTGCTCCCCCTGCTTGTGTGCTCTTTCTCACTCTCTCTCTGACAAATAAATAAATAAAATCTTTAAAAAAAATAAAAGTAATTTCTTCACCAATTCCTCTGCTGACCTTCTAATTCTCTTAGTTACAAGTGTTCCCAGCAGATCTCATAACCCTTATTTGTTTTTTTGTTTTTTTATATTTATTTATTTTTATTATGTTATGTTAGTCACCATACAATACAATATTAATTTTTGATGAAGTGTTCCAAGATTCATTGTTTGCATATAACACCCAGTGCTCCATGCAATATGTGCCCTCCTTAATACACATAATCAGGCCAACCCATCCCCCCACCATCCTCCCCCTCTAAAACCCTCTGTTTCTCAGGGTCCATAGTCTCTCATGGTTCATCTCCCCCTCTGATTTCCTCCCTTCATTTTTCCCTTCCTTCTCCTAATGTCCTCCATGCTATTCCTTATGTTCCACAAATAAGTGAAACCATATGATAATTGACTTTCTCTGCTTGACTTATTTCACTTAGCATAATCTCCTCCAGTCCCATCCATGTTGATGCAAAAGTTGGGTATTTATCCTTTCTGATGGCTGAGTAATATTCCATTTTATATATAGACCACATCTTCTTTATCCATTCGTCTGTTCTGTATTGTATCCATTCTTCTGTATTTTTTTTAACAATTTTATAAACAGCATTTATTGTACAGAGTACTCTGAAGGAAGAAAAATATGTACAGCCATTCGTTCTCATTAATACGGTTACTTTGTCCTGCAATACTGAAAAGGCGAAATGTGTCTGGTACAAAAATAACCCCTAGGAGTCACGAATTAGAAAAACAACACTTTTAAAAAAGATTTTTACTTTTCTGGTAGAAATATAAAAACTGTGGTTTATGGGGAAGAAATTAAACAAAAGAAAAAGTCCAATCAATTGTAGAGGTGGCTTTAACACTTGAAGTTTTGTACCTCAAACCAACTTGCTGACAGCAGTATGTGTTTAAAATCTAAATATAGGGCGCCTGGGTGGCTCAGTTGGTTAAGCGACTGCCTTCGGCTCAGGTCATGACCCTGGAGTCCCGGGATCGAGTCCCACATCGGGCTCCCTGCTCGGCGGGGAGTCTGCTTCTCCCTCTGACCCTCCCCCTCTCATGTGCTCTCTCTCTCTCTCATTCTCGCTCTCTCAAATAAATAAATAAAATCTTTAAAAAAAAAAACATTTTCCTGGGGCGCCTGGGTGGCTCAGTTGGTTAAGCGACTGCCTTCGGCTCAGGTCATGATCCTGGAGTCCCGGGATCGAGTCCCGCATTGGGCTCCCTGCTCAGCGGGGAGTCTGCTTCTCCCTCTGACCCTCCCCCCTCTCATGCTCTCTCTCTATCTCATTCTCTCTCTCAAATAAATAAATAAAATCTTAAAAAAAATAAAAATAAAATCTAAATATAAATAAACGGGCAGTGCTGCACAAACAGCAGCACAGTATGAGCAACTTACACAGTGCTGCGAGTTCTCCGTGCATCTCGGAGCAAGGTCATCTCGGCTCTTCCCACACTTTGGCAATTGTGGACATTGCTGCCATGAACATTGGGGTGCTTATGGCCCTTTTTTTCACTACACCTGTATCTTTGGGGTAAATGCCCAGTAGTGCAATTGCTGGGTGATAGGGTAGCTCTATTTTTAATTTTTTTAGGCACCTCCACACTGTTTTCCAAAGTGGCTGCACCAACTTGCATTCCCACCAACAGTGTCAAAAGATTCCCCTTTCTCCACAACCTCTCCAACATTTGTTGTTTCTTGCCTTGTCAATTTTTGCCATTCTAACTGGTGTAAGGTGGTATCTCAATGTGGTTTTGATTTGAATTTCCCTGATGGCTAATGATGATGAACATTTTTTCATGTGTCTGTTAGCCATTTGTATGTCTTCTTCAGAGAAGTGTCTGTTCATCTCTTCTGCCCACTTTTTGACTTGATTATTTGTTTTTTGGGTGTTGAGTTTGAGAAGTTCTTTATAGATCTTGGATATCAACCCTTTGTCTGTAGTGTCATCTGCAAATATCTTCTCCCATTCTGTGGGTGGCCTCTTTGTTTTGTTGACTATTTCCTTTGCTGTGCAGAAGCTTTTTATCTTGATGAAGTCCCAAAAGTTCATTTTTGCTTTTGTGTCCCTTGCCTTTGGAAACGTGTCTTGAAAGAAGTTGCTGTGGCCAATGTCAAAAAGGTTACTGCCTATGTTCTCCTCTAGGATTTTGATGGATTCCTGTCTCACATTGAGGTCTTTCATCCATTTTGAGTTTATCTTTGTGTATGGTATAAGAGAATGGTCGAGTTTCCTTCTTCTGTATATAGCTGCCCAATTTTCCCAGCACCATTTGTTGAAGAGACTTTTTTCCATTGCATATTTTTTCCTGCTTTTTGGAAGATTATTTGACCATAGAGTTGAGGGTCCATATCTGGGCTCTATATTCTGTTCCATTGGTCTGTATGTCTGTTTTTGTGCCAGTACCATGCTGTCCTGGTGATCACAGCTTTGTAATACAGCTTGAAATCGGGCAACATGATACCCCCAGATTTGTTTTTCTTTTTCAACATTTCCTTGGTGATTCGGGGTCTTTTCTGATTCCATACAAATTTTAGGATTGTTTGTTCCTGCACTTTGAAAAATGCCATTGGTATTTTGATTGGGATGGCGTTGAAAGTATAGATTGTTCTGGGCAGCATAATCATTTTCACAATGTTTATTCTTCCGATCCATGAGCATGTGATGTTTTTCCATTTTTTTGTGTCTTCTTCAATTACTTTCATGAGTGTTCTATAGTTCCTAGAGTATAGGAAGCACATAGAAGGTGCTCAAGATTTGAATTGAGTTGCTATGTAAAACAATCTCAAAGACTGACAATTCTTTTAGTCTATTTTATTTTTTATTTAAAGACTGACAATTTTTAATGTATTGATTTTTTCTGTGTTTCTCAACTTCTTATCGATCCAATATATTAGAGAAATATACCACACCTCTCTCAGTAATAGTGAGCCACTAAGACAATGATTCTCACTCTGAGGAAGTGATGATTCAGAATTCTGGCATCCTGGGGTAGGAAAAGGTAAAGTGAAAAATCTCCACAGGTGATACTATGTACCTCTTGTGTGACTGTGTACTCCTCAAGGATGATTTCTCTGTGCCAGGGTCAATGGTATTAGACTTTCCACAAAGATGTAAGCATTGTGAAAATAATGACCTACTTATTAAGTGCAAATATATTCTCTTTAATACTCACTGGAATGCACTGTCAAAGATTATAAAATAAAGACACAGAGACTTATTTAATATTATTATAAATACAAAATGATTTATTTATTCAATAATTCTTCTCCCTGAAAACGTGTTCTTGCCTTTTTTCTGAAAGTTTTTAGCTTTTCAGAGTTTGTTTTGAGTTTGCTTCCTGGTTACAAAACAAAGCAATATGTTGACATCTGAATTTCTCAAAATTAACAAGACTCAGCCACCTCTATCTTGCTGGTAGCCTACTTTCATCCAAGGATTCTTTTGTTACTAATTAAGCATGCTAAATCAATTATTTTCTGAAATAGTTTTCTAGTCTTGTAATTGAGTTTAAAAATGACAGTCTTTAACTTAATAATATCCACTATGGAGAATCGAATTTCAATTTCAGTGTTCCATCATAAGCCAAATGTCATCTAAACAAATAAAATAACTTGACCACAGTAAGTCATGCAAAATATTTTCTCATTAACCTTTTAAAAATTACTACCAAATTTTTACCCAAGAAATATATAAGTCAGATTTCTCATTTGTAGTCTAGTACTATCTTTTAAATTTTTTTCTGATGGAATAACTATGAAGCTGCTCTCTGGAAATTTCCATTCCTGTTCTTAGAAATTCCTCATTGGATGGGGATGTATTGGGTATCCAGAGTCACTAAGTCACTAAGTCATTTCTCTGCTCCTGGAATTATGAAGTAGTCCTAATCAAATTCTAATCTAATGAGAAATGTCTTTATTTCTAGTGCTTAAATTACTTGGATTAAATTCTTGGTAGTCCACATGAAGCAAACCTGCTTCATTCACTCAGTATGGCAAATTATATCCTCAGATCTTTACTGTGGTGTGTTCCTAGCTGTGTTCTTCTTAGCCCTAGCTGATGTGTATTCAGGGAAGGAAATCTCACCTGGATATTTGCCTAAAGCAAAGACAAATGGGAAAATGAACCTGCTTAACTAAAACAAACATAAATTATTTTTGGATAATCTCTTAGTTTGGGTTATAAATGGCTTTCCTTCCCTCTATTAACCCAGCTAATTAAATGTACTTGCTTAAGGCCTTATTGGATCTTATATTTATCTTGTGCAGCTTCTCAGTTCTATTCATTAGAAACTAAAGGAGACACATTTATCTTGGTTTTGTCTTCAAATGGAAGATTTCTTATTTACTGGATACTTTAAGGGGAGAGATAAAGGATAGAGGAAAGTAGGCCAAGAGAGTATCTTTTCTTGGTACAGACCAAATTCTAAGTAGTTTTCAATATGTTTCTGAGGGATAATAAAGAATTTGGCACTGATGACTCAAAGCTGCCATGAATCGCCAAGGCTTTTGCTGAATCTACATTATTAGCTACTTCCCTTGTAGTTTCTCCCTTTTGAATCCCAACATTTTAGGTCAGGTTTCCTAGCAGAAGCAGATCATAAGATAAGGTTTTGCATGGAAAGTGATTTATTATAGAAATGTCTAAGGGGAGCTCAAAAAAGCTGGGGGTTTGGGACAGAAAGAGCAAGAAGCTAGGGAAGGGTGAGTTCTCAGGACAAAATTCTGCAGAGGGTGTCTGTGCCTCCATCCTTATGTGGAGTGTTGGGGTATAAGATATACCTCAGAGTTGTCACAAACCAAGGCAAGGTAGCTGGGCAAGAGAATAACTCCCATACATGTAAGTCATGGGCTGAAGTCCGATCAAAGTAAACATGAACTCCTGAACACTTACCTCTGTGTCTGCTGGCAAAATGGCTCTAGTAGCCTAAGGGCAGCCCTCTTCCTCTACAGAGCTTCAGAGCTTCAGGTCCTGCTGGTTTAAAACACTGTAAATCTGGAGGTGGGGGTGCATGAAAATGGTATAATAGAGGTAAGAGGGACTCTAAGTAGAGCACTGATGTCTATTATTCCAGGATAATGCAACATGGGCTTGAGGTGTGACCCCTGACATATTCTTCCATCAATTTTTGTTATTTCAGAGAAATTGTTTTATGGAGGGAACAAAAAGGGACAAAAATTTCACTGGGACATTCATATAATTTTCCTGGACTTGGTTCCCTATGGTCTTGATTTCCATAACTGCTAAACAAGGTGGGCCTATGTGGGATTCCATTTTTCTTTATCCCAGTATGAAGTCAGTCTGTTCTGACCCCAATCATAAATATCTGCTACATAAAATATGCTTTCTTTTCTTCTCTATCAAGATGCTGAACTTCACAGAGGTTCTTGAGGACTAGGTACATAATCTCTGAATAAGAAGCTCCAAACACCACAATGTTTCCATTCAAACTTCAAGAACTGGGGGCTTGTAGAGCCTATGGCTTAGAAGATCTGCATAATGATTACAGTTGCGCCTGCCTGATATGATTGGTTCTTTAACCTAGATCAGAATCCCATCCTCAGATTCCAGATATTCCTCAGATTCCAGATATATTCCTATAGCCTGAGCGCACAGGTATGTAGGGAATTTCTGCACCCTTGCCCTGATATGAACAGAGAACAGGTTTGATATCAGCTGCTATGAATTGCTTCAGAATTGTGGCTATCTTCCTTTGTAATTATTTGGCATCTCTGTGATGCTCAGTGCCCATGTTGAATCAGTTGTTAAATATTTTGATTATTTCCTCTAGTCCAAAGTGACTTTTGACTGTTTTTGAAATTGAATTCTTTTTTTGAATTATTAGAAAAAATCATGCACTATGTCAGAATGTTGTGGCCCTAATCAAAATAAAATAACATGATGGTGGACTTTTCTACTTCGTACCCTGGCAAGGCTTTGCTCAGGATACAACTCCTTTGCAAGGAAACGTCAGTATGATGAAGCAGCCCCAAGGGGCTGGGAATTGGGTATTCTTATCAGGGTTTTATGATATATTTCAGAAACCAGATGCTTTTCCCTATCATAATCCCTCTTATTTTGGACTTATTGTAAGCAAGAAATTAACAACTGTTGTGTTTGACTCATTATATTTTTTTGTGTTTTAACAGCTAGCATTGTCCTAATAAATAGGCAATGACTTTCTTCTCTTCCTTTTTATGAGTCTTGAGAAAACTGACTCATGTCACCATCTGCTTGAGTATCCCTAAGTATGCCATCCAAGCTATGGAACATTGTCTATGCAGAACACACAGATGACAGGCAATACATTTTTGATTGGCTTCCTGTTCTTTTTTTCTCTTAGCTACCAGAAACTTATTCAGCAACTCAGTGGTATGTTTCAGCCAAAATTAAAAAGTTTCTTTGCAGAAGTTGGCACAATGTACTGTAGTATTTAGAATTTTATATTTCCACAGGAAGCTTGATGACTCTTTTTGTGCCCTCTGTTCCAGTATAATGATTGTCTTCCCACATTACAATCCCAGGCTTGGGTCTTCAGAAGTCACCTCGTACTTTAGTGATCAGGCCATAATATATTATGTCCTCTTTTTCTAGACAGAGGGTCAGTCTCTTTGGACTTCAGCATCTCATGTTGGGGGTTAGTTGAATATGGAGACTTTTTGAGAATAATATATGTGGGATTATTAATATTCTGTGGAGGTTGGGAAGTTTTGCTTTAAAATATTACAGTTCATTTGTATATTTCTCAAAAGAAATGAGTGGGGAGAACAAGATTTTTCCCAGGGTCATTGGCAAAATGTCAAAAAGTTCTACTTAGTCTGCAGAGTAGACAGCTGCTACACCAGTTTTCAATTCTCCTGGATGAGTGTTGCACTTGGCAGACCTTGAAGATGACTGTGCACTTCCATGTACTGCCATACCCTTATTGTTTTGTGATCCTAATCTCTTCTTCCTTTCCAGTTGCTATTGCTCATATCACATGGGTTGAAAATTAATACAGCTATCCTGGCCAATATTGATTAGAAAAGGGATTAGGCACCAAACCAAAGGTGGATCATGTGGTTGGAATGAGTTCTTCTGAGCTCACTGTTCAAACTGTCTGGTAATGTCTTCCATATTGCCATATACAGGTGAACTGATCCGCTGTACATCTTCAGTTGGGATGTGTAAATGAGAGGTTGGAAAAGAGCAGGTAGGTCTCTACATCTCATGGTGTATTCCAGCAGACTCTGAGCTACTGTTTCAGTTCACCATGAAACCTCTCTATACCTCCCAACCTAGAATGACTGTATGGATGAGGAGGTATCTTCTATGAAACCATGACAGACTTCATTTCTGAGAGCCATAGGATTTTCTCTCACTGTTTGATTTAAAGAGCTTGATTAAAACAAACTCCCCAAATACAACCTATGTTTACTCATAACCCACCTGCCAAAGAACAAAGTTGAGCCATGGGAAGGGAGGAGAATGGTACCCTGACAAGATATAAGTGTTTATACCTATTGCTTCTCTGTCCCATACTCAGAACTGTATCCCAAAAGATGTGTGCTTATGACCAATTCTCTTGACGGTAATAAGATGACATCTATGTTTCAATCCTGCTTGGGTCCCCTGAAAAACATTTTTTTAAGAAAGTGCTCTGATGCCTTCAAGCCACACAGAGGTGGTGTGAAGCTGAAGTTCTAACTCTACAGAACCATAACCCGATGATGCTCTCAACCATCAGTACAGTATCCTCCTCTCTTCTTTTTCTGGCCCATGAGGAGCCTGTTCTGACCTGCCTTTAAACCTGCTCTAGCTGTTTTACTCTCCAGAGAAATCTCCAGGTGAGAAAGAGTGCCTCATTTTCCAGTAGTGCTGACCTCTGTCATATAGACCACAAAGCCGTGTGGCTTTTTGTCCTCCATATCTTAAACAGAACTTGTGAAAAAACACTTTTAGTATTTCCTCAAAGCTTCTCACCTAGGACTCATACATGAAAGCAGAGGCTAGGTTGGGAGATCTTCTGAGTGACTGGCATTCTGTACTTTGTCTTTGTTCATAAATTTCCATTCCCTGGAACACTGAGGGGTTTCTTTTGTATCATAGCTGTGACTCTGGATTCTCTTTATTCCCTGAGGTTGTAGTGTTTCCTAGAATAGGATCATCATGCAGATCGTCACCTATTGAGCTTTCCTTACTGCCATCCATAGATGCCAAATAAAACAGAATTCTATGTGAACTTAGTTCCAAGTTGGGACTACTACGAGTCAGGATTCTGACAGACAACAGAAACTACTCTAGCTAGTTCCACCTGAAAGAGATTTTTAAAGGGATATCAGGTAGCTAGAAGTCTATATCTCCAGCTTTCTAATACTCCTTGAGGAAAACTTCCAGGAATAGCTTCCAGAACAACACTCCTGCAACAAGGGAGCTGCTACCTCTGGCCTACCTAGAGAGGCACTGTGTCAGTCAGGAATTGGGAACTATCTGTCTACAATTATCAGTGCCAGAATCTTTGTCTCTTTCTGCTGATTTCAAAATCAGGTTCTGCATCATCAAAATGTTCACCTTGCCCTCAACTTGTTTCCTATCATAGTTCAGGTTCAATTCTGAATCTTGGGCTCCCATAGGTATATCTGATTGGTGGGCTGCATGTCTACACTATAACTGCAAGAAGTCTTGGGAAATATAGTATTTCGAGTACCAAAGTAAAGGAGGCAGTATTTGCAATATGGGTACTATCATAGTTTGGAGAGAGAGAGTTCAAATGATATTGGATGATCACAAATAAAAGATGTTCACCACAGATCACAAACAATCCAGTTAGCATTTATTAAGTACTTGTTATTGCTAAGCATTGTGATAAATCCTTTACACACTTTATCTGATTTTATACTTATAACAACATTGAGTGTTTTAAAATTCATTTTAAAGAGTAGAGAACCAAAGCCCAGGTTTCATTTTAAAGAGTAGAGAACCAAAGCCCAGGTTAAGAAATTTATCAAGGTCAAACAATTAAGAACTGGTGGAAACAGGCTTCAAAGCCAGGTCTGTTAAATTCCTTTATGCTTTGCTGCCTCCTTAACTCATACCTTTCTTTCAAGGCAATATTTCTATGTACAAAACCTTTATTTAGAAGTTTCTTTAAAAAACAAAAGAACTCCAATAAAACATATGGTTTATTTAGACCACATCGTTTGGCTCGTTAAGACTATGCACAAAGACATAACTAATAGTCCTTATGCTGTCTGCACTACATTTATCTAAAAGTTTTTAATAAGATGAATTTGCTGCTTTGGAAAAACCAACATTCAACATTTTTTCTTTCAGAAGGATATGGTAGGTTTTCCTTTTCAGATATAACTTTCCAAATAGCTATTTCTCTTACTTGTCTTTTATCATCTTCTAGACTGTTGATATTTTCTATTTGTTTCCATGAGAAGGTTCAAATTCTTCTGCTGTCATTCTTTGAACATTTTCAAACAGGGGTATAACACATTTTAATTCATTTTGCTTTGCCTTATTTGCTTTCCTATACATGTT
Source organism: Mirounga leonina (assembly GCF_011800145.1). Classification (NCBI taxonomy): domain Eukaryota; kingdom Metazoa; phylum Chordata; class Mammalia; order Carnivora; family Phocidae; genus Mirounga; species Mirounga leonina. Next base: position 19,796,677 of record NW_023270268.1, read on the forward strand.
TTATGTTGCTTGAAAAACACATTATTTTGTCTTTGTCACCTTCAGCCTGTATGCAAACTTGGTAGCCATTTCATTAATCTTTTTCAAAATTAATTTTTCCAAGTGTATCCAAGGGTAAAAAAGATTTTTTAAAACCATAAGAATTCCCTCCCAAACATTAGGCTTTGGAAACATAACATTATGAAACTTGTGAATTAAAAAAAAATTTTTTTTAATTATAGAAACAAGTATTAGTACTAAGAAAATTGATCATTTCTTTCAACTCCATATCTAATATGTGGGAGGAATTTGCACAAAAATTATATTCCTTTCTGACATTTTTAAATTTCAAATTATCCCTTGCTCAAACAAGTAGAGGAAACATAGCATATTTTTGAGCTTTTAGCGATGACATTTTAGGAAAGGCAAATTCCAGTTAATGCCAGGACACACACACACATACACACACCCTTTCCACACAACTGCTAATTGCTGTTCATTGGATCATATGTTGTACCATTAGAAATGAAGAATGTAGGAGAGGGAACAAGCATGAATACCTCCTAGATTCTATGTTGGTTGACTGGATTGAATAATGGTGCCAAAATATGAGGTAGAATTAGTCTTATTAGATGTCTTACTAATGGGAAAGATTATTAATTCAGTTTTATTTATGTTGGTCTGAGATGTGTGTGGGACATTTGGCTAGAGCTGTTCACCAGTATGAAGCTCAGAGTCTGTAAGCAAACACCAATTTGATAGTTTCTACCATAGAGGTATATATCAGTTATCCATTGATAATGGTATATAACAAACAACAATAAAATTTTAGTGGTGTGAAATTATGAGTGTTTCTTTATTGACATCTTTGAAACTTGTCAGGGTTAGCCTCCTTTTCTGTTTGTGTTTTTCTGTCTGACAGCTGATTTAGAACACTTTTGGCTGAGACAGCTAGGGAGTCTTAGCTCTGTACTACATGCTGTCTTTCTCTAATAGGTACCATGTGCTTATTCCCAGGGCAGTGGGAGAAGAGCAACAGCTTGCCAGCCCATTCATATACATACTTTCTAACTTCTATGCCCATCACATTTTCTAATATCCCATTGGCAAATTGTATAGCCAAGCCCAACATCAGAGCGGTAGGATATTACAAAGTTACATGACAAAGGGTGCAAATGTAGGGATGGGTGAAAGATAAGGATTATTAATGTAATCAATGTACCCCATGATGGTTGTTGGAAACAAGAATGCATGGAATTGTTTAAGAAGACTGTATATAATTAGGATGAAATTAACCAAGGGTAGGATTTTAGCAGAAACTAATAATTAAGTACAGAAGAGCACAAAGAAAAATGAATGGTCAGATAGGGTCAAGAGGGACCAAAATATGATATCTAGAATCTAGGAGATAGAGAAATTAAATCAGGTAAACAAGGTAAAGTGCATGAGAGAAGTCCAATAAACTTAGGATTAATAAATATGCACTGAATTAGAAAGTACGAGATAATCAGCGACCTTTGTGAGAGAAGGTTTACCTGAGTAATTGCATTTAGAGGGAAGAAAGCAGATTTCAGTGAGGTAAAAAAGGAATGGAAGATAGAAGGATGTAGGCAGCAAGAAGAATACATGAAGGAGATAGACTAAGGACACATTCAAGAAAAAGAAAATTTTATTTACCTTTCTTAAATTATTGGAGAAATGAGCTTGATATAAGTTAACTCAAAGGGTACCAATAGAGAGAAGTTGAAGTTATAGAAGAATCAGGGAAAGAACTGTAGTGGGGAATCTCAAGTAGAGTGGGAGGAGATGTGTCATGGGTACATGTGGGAGATTATAATAAACAAAGAGGTAGAACACACCATCTATGTTTGGAGGGAAGAAAACAAGAATTGAATGAATATGAACATATTTTGTGTGTATATGGGATGATGAGTCAGTGCTCAGGCATGTCATACGGTATTATTATTTGCATTCTTATTCTTTAAGAGTTTTATTGAAGTATAATTTACCATAAAATTCATCCATTTTTAACTGTACAATTTAGTAATTCTTTTTTTAATTTTAATTTATTTTATTATGTTATGTTAGTCATCATACATTACATCATTAGTTTTTTTTTCCTATTCTATTTTTTAATTTTTTTTTATTCTTATGGTAATCCCCATACATTACATCATTAATTTTAGATGAAGTGTTCCATGATTCATTGTTTGTGCATAACACCCAGTGCTCCATGCAGAATGTGCCCTCCTCAATACCCACCACCAGGCTAACCCATCCTCCCACTCCCCTCCCCTCTAGAACCCTGTTTGTTTTTCAGAGTCCATGGTCTCTCATGGTTCGTCTACCCCTCCGATTTCCCCCGCTTCATTCTTCCCCTCCCGCTACCTTCTTCTTTTTTTTTTCTTAACATATATTGCATTATTTGTTTCAGAGGTACAAATCTGAGATTCAACAGTCTTGCACAATTCACAGCACTTACCAGAGCACACACCCTCCCCAGTGTCTATCACCCTCCCCCCCCCCACTCCAGCAACTCTCAGTTTGTTTCCTGCGATTAAGAATTCCTCATATCAGTGAGGTCATATGATACATGTCTTTCTCTGTTTGACTTATTTCACTCAACATAATACCCTCCAGTTCCATCCACGTCGTTGCAAATGGCAAGATCTCATTCCTTTTGATGGCTGCATAATATTCCATTGTATATATATACCACTTCTTCTTTATCCATTCATCTGTCGATGGACATCTTGGCTCTTTCCACAGTTTGGCTATTGTGGACATTGCTGCTATAAACATCGGGGTGCACGTACCCCTTCGGATCCCTACTTTTGTATCTTTGGGGTAAATACCCAGTAGTGCAATTGCTGGATCATATGGTAGCTCTATTTTCAACTTTTTGAGGAACCTCCATACAGTTTTCCAGAGTGGCTGCACCAGCTTGCATTCCCACCAACAGTGTAGGAGGGTTCCCCTTTCTCCGCATCCCCGCCAACATCTGTTGTTTCCTAACTTGTTAATTTTAGCCATTCTGACTGGTGTGAGGTGGTATCTCATTGAGGTTTTGATTTGGATTTCCCTGATGCCGAGCGATATTGAGCACGTTTTCATGTGTCTGTTGGCCATTTGGATGTCTTCTTTGGAAAAATGTCTGTTCATGTCTTCTGCCCATTTCTTGATTGGATTCTTTGTTCTTTGGGTGTTGAGTTTGATGAGTTCTTACATCATTAGTTTTTGATGTAGTGTGCCATGATTCATTGTTTGTGTATAATACCCAATGCTCCATTCAATACGTGCCCTCCTTAATACCCATCACCGGGCTAACCCATCCCTTCACCCCCCTCCCCTCTACAATTTAGTAATTCTTAGTAAGTTTATGAGGTTGTGCAAACATCACCAGAATACAGATTTAGAATATTTCTATTACCCCACAAATATCTGTCATGCCCTATTTGCATTCAACTCCCATTATACCCCTTACTCCAGGTAACCACTAGGTTTACCTTTATCTAATGTAACATAAGTAGTCTTTTGTATCTGACTTCTTTGAATTAGGGTAATTTTTTTTTTTTTTTAGTTATCCATGTTGTAGCATGTATCAATACGTTGTTATTGCTGAATAGTATTCCATTTTACTAATCTATCATCTTGTATTTAGGTATTTTCTATATCATGGATATTTAGAACATTTCCAATTGTGGGCTATTTTAAATAATATGAATAGAACATTGAATACAGTCCTTTATGTGGATATATATTTATTTCTCCTGGGTAGATACTTGGGTAGAATTGCTGGGTCATATGGTAAATTTAGGTTTAACCTTTTATTTTATTTTCCCTTATTTTATTAGCTAGGACTTCCAGTATGATTTTGAAAAGTAGTGGTGAAAGGGGACATCTTTGCTTTATTCTTGATGTTAGGAAGAAAGTATTTTCTTACCATTATGTATGATGTTAGACATAAGTTTTTTGTAGATATTCTTTATCAAGTTGAGGAAGTTCCTTATTTTTACTGAGAATTGTTATGAATTGGTGGTAGATTTTGTAAAATGTTTTTCTGCATTTAATGATATGATCATGTAATTTTTCTTTGTCCTGTTGGCATGATGAATTACACTAATTAATTTTCAAATGTTGAACCAGTTTTGCATACTTTGGTCATGGTGTTTAATTCCTTTTATACATTGTTGGATTTGATTTGCTAATATTTTGTTGAGGTTTTTTATATCTATATTTATGAGAAATACTGGTCTGTAGTATTCCATTCTTGTAATGTCTTTATTTGATTTTGCTATGAGTGGGAAGTGTTCACTCTGTATTTTTCGGAAAATATTATAGAGAATTAGTATCATTTCTTCTTACATGTTTGCTACGATTTGCCAGTGAAACCATGTGGGCCTGGTGCTTTCTTTTGTGGAAGGTTATTGTTGATTCAATTTATTTACTAAATATAGGCTCTTCAGATTATCTATATCAATTTGTGTGCATTTCAGTAAATTTGTATCTTTTAAGGAATTGGTCCCCTTTATCTAAGTTATTGCATTTGCAAGCATATAATTATTCAGATATATTCTTTTGTTACCCTTTTAATATCCAATGGTCTATCTTTCATTTCTGATATTAGTAACTTGTGTCTTTTGTCTTTATTTCTTGGTTTGCCTAAAATTATTAATTTTATTCAACTTTTCAAAGAATAAGTTTTTTATTTCATTGTTTTTTCTCTATTATTTTCTGATTTTAAATTTTATTGAATTCTGTGCTCATTTTTATTATTTTAACTGTTTGCTTTTTTAAAAAAATTATTTAGTTATTTGAGAGAGAGGGAGAGAGATGGAAAGAACATGAATGGGGGGGTGCTGGCAAAGGTAGAGGGAAAAGCAGGCTTCCTGCTCGACATGGGGCTCAATCTCAGTACCCCAGGATCATGACCTGAGCTGAAGGCAGACGCTTAACTGACTGAGCCACCCAGGCATGCCTTAACTGTTTGTTTTAAGTTTATATTGCTGTAATTTCTCTAGCTGGTGGAAGCTTAGATTATTAATTTATATATTTCTTCTTTTCTACTCTATGCATTCAGTGTCATAATTTCCTACTAAGACTGCTTTCACTGCATTCTACAAATTTGGACAAGTTGTATTTTCATTTTCATTCAGTTCAAACTATTTAAAAAAGGGTTTTTTTTGAGACTTCTTCTTTGACCCATGTGTTAGAAGTATGTTTTTTAGTCTCTATTTTGTGATTTTTCCAGATATCTTTCTGTTACTGATTTGTAGTTAAATTCCATTATGGTTGAGAGCATAATTTTTATGATTCTCTTAAAAAAATTTTAAAGGTGCTTTATGATGTGAAATATGGTCCATCTTGGTGAATGTCCCATGTGAGCTTGAGATGAATATGCATTCTGCTGTTTTTGGAAGAAGTAGTCTATAAGTGTCAATTAAGTCAAGTTGATTGATGGTGCTGTTCAGGTAAATGTTTAACCAAGGAGGTAAAAGACCTATACTCTGAAAACTGTAAGGCATTTATGAAAGAAATTGAAGATGATACAAGTAGATGGAAAGATATACTGTGCTCATAGATTGAAAGAACTAATATTGTTAAATGTTCATAATACCCAAAGCAATCTACAGATTCAATGCAATCTCTATCAAAATACAAATACCACTTCTCACAGAATTAGAAAAAATAATCCTAAAATTTGTGCAAAACCACAAAAGACTCAAATAGCCAAAGCAATCTTGAGGAAGAAGAACAAAGGTGGAGGTATCACAATTCAGATGTCAAGATATACTACAAAGCTACAGTAATCAAAACAGTATGGTACTGGTACAAAAATAGACACATAGTTCAATGAAACAGGAGAGAGAGCCCAGAAATAAACCTATGTTTATATGGTCTATTACTCTATAACAAAAGAGGCAAGAAAATACAATAGGGAAAAGACAGTCTTTTCCATAAATGGTGTTGGGAAAACTGGACAGGTACATGCAAGAGAATGAAACTAGGCCACTTTGTTACACAATAATAAACTCAAAATGGATTAATGGCCCAAATGTGAGACCTGAAACCATAAAACTCCTAAAAGAAAACATAGACAGTTATCTCCTGGACATCAGCCTTAGCAACAGATTTATACATCTGTCTCCTTAGGAAAGAGAAACAAAAGCAAAATAAACTATTGGGACTATACCAAATAAAAAACTTTGCCAGTGAAGGAAACCATCAATAAAACAAAAAGGCAACCTAATGAATGGGAGAAGATATTTGTAAATGATCTATCCAATAAGGGATTAATATCCAAAATGTATAAAGACTTATACAACTCGACACCAAACCAAATAATCTGATTAAAAATGGACAGACACCTGAATAGACATTTTTCCAAAGAACACATACAGATGGCTAACAGACACGTGAAAAGATGCTCAATGGTGGTCATCATCAAGGAATGCAAATCAAAACCACAAGATATAACCTCACACCTGTCAGAATGGGTAGTACCAAAAAGATAAGAAATAACAAGTGTTGGCAAGGATGTGGAGAAAAAGGAACCCATGTGTACATTGGTGCAACCATAGTGGAAAACAGTATGGAAGTTCCTCAAAAAATGAGAAATAGAACTACCAGTAATTCCACTACTGGGTGTGGAAGAAAATAAAAACACTGACTTGAAAAGATATATGTACCCTTATGTTTATGGCAGCATTATTCACAATAGCCAAAATATGGAAGCAATCCAAGTGTCCATTGATAGATGAATGGATGAAGAAAACGTGGCATATATACAATGGAATATTACTCAGCCATGAAAAGAATGAGATCTTGCCATTTGTAACATGGACCTAGAGGGTATTATATTAAATGAAATAAATTAGACAAAGAAAGACAAAATACCATATGATTTCACTTACACGTGGGATCTAAAAGCAAAATGAACAAACAAGAAACAGACTCTTAAATCCAGAGAAGAAACTATTGGTTGCCAGAGGGGAGATGCGTGGGGGGATGGGCAAAATAGGTGAAAGGGATTAAGAGGTACAAACTTCTAGTTATAAAACAAATAAGTCACAGAGATGGAAAGTATAGCATAGGGAATATAGTCAATTAAAAAAAAAATAAGTGTTTTATTGTCTGGAATGTGGTCTGTCTTGGTGAATGTTCCATGTAAACTTGAGAAGAATATGTATTCTGTTGTTGGATGAAGTATTCTATAAATGTCAATTAAATCATGTTGATTGATGGTGCTGTTCAGTTCATCTATATTTTTACTGACTTTCTGTCTGCTGGTTCTCTCAATTATTGATTGAGATATTTTGAAGTCTCAACAGTAATTGTGAACTTAATCTCTTTCTCCTTGCAGTTCCATCTGATTTTACTTCACATATTTTGATGCTCTATTGGTAAGCATATACACGTTAATGATTGTTATATCTTATGGAATGGACCTCTTTATCATTACATAATACTCTCTTTAAAATATATAATTTTCCTTTTTTGAAGTCTGCTTTTTCTGAAACAATATAGTTACTCTGGAATTCTTTTGATTAGTGTTAGTATAGGGTATCTTTTTCTGTCTCTTTACTTTTAATCTATCTTATCTTTATATTTAAAGTAGACTTCTTAGAGACAACATATAGTTGAATCTTTTTTAAAAAATCCACTCTGTCAGTCTCTGTCTTTTAATTGGTGTATTTGTAACTGTTTTACATTTATTCTACTTGTTCTTTGTTATCTTCCCTACTTTTTCTGCCTTCTCTGGTTTTAATCAAGCAGTTTATATATTATTCTACTTTCTCTCCTCTTTTAGCATACCAATTACACTTCTTTTAAAATTTTTTTTGGTAGTTTAGTATGTTTATAACTAATCTAAGTCCACTTTCAAAAAACCCTATCCTATTCTATGAGTAATGCAGCTATCTTACAACAAAGTATTCCAATTCCTCCTTCCCATTCCTTACAACATTGCTGCCATTCATTTCACTAATCCATAAGCTATAACCACCCAATTAACTGTTGCTATTATTTTGAACCATTGACTATTAGATCAATTAAGAATAAGGATAATGTGTAGTTCATGTATTCTTTCTCTAATGCTCCCCTTTCTTTATGTAAATCTGAGTTTCTGATCTATGTTATTTTCCTTTTCATTGATAAAGTTTTTTTTTTAATGATTTTTATGATGCAGAACCACTGAAGACAAATTCCCCCAGTTTTTGTTTTCATAAAGTCTTTATTTCTCCTTCACTTTTGGAAAGATCATTTGGCTGGATACAGAATTGTAAGATACTGATTTTTTTTTCCTTTCAATATATTAAAATTTTCAGTGCATCCTCTTTTTGCTAGCATGATTTCTGAAGAGATGTCCAATTAATTCTTATCCTTTTTCCTCTTTTGATAAAAGTGTTTTTCCCTCTCAGGCTACTTCAAAGATTTTCTCTTGGTCTTTTGTCTTCTACATTTTGAATATGATATATCTTGGTGTAGTTTTGTTCCTCCCTTCCTCCTCCCCTGTATTTATCTTTCTGAGTGTTCTTTGAGCTTCCTAGATTTGTGGTTTTATGTCTGTCCTTAATTTTGGATATTTTTCTGCCATTATTCATATATTTTTTTCTGCTCCTTTCTGTATTTCTTCTACTTCTGGTATTCTTATTATATATATAGTACACCTTTTTTCCCTAATTGCCCCACATTTATTATATTGGAGATATATATATCTCCAATATAATATATATATATTACATTCTTTTTTTTGAATTTTGCTTTTTAGTTTGGGTAACCCCTAATGACCTATTTTCAAATTCACTGATTTTTTTCCTCAGGCATGTTCAGTCTTTAATGAGCCCATTAAAGATATTGTTCATTTCTCTGTGTTTTAAATTTCTAGCATTTCCTTTGGATTCTTTCTTAGAGTTTTCATCTCTCTGCTTACATCTGTTTTTGCATATTGTCCACTTTTCCCATTAGAGCTCTTACTATATTAATCATAGTTATTTTAAGTTCTTGGTCTGATAACTTAAAAATCTCTGACATATCTGAGTTAGTTTCTGATGTTTCCTTTGTGTCTTCACACTGCTTTTTCCTAGGTTTTTAGTGCTTTGTAATTTTTTGTTGAAATCCAGCCATGATGTATTATGAACTGAGGTGTTTAGTGTGATGTTTTATGTTTATCTGGCTAGGAGTTAGGCTGTATTTAAAGTTTGCTATAGCTGTAGGTGTCAGATACTTCAATTTACTCTAGTGTCCTCATTTTTATCTTTCCTGTTGTCTTTCAGTTTCCCTAGAAACTTCCTCTTAAATAGAGTTCATGTCTTACAGCTCTTTTAATTGTATTTCACTGTTATTATACTGGAATCTTGTTGATATTGTATTGACTAGGGGCAGCATTCTATATTCTTCTGAATAAATGGCCATTTATTTAAAAAATTGGGCTAGAGCCTCTAGACTGGGATCCTCAGAAGAGTTTCTGATTCTTCCTCCCCTTACTTTTTTTTTTTTTTTTAACTGCCCTTATGTGAGGCAGGAAGGCTACCGGGGGCTAGAGTTGGCTCATTTCTCTTCTCTAGGTCAGAAAAGGTTCTAGTGAAGTAGTTTTCCTTGAGGGAAGGACTTTGTTTTGCAGTACAGAATACTCTGGGTCTATTTCAGAATGTTGACTTTTCCTTTTCTCCTTCCCAAAGTACATGGGCATTTTTCTCCAGTCCTCCCAAGTGGGAATCTGGTGGGGTACTGAGAGGTAAAATTCATAAATATATAGAGGCTTCTCTAAGACTGGTCAGGAGCTTTAACTCTAAAGTTAGTCCGCACTCAATCTCCAGATTTTGTCCATTACAGTTTTTAGTGTTCCTACCAGTTCGTGGTTCCAGTGGTGTCTGTCCCTGGTAAGCCATGATTCTCTGTCTCTCTGGGTTTCAGAGCAGTGATTTGCTCTGTGACCTCAATTCTCTGATGAATCTAAGAATTGTTGGGTTTTTGTTTTTCAACTTTCTTCTTGTGAAGGTGAGAGTTATGACTTCCAAATATTTTATGTGTTGGAGTGGAAATTGTAAGTGCCATTTATTATCATTATAATTTTCAGCTCAAGAATTTCCTTTTTTTCCTTTTTACAATGTTTACCTCTTTCTTGATATTCTTTATTTGATGAATCACTGTTATCATCTTTCCCTTTAATTTGTAAGTATAATTTTCTTTTGTTCCTTGACCCTACTTGTAATAGCTCCTTTGAGGGCTTTGTGTGTTAGGTGCAACATCTAGGTCTTCTAGTACAGACACAGTTTGTCTTGACTGCTTTTTTCCCTTGTGTGTGGGCAACAATTTTGTTGTTTCTTTGCATATATTATAAGTTTTTGTTGAAAACTGGACTTTTTAGATAATACATCACAGCAAATGTGAATTTGAGTCTTCTCTGGGTGGTGTTTGTGTTTGTTTGCTTATTGGTTAATGATTTGTTTGGACAGAGTCTGTGGAGTCTGTCTTCCCCCAGAGTGTATGACCTCTGATGCCTATGCTAAAGTTTTTTTCTTTTTCATTATTGCTTTTATTTTAAGCCTGACTTCATAGGGGGTGTTTTCATGTCTGAATAGCTTAGTGTTCACTTAATAATTATAGGTTGTACTCATCTACCTTGAGCCATTAAGACTTTTGCCCCTGTTTATAGATGTGTGCATGAGTTGGGGACATACTTAAATTTCAGACAGTTTACTAGTTGTTCCTGGCTTTCACTTTCTGCTATCAGAGTCCTCACATTCATCCAGGGATAAGTAGATACCTGCCTTCTTCAGTCTCTCCTGAGAATGTGTGCCGCCTTGCACATGCACACTGTCTTCCAAACTCCCAGAGATATGTGGGAGCCCACCAAGGCCTACTCTTGTTATCTATTCCTGTTAAACTTATGCCTATTATGGTTGCCTGTATTTTTTTTCCCCCATCTAGGATCCCAACCCTAGGCTAACTGACATTGGCCTTTCTTATTTGTCACTAAAATTGCTACTTTGTCAATGCCCAGGAGTATGTGGATTTTTCTCTGTTCTGGTGAATTTTGGCCCTTACCTCTCCTGGTTGAGAAGCTGCTGGTTTTCATGGCTTGCATCATCCTAGCACAAAGGGAACATCTTGTACATAGGTGGGTGGCAGGGGAGGAATGGTAGCAATCCCATGCTAAAATGCCACAGAGAAGTGCTTGTCTGAACTACTTTAGTAGTTTCTTTTATGTAGATACTTCTTAAATTGTTCTATTTTCAGAATCCTAAAATTTTTGTTTTTGACAATTTTATCCAATTTTATCATTGCTGAGCTCCTCACTCCACCATTCCAGAAATGTTGCCCAACCATAGATAATTGCTTTGGTTTCCTTAAGGCAGATTGTTTGCTGAGGCTAAGCGGGAAACTTGAGAAAGTGAGCAGGGATGCAGTGGTCATTGGGAGGGTTGAGAATGGAAACTCACCAAGGATGGGTGGCAGAACTGGTTGATGGTTCTTATCCGAGATGAAGTTGTAGAATGGGAATTTAGCAAAGTGGCATTTGACATGCTATTGTATCTAGTACACTATCACCAAAACTGAAGTTGGAGGAATTCAGCTGGTGTTGGACTTCACCTAGCCAGTTTCTCAGAAGATAGTGGGCAAAAGAGAATGAAGGATGCTGGGGAGAGAATAGTTCATTTGGTTAACCTTGAGATCAACAGAGACGATGAAAGGGAGAGAAGCAATGACAGTGAATATGGCTTAGAAGAACTTGAGGGAGTCATAGCACTGGAAGCATTTGTAAGTTTGAAGTAAAAAAAGGTATTTATCTTGAAGTTATAAGTGAGTTGGAAGTCATTAGGAGTCTGGGGTCAGAAGCTGAGATGGAGTAGTTGTGGACCAGAAGCTTCAAAGCAGCCAGTTATTTGCTACCAACTCTTCTTCTTAGCACCTTCAGATGTGGGTTAGTGAAGAACATTCAGTTTAGTAGACTATAGGGGAAATTGGAATATCCATATGATTAAAACATGTCCTAAAAGAGAGTGGAATCAGGTACTAGAATTTGATTACTTAGACTTTACTTCCAGTTTTCCTTTTGCAAATTGGTAAAAATAACAAAAAACAAATAAACAGCCAACAGTTTACTCTCAGGCCTCATAGAGTTAACAGTCTAGTCTTCCTCTTTGACCTGTTAGGCAGGATACTATGGCCTATCTCACCCCTTGAGATCTATTTCTTTGACCCCAATGGCTCTTAGTGCAGTGGGCATCCTGGGTATGAGAGACTATGAAGGTAAGATTTGGACCATGATAAAATGATTAATCTTGTTAGGAATTTTGACAAGATAGTCATTTAAAAAATATAATGGCTTAGAATAGCATAACTTGAAGACATTATTTTAGTATTCTGCCCCATCAAAAGTGTTTCTTTTTTAAAATATTTATTTATTTATTTTAGAGAAAAAGAGAGCATGTGCGTGTGCATGGGGGAGGGGCAGAAGGAGGGGGAAAGAGAGAGTCTCACACAGACTCCATTTTGAGTGCTGGTGGGGCTTGATTTCATGACCCTGAGATCATGACCTGAGCTGAAACCAAGAGTTGGATGCTTAACTGACTGCACCACCCAGGTGCCTCAAAAGTGTTTCTTTTTTAAAGGCTAGTTGGCTCACTAGCATCCACATAAGTATTTGATTTAGTAAATTTGACTTAATTATTTATCATCAAGACATCTCCCCTACTCTATTTTTTATCATTCAGCAAGCTGTCATGGCATGAATAGGTATAGGTGGGGGGCCTGATAGGTCTCCTGTACTCTATCTTTGGTGTTTAATTCATTTCCTATATTTGTTGTTGATTCTTCTAGTCAAGGGGCTCTATAAGAAAGTATATGAAGCAAAGTTGAACTAATATGTGTTTTTTTTCCTTAGAAAAAATACTTGATTTGTCATTCAAGAACTTGATCAATGGCTCCATAATGAATTCAGGCTTTATGGATTCTGATGCCATGTTGTTTGAGCTTTTAGAAGAAAATTAAAAATTTTTAAATTTGTTTTTTAATTTATTTCTGTGACAGCCAGTTTAATTATGGATCATTAATTACCTCATTTCAATTCTAGTTTCATCAAAGTTTCTTTATTTTTTAATTGGGAAATTTTCAAATAGAACAAATGTCTCTTGAAAGATTCTCACTCTACCCATCATGGCTCTGATGGTGGGGCTGAAGCCTAACCAGAAAAGCTGATCATGAAGTGTCAATTATTTATTTATTTAACAAGTGATGAAATAGTTTAATTTAAAAAGTATGTTTTCTAAGACATCCATTTCAAAATAATTAAATAATGTATTACCTATCTTACACACACACACACACACACACACACCATAAAAGTCATGGACCTTTTGTAAGAGAATAATTAAAATTTTCATTTTATGTTAGTTTGAAGCATGTACTTGCAAACACAGCAGTGAAAATGGAGATTCAAATGTGTGTGTATTTGTGTACATTTAGTTGACATGCTTAGAATTACATGAACCATATTCTCCCACCTTTAAGTAGAAGATTTCTTAATCATTCTCATTTCAGAAACATTTCTTAGTTCATAATCCTATGGAATTTTGATGACATATTCTTACCTCCATAATTGTCAAATTCAATGATAATGTTTCTCCCTAGTGTTAGAAATTTAAACACACATGTACTAGCAGTTCAAACTTATATGTTTGTGATAAATAAATAATTCTCTATTTTATAAGCTCCTTGGCTTGCTGAGTCAGCTCCAGGACCATCCTTGGTGATCCCCACCCCAGGATTCCCTTAGTAATGGACCTGCCAATCTGTCTTACGCCTGCTAGCTTAAGAATTGTGGAGGGCAACATCAATATCTAGCCCTTGCAGTCATCTTCCCGCAGCTTTTCCCAGATCTTTTCAGTTAATGTTTAAACTTCTTATTTTGTACTGTATCCTATCAACCTCAGAATGATTTATAACTTTCCCATGTAATTTTCACTACGGTTCTTTCCAGCAGTGAAATTCCTGTCTCTCCTTACAGAAGCAACTTCTCCACTCCTTATTCTGACCTTGAGAAATGTTACTGACTTCCTATACACTTTTCCTATGTTTGAGGAGAGTTGCCTCATAGTCTTCATACTTTCTTTACCTGATTGAATGCATTTTCAGTTCTATTTTATTTTGTAAGAGTGATTTGGAGGGCACTAACAGGATGCAGGGTATGGAGAGAATCTTTCTCACTAATCTATCTTGCTGTGAGCAATGAACCTTTTAAGTGTACATAAATAAATTATTTTATTTAGATTTGTCTTTCAGGGTGTTCACAGTGACTTTGGTGGGTATTCTCTTCAGGACAGTGTGTCTTTGTATATTTGTAGAGCTAGGTTATTCCCATCATTAACAAGGAAAGGCCTCTTCCATAGAATGCTAAGTAAGAATACTGGGATTAAATTTGAGATAAATGCATACAGCCTAGCTCAAATTGCAAGAAGAAAACACATATACTGCATAAGAGTTTCCTTCAATCAAGATCTCCTTCTTCTGCAAAATAGCTGGACTGGATTTGATCAGTGATTTAAAAAAAATTTTTTTTTTTTAACTTTGGAACCATTTCTTTAATGTAAATATTCCCCTTGAATTTGATGGGTATGTTTTAAAATATTGCCTCAAGTTCTTTGAGTATATTTCCATTGAGGTCTATGTCCTCTCTCCTTGGGTCTGGGTAGTTTTGTGACTTTTTCAACCAGTAGAGTATGGTGGAACAGACACTATTTAACTTCTAAGGCTAAGTTGTAAAAGGCCATACAACTTCTGCTTTGCTTTCTGGAACACTTGCTCTGGAGGCTGTGAGCCTACCAAAGTAAGCAGTCTGACTTCCCTGAAGCCACCAGACTGTGTAAAAGTCCAAACTGCATGGAGAGGCCATGTATTGAGATTCTGGTCAACAGTCTCAGTCAGCCATCCCAGCCCAAACTCTGGGATTTCATCCGTCATCCCTCTTCCACTTGAGTTGCCTCTAGCTGTGTGAAACTTCTCAGCAGAGGCTTCAAACTTCATAACCATGCCTGCTATGCCTTATCTGAATTTCTGACACCAAATTTCTGAGAATAATAAAATGAGTGCTTTAAAAAAAATTCCATTGGGGTTTGGAGTAGGTAGTTAAGCAGCAATATATGACCAGAACAAAATTATAAAGACAATATTAGCATCACTTAGGCTGAAGTAAAGGATCTATGAAATTCTGGAAATGGCCATTCTGAAAAAAAGCTTATGATATCTGGCAACCATAAGAAATGGTGGGCCAATAATGGTCTTTTGTAAATTAATGATAACTGATGTGACCTGAGAGACATACTCCAAATATTTCAAAATGTTGATTCTTAATACTAAACAGTCCCTGTAAATATAATGTGGTTGGAAAAGACCTTTGATGAGAAAGGTCAACATTTAAAATTACTTCCTATGATCTGAGGTTATAGAGGATCCACTTCTGAAAATGAAATTTCTTTTGAAAATATGGGTGTTATAGCTCAGGTGGATACTGATTATTTCATTTTATATAAAATTGAAGGCAGTAGCTCCATGCAGACACAATCTGAAAATTTGTGTGACTCTTCTCTTTTAGCTATGTATCTCAGAATCAAGAATATTCTTCCCAGGTAATTAAAAAAATTGGTTATGCTTCTTCCTAACTAACTGTATTTTGGAAATGAAGTCATTGTTTTAAAATTTCAGTACACACATAGTTTTAAATTTTTATTTTCAAAGACAATTTGAGGTGGCAGGTGTAATCCTTGGATAGATTATCAAAGAAATATTTACCCAATAAAATCTTCCAATATAGTAAAATTATTAGCATACATAAAGGCTTATAGATCATAGAAATAGGGTTCTGAAGCAGTATAATTTTTTCTTCCTCAAAGAAGATGAGCTATGGTTTGACAGCTTTGATAGAATATGAATGGGTTGCATTTGAAAAATAGTTATATTTCCGAGAAGCTTATTTTTTTTTTTGAAATACAATGATTAAAAGGATGTGAGGGCACCTGGGTGGCTCAGTTGGTTAAGCGACTGCCTTCGGCTCAGGTCATGATCCTGGAGTCCCAGGATCGAGTCCCACATCGGGCTCCCTGCTCAGCAGGGAGTCTGCTTCTCCCTCTGACCCTCCTCCCTCTCGTGCTCTCTCTCATTCTCTCTCT
The DNA here is from genome assembly GCF_011800145.1 of Mirounga leonina. Taxonomy (NCBI): domain Eukaryota; kingdom Metazoa; phylum Chordata; class Mammalia; order Carnivora; family Phocidae; genus Mirounga; species Mirounga leonina. Next base: position 19,812,825 of record NW_023270268.1, read on the forward strand.
CGCAAAAAAAAAAAAAAAAAAAAAAGGATGTGAAATAGGATTTTGGTAATTTGACTTTCAGAGAAGTTTGTATGCATGATAGCAAAATAGTGTTTTTTTTTTTTTTCATGAACCTACGCATATATGCACTGTATGTAATCTTTCTAACAGGAGATGGAAAGAGAATGATTAAAAAAATAAAATGTCTGTAATGTCTGGGGTGTTGAGCAACAAATGAATCCCACAGCTAACCTGCTTCCTGAAATAATCTCGTGTAGTTAAGCAAGGCTCTAATTAATAGTTACAGATGTTTTTGATGTCTTTGAACTCTCTTTCAGAAACACAGTTACAGCCCATTAATAATGTACCTGTAGATAAAAATATTTTAGATAGTTATCTGTGTAGCGTGACAAGTTGGGGAAAGGGACAAATTGGTTTAAGAACTGATGCTGCGTTACATCTCCAGCTGTGACTCTAAAGCTAATCTCACACTTTATTACTGAAAAGAGAAAGGAAGTAATAGGGTACACAAAAGGCTGCCACACAGGATGCCGATGGCCACAGAATCACCACCAATAGGTGTCTGCCCTAACACTGCCCCTGCAGCAGGTAGCAGGGGGATTAATGGGATAATGTATGTAGAGGGCTTTGATTATTTGGGGGAAGTGGCTGTACAAACCCAAAGCTTTATATTATTGTTATGATTTTTCCTCTAACCTATGATTTTTCCACATTATGCAGGCTTGTCAATTACCCACCTGTGCCCTGTTCATGCCACCATGATTTTATTTCTCATTTTTAAGGTTTATGATTCTAACTGAGAGACACTGATGTGTCCATATTCATCCTGGCAGATTAATACCCAGCAAGAAAGACCTGCTGTCAATGGGCATTTTGAATTATGTGTTTAAAATTGCCTTTGATGGCAAGGATGTCAAATTATGCTCTTCAGTAAAATGGTTTTGTGCTTCTTTGCTAGGTATGTGATTGAAAATCGCAGATGTTTGATATCACCTTTTACTGCATTTGTTTGGTAAGTGAAATCTTAAATATATTATACTTCTTTGAAATCCATCTTTTGATGCCATTTAGAAAACATTAAGAGAAAATTAAAAAATAAAAGACTTAGTATCTGTGACATTTAGCTTCTAGAAAAGCCAACATTTTAAGTTACATTCTGTTTTTGAGTACTTGTTTAGGATGCAGAGCATTCTAATATAGCAGGAGCAGATGACAGAGTGGAGCTGTATTGGGCGTTCATGGGGAGTCTTTTGCCCCCCAGGCACTTATTTTAGTGAGAAAGTATACCAGAAGATGAATCAGCTTGGAAGCTCCCGAAGGAACATAGTGTTTTCCTTTCTGAGGTCTTTAATGACTTCAAAAATGAAAGTCTGCCAGTTTCTTGAGTTTCTTCTTAGAAATGGTTAGAATGGTTCAGTGGGTCTTTGATGAAGCATGTTCTAGTAATAATTTCTTAGTTTAAAAATAAAGTACAGATTATTCACACTTTTAGATGCAGATTTTACAGGCATACCTTTCACAATTCTCTCTGCTTGTGGAAAAGCAATAGGGATAGAGAAGCAAGAATAAATAAATGTATGGAATTGTCAGATCTGGATTCAAGGAACATTCTTGAAATGTGAAGTGCCCTGTGTCATATGTTTCTACATGCATTTTCCTCTTGAAACTCTTGGTATCTCTGAGGCAGGGTTATTATCCCAGCATAAAATGAGGGGAGAAGTGCTAATAGTAAGTGACTTATATCCACATAGTAATAAATGCTGGAACTTCAATTCAAATTCTCAGATCTTCTGACTTAGAAATCTAGGACATTTAACAATGTAACATGGCCATTAGAAAAACTGGTATTTAACACTGTATTCTGGCTCTTTATTGCTGTATAACCACCCCAAAACTCAAGTGGCTTAAAACAACAACAGCTTTGTTCACAATTCTGCAATTTGGGCTTAGTTAGCTTGGTGGGAACCACCTGTTTCTGCTCCATTCAGCATCAATTTGACTGTAATTATCTAGACTCATTTCACTTACATGTCCGGTGGTGGATGCTGGCTGCTGGCTGACACCTCAGCTGGGACAGTTACCTGGAACACCTATACATGGCCTCTCTGACTCTAGGACCTGAGAGTCAGTAGACACACACACACACACACACACACGGTGGAGGGTAGAGAGTCTCCAGCTGAAAGGGAATTATATCCCCTTTTCTTCTGAACTAGCCTTGGAAGTCCACAGAGTCACTTGTATGACATTGTTTTTTTATTAGAACTGAGTCACTATGATTAGACCATATTCAAGAGGGGAGGAATTAGACTTCACCTTTTGATGGAAGGTGCTATGGATTGAATGTTTGTGATCTCCCAAAATTCTTATGTTCAGATCCTAACCCCCAATGCAATGGTTTTTGGAGATGGGGCCTTCAGGAGGTGACCTGGTCATGAGGGTGGGGCCTTCATGAACAGATTAGTGCTCTTATCAAAGAGATACCAGGGAGTTCTTTCACTCTTCTGCTATGTGAGGACACAGAGGAAAAAATACTGCCTGTGAACCAAGAAGCAGGCTCTCACTAGACACTGAATATGCTGGCACCTTGATCTTGGATTTTCGAGTCTTTAGAACTATGAGAAATAAATTTCTGTTGTTTATAAGCCACCCAGTGAATTAGCAGCCTGAACAAACGAAGACAGGAGAAATATCAAAGAATTTGCTGACATATGTAGAACCACCAAATATTGCCTAACAACAGAGAATTTCCTTAAATTTGATAAGCAAATGTAAGTGGTAGGCAAATATCTACCTTGCCCTGATCAGTAGATCTGTGTTGCTTTTCATATTCACTTATAGTAGGGCTGAACCAAGGGATAACACAACTCCATTAGCTCCTGGTCCCTCTGGAGACTTCTCATAAATAGCTATAAGGCCCCTGTGGGGATGCAGGCCAGTCTGTGGGTGTAACATAAGTTATAATTTTTAAATATTTAGATACGTGGTACACAGCCCTCCATTTGAACGCTTGCCTTGAACTCCACAAACGCTAACCATGAGCCTGTTGTAAAACCATGCCCCACCCAAGAGAAATCTGATGGGACCATTCTAGACATAGAAGTTAAGGTTTATCACTAACTCTGTAGTAATGAGAAACTGAAGATTTGAGTCCTGCTGCATATTCTTTAGAATTTGTTATAAATACTTGGCACATTAAACTCTGTTGTCCTCAATATAAAATTAATACTTTTTAAATGTAAATTCTCAAGGTAAATAACCCCTCTAGGTATTTTTATGCTTTAAATACTTTTGATCATACCTGACTATTGAAATTAATATCTTAAATCTTGAGGTAGGAGAAACCAGACAAGTAAATTAATTGCAAAAAAAAGTGCCTCAAAAAGGCACAATGATATTGCCATGTCTGACTATCCTATGCCTTACATCAATTTCTAACAGGTGATTACCCATGCAATGATAGAGGGACATGTCTACAATACTACTTCTTACTGATTATGCAGAAACATCTTCATATCACAATTTCTTATAATGTTCCTCAATGAAAAGCCTACTTCATGATAACAAAACAAAACAAAATGAAACCATGTTTTTGGGAAATGCTTTAGTAAGAGTCATGATTTCCAGAGAGTCTGAATGAATAACTTCAAGCAGATATTTCTCTGAAGTCTTGTGTATTATCTTTAAAAGTTTTGAATATTTTTGATCTATTCAATAATATAACTGTGGTTGATAGATATATGTAATTATGTTGATATATATGTGTATATATACAGTTACATATAATTATATTAAAATATATTTAAATTTATATAAATATATTTTATATTTAAAAATGTATTTCTATTTTATTATAAATTATATATAATATACATCTATAAAAATATATTAAACATGTGATATATAAGTATAATAAATATATATTTATTATAACATATATATAACAAAATAAATAAAATAATAAAATAGAAGTATTAGCTCAGGAGTTAGACTCTCAGGGTTAAATCCCATTTTTGCCATCTTCTACTGTGATGAGAAGGTTACAAAATCACTCTTTGCTCCAGTTTCCTATCTTGAAATAGAATAAATATACTTACCTCACAGGGTTTTGAAAGGATTAAATGAATTAATACATGAAATTTTCTTTAAACACTACCTGGCATATAAATGTTATGTGCTTGATAAATAAAATATTATGTGCTCAATATTATTATAGCTCAATAAATATTAGCTTTTAGCGGGGCACCTGGGCGGCTCAGTTGGTTAAATGTTGGACTCTTGGTTTTGGGCTCAGGTCGTGATCTCAGGGTTGTGAGATAGGGCCCCGCTTCGGGCTCCACACTTAGCAGGGAGTCTACTTGTCCGTCTCTGCTCCTTGCCAGCACCCTTCTAGAATAAATAAAATCTTAAAAAGATATTAGCTTTTAGCTATTGCTGTGTAACAAGGCACTGCAAAACATAGTGACTTAGAACAAAAACCAGCAATTTACTTTCTCTCATAGTTTCTGTGGACCATGAATTTGGGAAGGGTTCAGTTGATTATTTCTGGTCTGAAGGGTTGTAGCTGAAACAATGAGGGGCTGGAGTAAGCTGGGAGTTGACTGGACATCTCTTTTCAAGAAGTCCTGAGTTCGTCCTTTTGTTCTCACACATGGGCTATTTTGGGCTTCCTCACAGCATGGATGCTTCAGGGCACTTAGTTTATAAGCATAGAGACTCAGGGCTCCAAGTGTGATTATTCAGCAGCAAGGTGGAAACTAAATTGTCTTTTATTATCTAGTCTCAGAAGTCAGACAGCATCACTTCTACTATACTCTATTTGTTGAAACTGTCACAAAAGCCCAGCTGGATTCAAGGGAAAGGGTTATAAATTTCACCTTTCAATGGATAGAGTTGCATTATAAAAGAATATGTGGGTTAGGAGATATTATCTAGGCCATCTTTAGAAGACACAATCTGCCACAGCTATTATTATTTTCTAGTGCTTTCTTGACACTGTCACAAACCTCAAGAGGATATATACCAACAGGTGAAGAAACATAGTACAAGTATATTTCTCTCTTGAAATGAAATGAAAATTGTCTCAGTCAGCCTATTGCCTGATGCTAAGGAGTATTTGACTTCATAGAATTTTCTCACAAATGGAGATATTCTGTGTTGTTGGTTGAAAGAAGATACATAGTCTGTTGGTACCAGATGCAAAGGTGTCCTACTTCATGTTTTGTTAATAATGGAGTCTAATGTGAATCATTGTTTAAAAAGAGAGTCATTTTTCCTTCTTAAGATGGTGTGCTCTGAAAATGCCTTTAGGCTTTGTATTCATCTACAAAGAAGGAAATGCATTTTCTTCTAAGGTTAAAGAATCAAAACTATCAATTTCTATGGATGCCAGACATTCAAGAAATATGGCAATTTTAACCCAAGAAATCCCTCTATAGAATTGTCAGTTTTCCCAAAGTCAACTCAAGAATCTGAGAATATACATTATTCAAGAATACTGAGCACAAAGAGATTTCTAAGGAAAAGATTTTCTATACATTTTCATGTCTTTCTACCTAATTCTCTCCTCTCCAAGCTTGGGATAAGTGATATAATCTTGAGACAGTAAAGGTTTATTAGTGTTCTCACATTTTTGTTACCAATAAGCTGTTGATAATACCCTTCCACCATTATTTTTTCTTATTGAAGGCTATTGGGAAACAGTTGACCTGGTACAACATAGGTTTGAACTATGCAGGTCCCAATTAGATGCAGATTTTTTTCCATCAATACATACAGTACTGTAAATGTATTTTCTCTTATGATTATCTTAATGACATTTTTTCTCTAGTTTACCTTATAAGAATACAGTATATGTGTGAGATCATATAATTGTCTTTCTCTGGTTGATTTATTTTGCTTAATATAATACCTTCTAGTTCCACCCACATCATTGCAAATGGCAAGATTTCATTCTTTTTGATGGCTGAATAGTATTCCATTATACCACATCTTCTTTATCCATTCATTTGTCGATGGACTTCTGGGCTCTTTCCACAGTTTGGCTGTTGTGGACACTGCTGCTATGAACACTAGGGTGCACGTGCCCCTTCTTTTCACTACATCTGTCTCTTTGGGATAAATACCCAGTAGTGCAATTGCTGGGTCATAGGGTAGCTCTATTTTCAACTTTTTGAGGAACCTCTATACTGTTTTCCAGAGTGGTTGTACCAGCTTGCAATCCCACCAACAGTGTAGAAGGGTTCCCCTTTCTCCACATCCTCACCATCTATCATTTCCTGACTTGTTAATTTTAGTCATTCTGACTGGGGTGAGGTGGTATCTCATTGTGGTTTTGATTTGTATTTCCCTGATGCCCAGTGATGTTGAGCACTTTTTCATCTATATGTTGGCCATTTGTATGTCTTCTTTGGAAAAATGTCTGTTTATGTCTTCTATCCATTTCTTGATTGGATTATTTGCTTTGGGTGTTGAGTTTGATAAATTCTTTATAGATTTTGGTTACTAACCCTTTATCTGATAAGACATGTGCAAATATCTTCTCTCATTCTGTAGGTTGCCTTTAAGTTTTGTGGAGTGTTTCCTTTGCTGTGCAAAAGCTTTTTAACTTGATGAAGTCTCAATAATTCATGTTTGCTTTTGTTTCCCTTGCCTTTGGAGACATGCCTACCAATAAGTTTCTGTGGCTGAGGTCACAGAGTTTCCTGCCTGTGTTCTCCTCTAGGATTTTGATGGATTCCTGTCTCACATTTAGGTCTTTCATACATTTTGAGTTTATTTTTGTGTATGGTATAAAAAAGATGTCCAGTTTCATTCTTCTGTATGTGGCTGTCCAATTTTCCCAACACCATTTGTTGAGGAGACTGTATTTTTTCCATCAGATATTCTTTCCTGCTTTGTCACAGATTAGCTGATCATAGAGTTGAGAGTTCATTAGTTCATTTCTGGGTTCTCTATTCTGTTCCATTGATCGATGTGTCTGTTTTTGTGCCAGTATCATACTGTATTAATGATTACAGCTTTGTAATTATCATATGATCTCACTCATATGTGGAATTTAAGAAACAAAACAGAGGCTCATAGGGGAAGGGAGGGAAAAATAAAACAAGACGAAATCAGAGAGAGAGACAAAGCATAAGAGACTCTTAATCATAAGAAACAAACTAAGAGTCACTGGAGGGGAAGGGAGTGAGGGGATGTGGTAACTGGATGATGGACATTAAGGAGGGCAGGTGATGTAATGAGCACTGGGTATTATATAAGACTGATGAATCACTGACCTTTACCTCTGAAACTAATAATTACACTCTATGTTACTTAGTTGAATTTAAATAAAAAATTAAATTAAAAGAAAAGAATACAGTATACAATACATATAACCTACAAAGTGTGTGTTAGTCTACTGTTTATGGTATCAGTAAGTCTTCTGGTCAACAGTAGGCTATTAGTAGTTAAGTTTTTGGGGAGTCAAGTTATATGTTTAATTCTGACTGCACAGGGGGTTGGTCCCCCAACCCCCATGTTATTCAAGGATCAACTGCAGTTGAAACAGAAACATGAAAAATAAGTATTCATGCAATGAAAATGCTTCCAATTAAAGAGATGAGAAACTGCTCTTGGGAAAGATAGTTTGCATTTCAGAAACTCTTGTTATATAGTATGCTTAAATCAAAGGAGGGAAATAGTTGATGACACATTCTTGTTGCTAGAGGAGAAGCCTTCTAAGTGTGAACTTAACAAAAAGAAAATGCATATGTAAAAAGTAAATCCCTCGATAGTCATTTATCTCATATTTGTTCCCTCAAAAATGAATTCTGTGGATTGCAAAATAACATATACAGTCTGACTCCATTCATATTCAAATATAGAAAATGGCACACATGCATAAACACACAGATTACATAGAAAAACCCTGGAGGACTAAAACATACTAAACTGAAATATCGTCAGTAGTTGCCTGTGGGAGAGGTAGTGGAACTGGAATTATGAAAGAAGCATGAAAGGGAAGTTTTCACTTTTCATTCTCCTTCTGTATAAATTGGCTTTTTTTGGGTGGTATAAATATATTACTCATGTTTTTATTTTTAAAATAATAAGAATATTGTATGTATTACAACTTTTGTTTGTGTCAAAATCAGGGTATATTTGTTACTAGGTAAAGATGTCTTTTTGGCATTTATTTCACAAAACACAGTACTATTTTAAAAGTGTAAAAGGATATAATTATTTATATTTTGGAATTTCAAAGCTGAAAGCACAACAATGAAACTATCACTTCTCAGGCTATTTCCTACTCTAAACTCTTTCTTTTTTTCTTTAAAATTCCAATATATCGTTTATCTTTTCTTGTGTAGGAACAACTCTCTCCACTCCCCACCACCTCAAATACTTAGTGGCTTATAAAGACGATAAGTTATTCTTTGTCATGCTTCTGTGAGTCAGTTGGACAGTTCTTCTGCTCCACATGGTATCAGCTGGGTCAGCCAAATGGCTGTGTTTTGCTCACACATGGGCTGGGTTTTGAGAAAGCAACTGTCTCACCAAGGCCAGGAGACTGTGATACCTTGAATCTTTCCCCATGTCCTCTTTGTCCTCATGGTATTTCATCCTCTGGGGCCTCTTGAAGTGGCCTCTTTCTGTAGCACAATGCCTGCACTTCATTACAGTGTGGCCACTGTTTTTTTTTTTTTATTTTAAAGATTTTATTTATTTATTTGACAGAGAGAGAGAGAGACAGCCCGTGTGCACAAGCAGGGGAGTGGGAGAGGGAGAAACAGGCTCCCCACTGAGCAGGGAGCCCATGTGGGACTTTATCCCAGGACCCCAGGATCATGACCTGAGCAGAAGGCAGACGCTTAACTGACTGAGCCACCCAGTCACCCCTGACTTGTTAATTTTAGCCATTCTAACTGGTATAAGATGGTATCTCATTGTGGTTTTGATTTATATTTCCCTGATGGCAAGTGATGTTGAACATTTTTTCATGTGTTTCTTGGCCATTTGTATGTCTTCTTTGGAGAAATGTCTGTTCATGTCTTCTGCCCATTTCTTGATCGGATTATTTGTTTTCCGATCAAATGGTGGTGTTGGTGATGGGGTGTTGAGTTTGATAAGTTCTTTATAGATCTTGAATATCAGCCCTTTACCTTATAGGACATTTGCAAATATCTTCTCCCATTCTGTAGGTTGCCTTTAAGTTTTGTGGACTGTTTCCTTTGCTGTGCAGAAGTTTTTTATCTTGATGAAGTCCCAATAGTTCATTTTTGCTTTTGTTTCCCTTGCCTTTAGATATGTGTCTTACAGGAAATTGCTGCAGCTGAGGTTGAAGAGGTTATTGCCTGTGTTCTCCTCTAGGATTTTGATGGATTCCTGTCTCACATTTAGGTCTTTCATCCATTTTGAGTTTATCTTTGTGTATGGTGTAAGAGAATGGTCCAGTTTGATTCTTCTTCATGTGGCTGTCCAATTTTCTCAGCACCATTTATTAAAGATGCAATTTTAAGAGTTTCAACCAGGCTGACAGGGAGAGCTCCAGCCAAAGTCCTCCTATAAGTAAACTTACAGGAATGGGTTCAGTCACTGGTTAAAGTGGGGCCCCATCACAGACCCAGTGAGGGATTTCAGAATGCAGCATCCTGGGCTGTTGCCAACTATGCTTCTAAATAGGAGATCTGAGAGGTGCATGTTCATGGTTGCCATAGGATGTTAAAGAGTAGTATAAAAATAGCTATTTAGCAGTTATTACAAACGACACTTATGTTCACTTACTTCTTATCTATTTCCTGACTAGATCAGAGCAGTAGTTTGAAAAATTCTAGTTGGGTGTCATTAAATTAATTTTTGTTTTTAGCCTAGAAACATGTTTCTATACTGTTGGTGCCATATGAGAATGTCTGATGTTTCGCCTCACTTCAAAAGTAACAAGAGAAAAAACACACTCTAGATTTGCATCTTGGGAAGAGTCAGCTGTCCCTTTCAATTTTTCACTTAACTGCTTTCAACACCAGTATCCTGTTTGATATGAAAAGCATCATTTCTCAGACTAAGCTTCAACTCTTCCTCCCTTTGCTTTTTTTGTATTTTTGTTGTTTGTTTTTCATCACAACAGGATGCTGGCAGTAGCAAACATTCTCAAATATAAATGGTAGTTTCTTATCAGAAATAATTAGTAGGACATGGAAGATTAAGCTAAGTTTGAGCAATGACTTTTTATCAATAGCACATGTAAAAATGCTCTGTGATTTGGGCTACTATGCTGTTTTCTTTTGAATTGTTTTGGAACAGAGAGTTTATTGAAAAGGGGAAATTCAGAATGCTGTGTCCCTGAATTACAATCTTATTCAATTTTATTTTAATTCATGCAATGCAAAAGATTTTGAAACGAAAAAGAAGTATAGAAAAGGTTTTGGTATGTCTATTTTAAAATGGATATTTCTTTTTTTCCCCTTAAACCATTGGATGGATAGAGGTAATGATCATAATCCAATCAGATTAACAGACAACTCTGCAGTGATTTGGATCTTAAACAAATATGTAATTGATTATAGGGTAGACTTTTGGGAAAGTTGTACTTTAGAATCAATTGGCTATACCTGTGTAACTGAGCTGCCTTTCCCAATGTAATATACTGGTCTGTCACCCCATAACCTTTTATGCAGAAGAAAAGCAGTGTATTTAGTAATTTTAGGGAATTTGAGGTAGATCAGTTTGCCTACTAGTATTACTTATCATCCCAGTCATCTTTGTGCTTATGATAGAGATGATAAATGGATTTAGTAAGAACACATTGGCAGTAGGGGGAAACGGCTTACTTAAAATTTCAAATATAGCAGCTATCTCTGTATGCAAAGACTAGTGTTCTGATATAGGCTGGGAAGAAATGGAGAACAAATCATTGTTTCACAATAAAGAATGAAAGATTTCATTAAGTTGATGGGAAAGAAACTAACATAAAATGCAATAATGCTAAAACATATTCATTTGATCATTCATTCATTTATTTGGCATTTTCTATTCTAGGTGCTGGACAGATACCAGAGAACATATAGAAAGATAAAGGTTTCAGGGAGAAAAAAAAATCTTTTTCTTTATATCCAGGGGCGTATGTATATTACATTGTAATGTACACTTTAAGTACTGAATTCCTAAAAAGTCAAGATAGTAATGACAACAGTAAGTCTAGTTATAACTATTTTGAAGACTCTATGCTAACCATTTTATGTAGATGATTTAATTTCACAAAAACTTTATCCAGTAAGGAGTTGTAATTAATCTCATTGTACTGGTTGAAGAGATTGGAGCTTAGAGAGATCTGAAGACATTTTCAGTTCTATTTGCTTTTAGAGAACAACATGGCTATTACTACTATTCTTCATTATGAGTTAGAAAGAACATGTCTTTCATAAACTTTTACTCAGGTTTATTTGAAGAGCTAATTCAAGCGTCTTTGACACCTTTCTTTGGCCAACCCTCAGTATCCAGACCCCTTTTATTCAGATCTTCAGCAATTCCCCAGCAATTAATGCTCCTTCATCAAGATTTAAGAAGCTCTGCCTTCTTCTGAATGGAACTCAGTAAATGTGGTGAGTTCTGAGTATGTGCCACACTTCCCATTTTGTCTAACTCTGCATCTGTGGTGCACAGAACTACAAGCTCTGAATCTCTTTAGGGAGTCTTTTCTGGTTTCTCATCAAGATACCATTTGTAAAGAGAGGACAGAAAAATGGGATGATGTGAGTGCAGGGGTTATATGTGGTGGGAGCTTGGCTGGGACTTTCAAAGTAAAATATGTAAACATTAGAATTGTTTGAAGAAGACTACCAAGTGACACTGAACGAATTACACATGGTATTTGGTTCTCTTCAGCTACAAAAACCAAGTCCAATCTTTGAGAATCCCTGGGGTGAATGTTCACAGGGTGAACAAAGACATCCCTTTCACTTACATGATGAGAGTCCATTACATGCAGCCTAAGGCCAAGGTTACAGTAATGAAGGTTACTAAGGAGCAAGTCAGCCTTTTATTCATACTTAATTTAAAAACAACAGTAACAGCAATAACCAGTATCACTTCTGAGTTAACATACTCAAGAGAAGAATATATGGAGATTTAGGGGAAAAATTATATATACATCTTAAAATTTTAATTATCACATATGGATTAAAGTTTAAAAAAGTAAAATTTGAGTAGGTGTGTATATGTGAGCTGTATGCATATTGTAGAACAACACACATTGAATGTATAAAAGTTTCCTTTACATAGGGAATTAGAATTCAGTGTTGTTGGTAGGATGACAAAAAAGGCCTTTAACATATGCATATGCATAATTGTGATTTTTTAAAGCAATGAACTATTGTACTAACTACATAATAAAAGCAAAAACATACATAAAACTATTTCACAAGTAAGGTAGTAGCCCAAGATCTATTTATTTTGGGTGGTTAAGTTTTTTGCAATTTGTGCATTTTGACTTCCTCCCCAATGGTGATTTTTTTTTGTGAGCAGTTTTATCTTATATGGTAATGATCAGGGGTTTTTAGTGCCATGATTGTTAGCTTGGGGTAAAGAGAAAAGCTGTGTTTCTGAATGACAGACAGTAACATCAAATATGATGAAAATTTCTCTGAATATTAGTAAATAGGCTACCAATGACATGACATTTTGGAAAATATTTCTATTTCAAGTCAATTAAGGATAATGCTAATCTACATAAAATAAATGAATTATATTTTGATTATAAAGATTATTACTCATTATATCATTTAACATATCTTCCCGTATTTTATCTGAAATAAAATGTATCCAAGATGTAGGCTGTTAATTTCAGCCATCTAATTAGTTTGACCACCTGTTTGGCCATATAATGGTTGATTATTAGAGCATCTTTGAATGGCTCATTTAGTTGAGCACATTAATAGATATTCTAATTCCATTTCAGGCAAAAGTGCCTGGTAGTGAGGAAATGGTGTAACACAGATTCTATACTAGGTGTTCATCTTTTTGAAAATCTATATTCATGGGAGATTTCCAAGGCTCTACCGTTGGCATATTCAACCTTCTATTTAGTGGGTATTGATTTGTCCAGATGAGTAGAATTAAAGATTCACTTCTTTCCTTCTATTAATAAAACATTAATAAATGTTTTTCTAATTTTAATGTTTGAACAGTTTAGGATGTTTTCATATTCCTAATAAAGTTATATGTGTCTTAGGAAAAGTCATTTCATGATTGTTTAAAATTCTTACAAAGAAGCTTATGAAAATGTGTGAGAAAGGAATTAATACCTATTAATTTTCCTCTCCTGAAATTGCTTAATGACTAGTGAGAGCCCCAAACACTTTGAATTTGAACTCGAGACTTTTCTTGACACAATTATTTGTAAACATTTGAAAATAATATTTTTTTTTGCCTGATTGATAAAATATTCTTCGAGTTTCTACTATGACCAAGGTACTTAGTGTTTTATGGGCATTCAAAAGAACAGAGATATGGTTTCAATATTAATATTCTCTTGGAAATTATTAGTTAATTGGGGTGTCTTTTATATTTTGTCTTTAAATAGGTGTGTTTAAAATAATCAATTTATAACTCAGGAATTTAATTAATGAAATTGGAAACCTAAATTTTTTATTAATAGCATTCTAGTTTTTTCTAGTTTTTCATTTTTCTTAATTGAACAGATTAGTTTTCTTGATGATCCTAATGTGAATGGGAGAGAATAGGAAAACACGTTAGGTGTGGGATTAAAAATGTTTAGAGCTTTGGGCGCCTGGGTGGCTCAGTTGGTTAAGTGACTGCCTTCAGCTCAGGTCATGATCCTGGAGTCCCGGGATCGAGTCCCGCATCGGGCTCCCTGCTTGGCAGGGAGTCTGCTTCTCCCTCTGACCCTCCTCCCTCTCATGCTCTCTGTCTCTCATTCTCTCTGTCTCAGATAAATAAAATAAAATCTTAAAAAAAAATGTTTAGAGCTTTTACCTTAGATCTTGTAGTGGCTGCAGATAGTAACCACCATACTTTGTAAAATGGTAATACAAACTGATTGATGTGTATAGTTTCAGGTAGGTTCAGACATACTACAATGGAAAATGCCAAGGCATGTGAAAGCATTGCTATTCTGTAATTTTGTGCCTCATTCTTTTAAGGATATTTTATTATTTTGCAAGGTTAGGGTTTTAAGGGAGATCTGAATATAACATAAATGAGAATTGTAGGTGGGTGGTTTAACCAGAGAGGTAAGGATTGAGTTGGGATCAGAAAGGGATAAAGCACAACTATATGATTTTCTGTTCAGTTTTATGTCTCCTTTTCTCTCTCTTTCTGATCAGATGCTTGGGGCCCTCAGTGATATTCTGAGAAAACATGATTCACAAAAATTGGCCACCATAACTGATGTGGACAGAGAGCCAATGACAAATGTTAAAAGTCTCCAAAAGGGTAATTGAAAGAAGAAAAGATATAAAGATAGGAAGCAGGATGTATAGACATTAATTTCCTGGAATCTGGAGCCATATGTACTCAATTCTTGGTTTTACCTTTATAAACATGACCTTGACTAATTTATTTAACCTCTTTGAACTTGGTTTTATTATTTGTAATTTGTGGCTAATAATAGTAACCACCTTATTATGAGGATTAAATGAAATAATCTGGAGAGTATGTAGCACATGGTAATCACTAAATATATGTAAAATGTTATTACTGTTTATGATTATGTAAATAAGGATGATAGAAGAATAAAGGAAGGTTGGGAAAAGCAGGAAGAATGTAAATTGAAAGCAGAGGTAGCATTATATGCCTAGGAGCCATTTTTGAAAGTGTAGTCAGGTTAGAAAGTTATTATTGACTCCTTGCTGTTCTATAGGAATTGTTTTGTAAGCAATACTTAGAGTGTTTGTCCTGTGGGGCTTTAGATTATTAATGGATTTCACTGCCTGTCGCCTGTTCTTTTGTACTAAAGAGTTCCTGAGGCATAAATGGTTTTTCTGCCCCTGTGCCCTGGATATAGGTCCTTGTCTATTTCATTGATAATGGGAATCAGGATCCCCAGAGGAGCACACATTTTGACATAAGGAAGTGAGGGGGAATATTTGGAGATAATTCACTGCAGCTTTAAAGATCTTTGGAAAATAATTCCTATAATGCTATAGGATATATCTAAGGAGAAGGAAAAGAGAAACCAGATCTGCAGAGGGACTGCCTGATAAGGGGAAAATCATAAGGACAAGATGAAACAAGAGGAAATAAAATACTGGAACTCAGACAGAGGAAGTTGATAAGTTGATTATATATTATATTTCTTTCTTTTTTTTTTTTTTAAAGATTTTATTTATTTGTTTGACAGAGAGAGACACAGCGAGAGAGGGAACACAAGCAGGGGGAGTGGGAGAGGGAGAAGCAGGCTTCCTGCCGAGCAGGGAGCCCGATGTGGGGCTCGATCCCAGGACCCTGGGATCAGGACCTGAGCCGAAGGCAGATGCTTAACGACTGAGCCACCCAGGCACCCCAATTATATATTATATTTCAACCTCAGAGAAGATTTTTCTTTAGAGTATCCCAAAGCCAGTGACTTATTTGTAAAATTTAAATAAACGTTTAATTTTAGATTTACAGAAAAGTTGCAAAGGGAAACAAGGGGTTCCCATATACTCACCCAGTTTTCCCAGTTGTTCACATTTGACATTACTATACAACATTTGTCACAACTAGGAAACCAGTATTAGTACATTACTGTTAATAATACTCGCTTTCAGATATCACTAGTTTTTCCCTAATGTCTTTTTTCTGTTCCAGATCCTATACAGAATGTCACATTAAATTTATTTGTTATGGCCCCTTAGACTCTTCTGGTCTGACAGTTTCTCAGAGTTTCTTTTGTTTTTTTTAAGGTTTTATTTATTTATTTTAGAGAGAGAGCGCATGAGCATGAGAAGGGCAAGTGGCAGAGGGAGAAGGAGAGAATCCCAAGCAGACTTCCCCCTGAGTGTGGAGCCGGATGCAGGGCTTGATCCCATGACTCTGAGATCATGACCTGAGCCAAGACTCAGAAGTTGGATGCTCAATGGACCCAGGTGCCCCTCAGAGTTTCTTGTTTTTGATGACTTTCAAAATGAATAACAATAATGAATATTGGTCAGGTATTTTATAATTTCCTTCAACTGGGATTTATCTAGTTTTTCTCATGATTAGACCGGGGTTATAGGTTTTTGGGAAGAAGATCATGAGGTGAAATGTCACTCTTATCACATCATACTGAGGGGACATGCTATTAACATGACTTACTATTGAAGATATTGACTTTGATCACCTGGCTGAGATAGAGTTTGTTAGGTTTCTCCACTGAAAAGTTTTCTTTCCCCTTTCCATAGGTGTGGACTAAAATGTTCCACCTCCTTGAGGGCAGAGTATCTAAATAAATTATTTAGAATTGTTCCTTAAAAGAGATTTGTCTCTTTTCTCCCTATTTATTCATTTTATTTTATTCAATCATTTATTTAAATCAGCATGGACTTATAGATATTTATTTTAAGTTATAATCCAACATACTTATTTATTTTGTTTATTAAATTGTTCTAGCTTTGGCCATGGGGAGTCTCTCAGTTGGCTGCTGTGTTCTTTTTTTAGCATAGATTTAAAAAAATTTTTTTATTGTTATGTTAATCACCATACATTACATCATTAGTTTTTGATATAGTGTTCCATGATTCATTGTTTGTGCATAACACCCAGTGCTCCATGCAGAACGTGCCCTCTTTAATACCCATCACCAGGCTAACCCATCCTCCCACCCCCTTCCCCGCTAGAACCCTCAGTTTGTTTTTCAGAGTCCATTGTCTCTCATGGTTCATCTCCCCCTCCGATTTCCCCCCTTCATTCTTCCCCTCCTGCTATCTTCTTTTTTTTTTTCTTAACATATATTTCATTATTTGTTTCAGAGGTACAGATCTGTGATTCAACAGTCCTGCACAATTCACAGTGCTCACCATAGCACATACACTCACCAATGTCTATCACCGAGCCACCCCATCCCTCCCACCTCACCCCCCACTCCAGCAACCCTCAGTTTCTTTCCTGAGATTAAGAATTCCTCATATCAGTGAGGTCATATGATACATGTCTTTCTCTGATTGACTCATTTGGCTCAGCATAACATCCTCCAGTTCCATCCATGTCGTTGCAAATGGCAAGATCTCAATCATTTTGATGGCTGCATAATATTCCATTGTATATATATACCACATCTTCTTTATCCATTCATCTGTCAATGGACATCTTGGCTCTTTCCACAGTGTGGCTATTGTGGATATTGCTGCTATAAACATTGGGGTGCACATACCCCTTCAGATCCCTACATTTGTATTTTTGGGGTAAATACCCAGTAGTGCAATTGCTGGGTCATAGGGTAGCTCAATTTTCAATTTTTTGAGGAACCTCCATACTGTTTTCCAGAGTGGCTGCACCAGCTTGCATTCCCACCAACAGTGTAGGAGGATTCCCCTTTCTCTGCATCCCCGCCAACATCTGTCGTTTCCTGACTTGTTAATTTTAGCCATTCTGACTGGTGTGAGGTGGTATCTCATTGAGGTTTTGATCTGGATTTCCCTGATGCTGAGTGATGTTGAACACTTTTTCATGTGTCTGTTGGCCATTTGGATGTCTTCTTTGGAAAAATGTCTGTTCATGTCTTCTGCCCATTTCTTGATTGGATTCTTTGTTCTTTGGGTGTTGAGTTTGATAAGTTCTTTGTAGATTTTGGATACTAGCCCTTTATGTGACATGTCATTTGCAAATATCTTCTCCCATTCTGTTGGTTGTCTTTTGGTTTTGTTGACTGTTTCTTTTGCTGTGCAAAAGCGTTTTATCTTGATGAAGTCCCAATAGTTCATTTTTGCCCTTGCTTCCCTTGCCTTTGGCAATGTTTCTAGGAAGAATTTGCTGAGGCTGAGGTTGAAGAGGTTGCTGCCTGTGTTCTCCTTTAGGATTTTGATGGACTCCTGTCTCCCATTGAGGTCTTTCAACCATTTTGAGTCTATTTTTGTGTGTGGTGTAAGGAAATGGTCCAGTTTCATTCTTCTGCATGTGGCTGTCCAATTTTCCCAACGCCATTTGTTGAAGAGACTGTCTTTTTTCCATTGGACATTCTATCCTGCTTTGTCAAAGATTAGTTGACCATAGAGTTGAGGGTCCATTTCTGGGCTCTCTATTCTGTTCCATTGATCTTTCTGTTTTTGTGCCAATACCATACTGTCTTGATGATGACAGCTTTGTAATAGAGTTTGAAGTCCAGAATTGTGATGCCGCCAGCTTTGCTTTTCTTTTTCATCATTCCTCTGGCTATTCAGGGTCTTTTCTGTTTCCATACAAATTTTAGGATTATTTGTTCCATTTCTTTGAAAAAAGTGGATGGTATTTTGATGGGGATTGCATTGAATGTGTAGATTGCTCTAGGTAGCATTGACATCTTCACAATATTTGTTCTTCCAATCCATGAGCATGGAATGTTTTCCATTTCTTTGTGTCTTCCTCAATTTCTTTCATGACTATTTTATAATTTTCTGAGTTCAGATCCTTTGCCTCTTTGGTTAGATTTATTCCTAGGTATCTTAAGGTTTTCGGTGCAATTGTAAATGGGATTGACTCCTTAATTTCTCTTTCTTCTGTCTTCTTGTTGGTGTATAGGAATGCCACTGACTTCTGTGCATTGATTTTATATCCTGCCACTTTACTGAATTCCTGTATGAGTTCTAGCAGTTTTGGGGTGGAGTCTTTTGGGTTTTCCACATAAAGTATCATATCATCTGCAAAGAGTGAGAGTTTGACTTCTTCTTTGCCGATTTGGATGCCTTTTATTTCTTTTTGTTGTCTGATTGCTGTGGCTAGGACTTCTAATACTATGTTGAATAGCAGTGGTGATAGTGGACATCCCTGCCACGTTCCTGACCTTAGGGGGAAAGCTCTCAGTTTTTCCCCATTGAGAATAATATTTGCTGTAGGTTTTTCATAGATGGCTTTTATGATATTGAGGTATCTACCCTCTATGCCTATACTCTGAAGGGTTTTGATCAAGAAAGGATGCTGTACTTTGTCAAATGCTTTTTCTGCATCTGTTGAGAGGATCATATGATTCTTGTTCTTTCTTTTGTTAATGTATTGTATCACATTGATTGATTTGCGGATGTTGAACCAACCTTGCAGGCCAGGGATAAATCCCACTTGGTCATGGTGAATAATCATTTTAATGTACTGTTGGATCATATTAGCTAGTATTTTGGTGAGAATTTTTGCATCCATGTTCATCAGGGATATTGGTCTGTAATTCTCCTTTTTGATGGGGTCTTTGTCTGGTTTTGGGATCAAGGTAATGCTGGCCTCATAAAACGAGTTTGGAAGTTTTCCTTCCATTTCTATTTTTTGGAACAGTTTCAGAAGAATAGGTATTAATTCTTCTTTAAATGTTTGGTAGAATTCCCTTGGGAAGCCATCTGGCCCTGGGCTTTTGTTTGTTGGGAGATTTTTGATGACTGCTTCAATTTCCTTAGTGGTTATAGGTCTGTTCAGGTTTTCTATTTCTTCCTGGTTCAGTTTTGGTAGTTGATACATCTCTAGGAATGCATCCATTTCTTCCAGATTATCTAATTTGCTGGCATAGAGTTGCTCATAATATGTTCTTATAATTGTTTGTACTTCTTTGGTGTTGGTTGTGATCTCTCCTCTTACATTCATGATTTTGTTGATTTGGGTCATTTCTCTTTTCTTTTTGATAAGTCTGGCCAGGGGGTTATCAATCTTGTTAATTCTTTCAAAGAACCAGTTCCTAGTTTCATTAATATGTTCTACTATTCTTTTAGTTTCTATTTCATTGATTTCTGCTCTGATCTTTATTATTTCTCTTCTCCTGCTGGGTTTTGGCTTTATTTGCTGTTCTTTCTCCAGCTCCTTTAGGTGTAGTGTTAGGTTGTGTATTTGAGACTTTTCTTGTTTCTTGAGAAAGGCTTGTATTGCTATATACTTTCCTCTTAGGACTGCCTTTGCTGCATCCCAAAGATTTTGAATAGTTGTGTTTTCATTTTCATTTGTTTCCATGAATTTTTAAAATTCATGGAAACAAATTCTTGGAATTCTTCTTTAATTTCCTGGTTGACCCATTCATTCTTCAGTAGGATGTATTTGAGTTCTTTCCGACTTTCCTCTTGCGATTGAGTTCTAGTTTCAAAGCATTGTGGTCTGAAAATACACAGGGAATGATCCCAATCTTTGGTAACAGTTGAGACCTGATTTCTGACCTAGGACGTGATCTATTCTGGAGAATATTCCATGGGCACTAGAGAAGAATGTGTATTCCATTGCTTTGGGACGGAATGTTCTGAATATGTCTGTGAAGTCCATTTGGTCAGGTGTGTCATTTAAAGTCTTTATTTCCTTGTTGATCTTTTGCTTAGATGATCTGTCCATTTCAGTGAGGGGGATGTTTAAGTCCCCCACTATTATTGTATTGTTGTCGATGTGTTTCTTTGCTTTTGTTATTAATTGCCTTATATAATTGGCTGCTCCCATGTTAGGGGCATAGATATTTACAATTGTTAGATCTTCTTGTTGGATAGATCCTTTAAGTAAGATATAGTGTCCTTCCTCATCTCTTATTACAGTGTTTGGTTTAAAATCTAATTTGTCTGATATAAGGATTGCCACCCCAGCTTTCTTTTGGTGTCCATTAGCATGGTAAATGGTTTTCCACCCCCTCACTTTCAATCTGGGGGTGTCTTTGGGTCTAAAATGAGTCTCTTGCAGACAGCATATCAATGGCTCTTGTTTTTTAATCCAATCTGATAGCCTGTGTCTTTTGATTGGGGCATTTAGCCCATTTACATTCAGGGTAACTATTGAAAGATAGGAATTTAGTGCCATTGTATTGCCTGTAAGGTGACTGTTGTCTGTGTTCCTTTCTGGTCTATGTTGCTTTT
The DNA here is from genome assembly GCF_011800145.1 of Mirounga leonina. Taxonomy (NCBI): domain Eukaryota; kingdom Metazoa; phylum Chordata; class Mammalia; order Carnivora; family Phocidae; genus Mirounga; species Mirounga leonina. The sequence goes on from NW_023270268.1 coordinate 19,833,782, forward strand.
AGGCTCCCTCTTTGCTTAGAGGACCCCTTTCAAGATTTCTTGCAGGGCTGGTTTTGTGTTTGCAAATTCCTTTATTTTTTGTTTGTCCTGGAAGCTTTTTATCTCTCCTTCAATTTTCAATGACAGCCTAGCTGGATACAGTATTCTTGGCTGCATATTTTTCTCATTTAGTGCTCTGAATTTATCATGCCAGTCCTTTCTGGCCTGCCAGGTCTCTGTGGATAGGTCTGTTGCCAATCTAATGTTTCTACCATTGTAGGTTATAGATCTCTTGTCCCAAGCTGTTTTCAGGATTTTCTCTTTGTCTCCAAGACTCATAAGTTTTACTATTAGATGTTGGGGTGTTGACCTATTTTTATTGATTTTGAGAGGGGTTCTCTGTGCTTCCTGGATTTTGATGCCTGTTTCCTTCCCCAAATTAGGGAAGTTCTCTGGTATAATTTGCTCCAATATACCTTCTGCCCCCTCTCTCTTTCTTCTTCTTCTGGGATCCCAATTATTCTAATGTTGTTTCGTCTTATGGTATCGCTTATCTCTCGAATTCTACCCTCGTCATCCACTATTTGTTTATCTCTCTTTTTCTCAGCTTCTTTATTTTCCATCATTTGGTCTTCTGTATCACTGATTCTCTCTTCTGTCTCATTTATTCTAGCAGTTAGCGCCCCCATATTTGATTGCACCTCATTAATAGCCTTTTTGATTTTGACTTGGTTAGATTTTAGTTCTTTTACTTCTTCAGAAAGGGTTTCTCTAATAACTTCCATGCTTTTTTCAAGCCCAGCTAGTATCTTTAAAGTGATGATTCTGAACTCTAGATCTGACATCGTACTAATGTCCATATTGAGTAGGTCCTGGGCAGTCGGTACTACCTCTTGTTCTTTTTGTTGAGGTGATTTTTCCCATCTTGTCATTTTATCCAGAGGAGAATAGATGAATGAGAGAACAAAATGCTAACAGGCTAACAACATCCCCAGAAAATATACTCTAAACAAATCAGAAAAGACCTGAAGCAGTGGTAAAAGAAGGGGAAAGAGAGAAAAAAGAAAAAGAAAAAAAAAAAAAAAAGAAAAAGATAAAAGCAAATACAGAACAAAACAACAACAACAAAAGATTATGATCAAATATGATCTGGGTGGTACATAGATCAGTGCCACACACTAGATTTTGGGTGTATTTTGGTCTGTTAGAAGAAAGTGCCTCCCAAAATTTTGAAGAAAGGAAAACTTACATATGTACATAAATAAGGGTTGATATGATGAAGGGATGGAATATGACTGTAAAGATGAAAATTATAAAAACATTTTATAAAAGGAATTGATAAGAAGTTGTTTGAAAAAAGAAAGAAGAGGATTTAAAAAAAAAAGAAAAAAAAGGGAGAGAATGTGATCAAGCGAGGGAGTAGAACAAAACCATACACTAGACATTTAGAGTATATTTTGATCTGTTAGAAGAAACTATCTCAAAATTTTAAAGAGAGAACAACTTATATATATATATGCCAAAAATAAGGGTAACTACTATGAAGGGATAGAATATGACTCTAAAAAATGAAAAATAAAAATTTTTTACAAAAGGTATTGTTAAGATGTTGGTTGAAAAAGGGAAAATGAAAAATTAAAAAAAAAAAAAAGACAGTTAAAAAAATTAACTTTGAAAGACGACAGAATCATGGTAAAAAAGCCATGGATTCTCTGTGCTGTATTCCCCTAATGCTGGAGTTCTGCCCTTGTCATTGATCGGTAAACTTGGTCTTGGATGGCTGTTCTTGCTGATCTTCTGGGGGAGGGGCCTGTTGCCATGGTCCCCAAATGTCTTTGCTGGAGGTGGAATTGTCCCGCCCTTGCCCAGTCCCAGCTAAGTAATCTGCTTGGGTTTGCTCTAGGGAGCTTTTGTTCCCTGCAAGCTTTCCGTACAGCCTTGGAGGCCGAGAGTGAGATGGTGGCCTCCCAATCTCCTCCCCAGTGGAGCCGAGGACTCGGCGTCCTGCTCCTCAGTGCATCCCCAGAGAAAAGCAGTCAGTCACTCCTGTCTCCCCGGTCTCCGGCCGCACTCTGTGCTCACCCGGCCTGTGACTGAGCGTCTCTCTCTCTGGCACCCGATCCCGTGTGGAGTCTCCAAACCCAGTAGATCCCTGTGGTGCGCTTCTGCACCTCTCCTCCTGGGGGAGGAAGGTGAGTCTCCCCGGATCTGCTGCTTGTTGGGTCCCTGCTGGAGGAGCAGTCGCCCGACTGTGCCCCGGATCATGGTTTATGACAACCCTAAGCTGAGAGCCCGTGCCTTGGCTCTGTCTCTGCAGCCAGCTTCCCTGCTCCGATACCTGGGAGCTCTGCCGCACTCAGGCACCCCCGGTCTTTCTGTGACCCTGAGGGTCCTGAGACCACACTGTCCTGCGAGGGTTCCACCCCCCGCTTAGCCACCGGAATGACGTCCCTCAGCAGAGCAGACTTCTAAAAGTTCTGATTTTGTGCTCCATGGCTCTATCACTTGCCAGAAGTGGCCGACGGAGGCCCCTCTCCCGCCATTTATCCTCCCGAATATTGTCTCAGATTCACTCCTCTGCATGTCCTACCTTCCAGAACGTGGTTGCTTTTCTGTTCAGAGAGTTGTTGCTATTCTTTTCTTTGATTTCCTATTGAGTTTGTAGGTGTTCAGAATGGTTTGATCCCTATCCAGCTGAATTCCTGAGACCAGACGAAATCCAGTTCTCCTACTCCTCCACCATCTTGCTCCACCCCCTGACCAAGCATTTCTATCTCTGGTGCCCGACTTGGTGTGGAGTCTGTAAACCCAGCAGATCCCTGTTGTGCGCTCCCATGCCACTCCTTCGGGGGAGGAAGGGGAGTCTCCCTGATCTGCCGCTTGTTGGGTCCCTGATGGAGGAGCAGTTGCCCAACTGTGCCGTGGATCACAGTTTATGGCAACCCGGAGCTGAGAGCCTGTGCCTCGGCTCCGTCTCTGCAGCTGGCTTCCTTACTCTGACACCTGGGAGCTCTGCCACACTCAGGTACCCCTGGTCTTTCTGTGACCCCAAGGGTCCTGAGACCATACTGTCCCGTGATTGTTCCACCCCCCCCTTAGCCACTGGAATGAGGTCCCTCAGTGGAGCCGACTTCTCAAAGTTCCGATTTTGTGCTCTGCTTTTCTATCACTTGCCAGAAGTGGCTGACGGAGGCCCTCTCCCCCGCCGTCTATCATCCCGAATATCGCCTTGGATTCATTTCTCCACACGTCCTACCTTCCAGAAAGTGGTCGCTTTTCTGTTCATAGAGTTACTGCTATTCTTTTCTTCGATCTCCTGTTGAGTTTGTAAGTGTTCAGAATGGTTTGATCCCTATCCCACTGAATTCCTGAGATCAGACGAAATCCAGGTCTCCTACTCCTCTGCTGTGTTCTTTTAACATGACCCATGTTGTAGGTTTTTGAACATTTCCTTACCTTCTGGTACTACAAGATGCTCCAGGATTATCATTTTTATTTCATGCTCCAGGCCTGGAATCAGTCATTTCTCCAAGGAAACTTGGTGTCTTTTACTGAAGTATTTGTTTGCTGATATGTTGTGAGAAACAACTTTATTAATTAGAGTACACTGTTTATATGGTTACTTTTGTCTTTAGTCTTACAGTTTCTACGCAAAGTGTCATTCTTTGAAGTTACTTAGATCAGCACTTTTTTCCCCCATTCTCTTCATTCTCTTGTTCCTGTCTTAGGGCAAACAATCTAGCCTCTCACAATTAAATATGATGTAAGTTATGGGTTAATTATATTTGTACTCATGTACAGGAACCCCACAAAGATATGAAACTCAAAGTAACCAGAACAGGAGGTTTTATACCTTTTAGGCAAAGAAACAATAAATTTGTGAAGAATTGAGAGGACAAAGGAGTTTGGGCTAGGGGTAGTAAGATGGTAAGAAGTAACAAGATATATTTATAAAGCCTTCTTGGCCCTGAATTTACCTGTCTTTAGCTATAAGGATGCCTTCTACCCTGCTGCTACAGGAAGGTTACCTTTCACATGGGAGATTTATCTCCTGCTTTCAGAGTGACAAAGAAGGGTCAAAGCATCCTTGCACTGGCTATTTCTTAAGTACCTTCATTTTAGAAATTTTTAAAAAAAATTTATTCAATTAATTCATATATAGTGTGTTATTAGTTTCAAAGGTAGAGGTCACTGATTCATCAGTCTTATATAATGCCCAGTGCGCATTATATCACTTGCCCTCCTAATGTCCATCACCCAGTTAACCCACCCCCCCATGCCCCTTCCCTCCAAAAACCCTGTGTTTTCTGTGATTAAGAGTCTCTTATGGTTTGTCTCCCTCTCTGATTTTGTCTTGTTTTATTTTCTCCTCTCGTCCCCTATGATTCTCTGTTCTGTTTGTAAATTCCACCTATGAGTGAGATCATATGATAATCGTCTTTCTCTGATTGACTTATTTTGCTTAGCATAATACCCTCTAGTACCATCCACGTCATTGCAAAAGGCAAGATTTCATTCTTTGTGATGGCTGAGTAGTATTCCATTGTATAAATACCACATCTTCTTTATCCATTCATCTGTCAATGGACATCAGGGCTCTTTCCATAGTTTGGCTGTTGTGGACATTGCTGCTATAAACATTACGGTGCAGGTGCCCCTTTGAATCACTACATTTATATTTCTGGGGTGAATCCCTAGTAGTTCAATTGCTGGGTCACCGGATAGCTCTATTTTCAACTTTTTGGGGCAACCCCCATACTGTTTTCTAGAGTGGCTGCACCAGTTTACATTCCCATCAATAGTGTAAGAGGGTTCCCTTTGCTCTGCATCCTTGTCAACATCTGTCATTTCCTGACTTGTTAATTTTAACCATTCTGGTGTAAGGAGGTATCTCATTGTAGTTTTGATTTGTATTTCCCTGATGGTAAGTGATGTTGAGCATTTTTTCATCTGTATGTTGGCCATTTGTATGTCTTCTTTGGAGAAATGTCTGTTCATGTCTTCTGCCCATTTCTTGATTGGATTATTTGTTTCCTGGGTGTTGAGTTGGTAAGTTCTTTGTAGATGTTGAATACCAGCCCTTTATCTAATAAGACATTAGCAAATATCTTCTCTCATTCTGTACGTTGCCTTTAAATTTTGTGGGCTCTTTCCTTTGCCGTGTAGAAGTTTTTATCTTGATGAAGTCCCAATAGTTCATTTTTGCCTTTATTTCCCTTTTCTTTGGGGTCATGTCCTAACAAGAAGTTGCTGTGGCTGAGCTTGAAGAAGTTACTGCCTGTGTTCTCCTCTAGGATTTTGATGGATTCCTGTCTCACATTTATGTCTTTCATCCATTTTGAGTTTATTTTTGTGTATGGTGTAAGGAAGTGGTCCAGTTTCATTCTTCTGCATGTGACTGTCCAATTTTCCCAGCACCATTTGTTGAAGAGACTTTTTTTCTTCCACTGAATATTCTTTCCTAGTTGATCATATAGTTGAGGGCCCATTTCTGGGTTCTCTATTCTGTTCCATTGATCTATGTGTCTGTTTTTGTGCCAGTACCATACTGTTTTGATGATTACAGCTTTGTAATAGAATTTGAAGTCTGGAATTGTGATGCCACCAGCTTTGGTTTTCTTTTTTCAACATTCCTTTGGCTACTCAGGGTCTTTTCTCATTCCATACAAATTTTAGGATTATTTGTTCCAGCTCTGTGGAAAAAGTTGATGGTATTTTGATAGGGATTGCATTGAATGTATAGATTGCTCTAGGTTGCATAAACATTTTAACAATATTTGTTCTTTGAATCCATGAGCATGGAATGTTTTTCATTTCTTTGTGGTCTTCTTCAATTTCTTTCATTAGTATTCTATAGGTTTCTGAATACAGATCCTTTACCTCTGTGGTTAAGTTTATTCCTAGGTATCTTATGGTTTTGGATGCAATTGTAAATGGGATTGAGTCCTTAATTTCTCTTTCTTCTGTCTCCTTTTAGGGTATAGGAATGAAACTGACTTCTCTTCATTGATTTTATATCCTGCCATTTTGCTGAATTCCTGTATGAGTTCTAGCAATTTGGGGGTGAAGGCTTTTGGGTTTTCCACATAGAGTATCATGTCATCTGGGAAGAGTGAGTTTGACTTCTTCTTTGCTGTTTCTTGGATGCCTTTTATTTCCTTTTGTTCTCTGATTGTTGAGGCTAGTACTTCTAGAACTATGTTGAACAACAGTGGTGAGAGTGAACATCCCTGTCGTGTTCCTGACCTTTGGGGAAAAGCTCTCAGTTTTCCCCATCGAGAATGATATTCACTGTGGGCTTTCTGTATATGGCTTTTATTATATTGAGGCATGTTCCCTCTGTCCCTACACTGTGAAGAGATTAAGAAAGGATGCTATATTTTTTCAAATGCTTTTTCTGCATCCACTGAGAGGATCATATGGTTCTTGTCCTTTCCTTTATTAATGTAGTATATCACATTGATTGATTTGTGGATGTTAAACCACCCTTGCAGCCCAGTAATAAATCCCACTTGGTCGTGGTGAATAATCATTTTAATGTATTGTGGATCCTATTGGCTAGTATCTTGGTGAGAATTTTTGCATTCATGTTCATCAGGGATATTGGTCTGAAATTCTCCTTTTTGGTGGGGTCTTTGGTTTTGGGATCAAGGTAATGCCTTATAGAAAGAGTTTGGATATTTTCCTTTCATTTCTATTTTTTGAAACAGCTTCAGAGGAATAGGAATTAATTCTTCTTTAAATGTTTGGTAGACTTCCTCTGGGAAGCCATCCAGCCCTGGACTCTTGTTTGTTGGGAGATTTTTGATTACTGCTTCAATTTCCTTGCTGGTTATGGGTCTGTTCAGGTTTTCTATTTCTTCCTGTGTCAGTTTTGGTGTTATACTTCTCCAGGAATGCATCCATTTCTTCCAGATTGTCTAGTTTGTTGGCATATGGTTGCTCATAATATTTTTTTATAATTGTTTGTATTTCTTCGGTTTTGATTGTGATCTCTCCTCTTTAATTCATGACTTTATTTTTTGGGGTCCTTTCTCTTTTCTTTTGGATAAGTCTGGCCAGGGGTTTATCAGTCTTATTAATTCTTTTAAAGAACAAGCTTCTAGTTTCCTTGATCTGTTCTGCTGTTCTTTTGGTTTCTATTTCATTGATTTCTGCTCTGATCTTTATTATTTCTCTTCTCCTTCTGGGTTTAGGCTTTATTTGTTGTTCTTTCTCCAGCTCCTTTAGGTGTAAAGTTAAGTTTTATATTTGAGACCTTTCTTGTTTCTTGAGAAAGGCTTGTATTGCTATATACTTCCCTCTTAGGACCACCTTTCCTATATCCCAGACGTTTTGAACAGTTGTGTTTTCATTTTCATTAGTTTCCATGAATTTTTTAATTCTTCTTTAATTTCCTGGTTGACCCATTCATTTTTTAGTAGGATGCCCTTTAGCTTCCACATATTTGAGTTATTTCCAACTTTCCTCTTGTGATTGAGTTCTAGTTTCAAAGCATTATGGTCCAAAAATATGCAGGGGATGATCCCAATCTTTTAGTACAAATTGACACCTGATTTGTGACCCAGGATGTGATCTATTCTGGAGAATATTCCATGTACACTTGAGAGGAATGTGTATTCTGTTGCTTTAGGATGGAATTCTCTGAATATATCTGTGAAGTCCATCTGGTCCAGTGTCATTCAAAGCCCTTGTTTCCTTGTTGATATTCTGCTTAGATGATCTGTCCATTGCAGTGAGTTGGGTGTTAAAGTCCCCTACTATTATTGTATTATTATCAATGTGTTTCTTTAATTTTGTTATTAATTGTTTTATATAATTGGCTGCTCCCATGTTGGGGGCATAAATATTTGCAATTGTAAGATTTTGTTGGATAGACCCTTTACTTATGATATAGTGTCCTTCCTCATCTCTTATTATAGTCTTTGGTTTAAAATCTAATTTGTCTGATATAAGGAAGGATTGCTAATCCAGATTTCTTTTGATGTCCATTAGCATGATAAATGTTTTTCCACCCCATCACTTTTAATCTGGAGGTGTTTGGCTCTAAAATGAGTCTCTTGCAGACAGCATATCAACAAGTCATGCTTTTTTGTCCAACCCAATAGCTTGTGTCTTTTGATTGGGGCATTTAGCCCATTAAATTCAGAGTAACTATTGAAAGATATGAATTTAGTGCCATTATACTACCTGTAAAGTCACTGTTTCTGTATATTGTCTCTGTTCCTTTCTGGTTTATGCTACTTTTGGGCTCTCTCTTCACTTGAAGGATCCCCTTTATTATTTCTTGCAGGGCTGGTTTAGTGATCACAAATTCTTCATTTTCCTAGTTGTCCCTGGAATCTTTTTTTCTCTCCTTCTACTTTGAATGACATCCTTGCTGGACAAAGTATTCTTGGGTGCATATTTTTCTCATTTAGCACCCTGAATATATCATGCCAGTCCTTTCTGGCCTGCCAGGTCTCTGTGGATAGGTCTTCTGCCAGGGTAATGTTTCTACCCTTGTAGGTTATGGACCTCTTATCCTGAGCTGCTTTCAGGATTTTCTCTTTGTCTCTGAGACTTGTAAGTTTTACTATTAGATGTTGGGGTGTTGACCTATTTTTATTGATTTTGAGGGGGGTTCTCTGTGCCTCCTGGACTTAAGTGCCTGTTTCCTTCCCCAGATTAGAGAAATTCTCTGCTATAATTGCTCCTATATACTTTTTGCCCACCCCCCACTCTCTTTCCTCTTTTTCTGGGATCCCAATTCTAATATTGTTTCACTTTGTGGTATCACTTATCTCTCAAAATTTCCCCTCATGATCCAATAGTTGTTTCTCTCTTTTTCTCAGCTTCTTTATTTTCCATCATTTTTCTTCTATATCTCTAATTCTGTCTTCTGCCTCATTTATCCTAGCAGTTAGAGCCTTCGTTTTTGATTGCATCTCATTAGTAGCCTATTTTATTTTGACTGATTATAGTTCTTTTATTTCTCCAGAAAGGGATTCTCTAGGGTTTCTATGCCTTTTTCAAGCCCAGCTAGTATCTTGTAATCATTACTGTGAACTCTAGTTCCAACATCTTACTTATATCCATACTGATTAGGTCCCTGGCAGTCAGTACTGCCTCTTGTTCTCTTTTTTGAGGTGAGTTTTTCCATCTTCTCATCCCTGCAGGAAGTGATCGCTTTTCTATTTGTAGAGTTGTAGCTATTCTTTTCTTAGATCTCTGGTTGTGTTCGCAGGTGTTCAGAATGATTTGATAGCTATCTAGCTGAATTCCTGGGACCAAACGAAACTAAGGTCTCCTACTCCTCTGCCATCTTGGACTATCCATCTCTAAAGTACCTTTAATTCAAAATAATCAATATGCCCAAATGGCATATTTTAGGGTGACACATTTTAAACCCCTACACTGGTTTGCATTGAATGGCCTTCTATAGTGGGCTCTCTCACTCACATATTTCACATGATTACTAAACTTATTTCAAATCATGCCACTGAGATTTTAGATCAAATCTGTAAGGTTTCTTTGAATATGTTTTGTCAAATACTTAGAGCTCAGTGAATCTAAACTTGAGCATATTTTTACTGATAATTCCAAAAATTTTTCACCCAAGGGGCACCTGGGTGGCTCAGTCAGTTACGCGTCTGCCTTTGGCTCAGGTCATGGTCCCAGGGTCCTGGGATTGAGCCCCATGTCAGGCTCCCTGCTCAGCAGGAAGTCTGCTTCTCCCACTCCCTCTGCTTGTGCTCCCCCTGCTTGTGCTCTCTCTCTGTTACATAAATAAATAAAATATTTAAAACATTTTTTTCACCCAAGTTTGCCTCCCATTATGCCTTTCTCTTCTCCAGTCAGCTTATCTGAAATTGAGGAAAATGTATATCAATTCACAGTTTTCCTCCTTAATGCAACACTTGTAGACTGAAAAAAAAAAGAGGAGATGGATGGCTCATGGTAGCCTCTGGTATTTCACCTGTAGCTTCTAGCCATGTCTCCATTCCTTGATTTCAAGTGGCAATGACTTAGTTTGTTGTTCCCATTGTGTGTGATCTACATCATGGGTACAACTTTCATCCCCTGAGTTGTACCTTTTTTATGTTACAAAAGCCAATTTCCTTTGAAAATGATGACTCTGTTTTCTCAGGATTCTCTCTGTAGTGATGAATTAGTAACACTTACAAGTTTTCCACTTGATTTCCTTTCTGGAAAAGTCCAGCATGCTTATATCTCTTTGGACTTGGGGCTCCAAAGACATTTCTTTGACTGGTGTTTCCCTGGAACTTAAAGAATGTTTTTTTCCCCCCCCTCAAAAGTATCTTCAAGGAAAAGTAATGACAATGTCTCTAAAATTCTAATCAGTTTCCACAATCCCCCTACATCTCATCATTACATGTACATCTTTAGTAATATTTTTAAAATATTGCATAAATTTTGAAGTATGATTTATAAAGGGAAAATAACTAATAATATTGATATATTAAGTATTACATGTTGTGGGTCCCTCTCATACAGTGCAAAAAAGACATATATTGTCACATTATTTTAATGCTAATGGAGTGGGATGTGGCAAAAATAACAAAATTTATTTTAATACAGTGTATCTGTTCATACAGTGTATGTGTTTTTAATATACAATATTTCACATAAATACTTAGTTCTTTAATTTAGAATTTACAAATCAGTTATTTTTTAGAATGGTTATATGTAGTTTGGGTCATCCAGTTGAAACTGGCATTTTTTTTCTGTGGTTGACTAATATAGCTCAGATTTTGGCTATAGAAAGGGCTATATCAGATAAGTCCAAATACCAAATAACATGAGCTCAAGTACCAAATACTCCATGCTACAGTGCAGTATTTTTAAACCTGCTTACAGATTACCAATAAAATATTACTTTACTGCCATTTTGATTTCATTAGTTTTTCCTAATGTACTTCAGTTTGCTCTGTTTCAAGATCATTTTAGTGATTAAAAATTAAGTTTAGTTCCACTGTGCATGATGTAGGTATTTGGTACCCTGGAGGATATTTTTTAAATTAGCAATTCATTTTTAGCAGATCCAAAATAAAACAATTAAAGTCTTTTCCTTGATGTTCAGAATGAGCTGGCATGAGATTAAAACAAAAGAAGGTTGGCCCGCGTGATTGCTGCATTTGAAAGCCTCATTTGAACTTGCTTTTATAGGCTCTTGGCTACTCTGTATTATTGGCTGGGAACCACTCTGGCAATTATCAAAGTTGAGAATTACAAATTATGCAAAGCTCTCTCAGACAATCTAGGACACCAATGTACTTTATTTTTAACAAATGACATATAAGTGTAAAATATTTATGATAATCCTTCACATTACACTAGTAGGTGTCTTGTGTCCTTTTGTTAGGACATCTCAGGACTGTGAAATTTCCTTTCAGTTGGTTACATTTAAGTCTGCTGACAACTGGCATGAGAATGTCTGTTTTTATTATAATTATTAGGCTTTAGATTAAATCACTAGAAGGGATTTAGACAAGTAAAACAGTACATGTTTTAAATTGCTCTGGGAGTTGTTAGGTTACTTATAAAGTGTTTTCTTAATGAAAGAATTGGAATTGAAAATAATTGCAAAATAGTTTTTAAAAAGTATCATAAAATGGCAAAAGCAGAGTTCATCTTGAAAAGTACACTAATTGATGGAGAATAATATATTCTTTTAAAATAAATTCTCTGTCATCTATGTATATGACAATTTTTAAAATGACTATCACTGTTGGATCTAGCATTTTGGTCAGTTCCAATGTTGGCATCAAGAAATAATTAGGAAGGGGGAAGAATATTTTATTTAAGCATCATCCTATTCTGGAATCTTGCCTGTTGAAATCTGAATGTTTCAATTTCTATTTACTATATAATAATGATACAAATTTCATTTCAGAATTGCTGTCAAATTGGTCTTTCTTTTAAAGCTCTAAGCATTTCTTTTCCTTGCTCAAGGATCTGCTTTCAATGTCCCTCATTGCATATAGAATAAAGTTCAAAACCCTTACCCTGATCCTTTAATATTTTGGATCCTAATTTATGCCCTGTTTTCTGCTCACACTATTCTCTCTGCTTGGAATGCTTTTGTCCATCTCTTTATGTTCAAATTTTATCTATCCCATCAGGGCTCCATTTAAATGCAAACCTTCCATCACGGTCTCTTTCAATTTCAGCATTGGACCCAAGAGTCCATTTGCTATGAGCTGTGTACCATTTTAGGCACTTTACATACGTGACACAGATATTTTAAACACATTAGACTGATGAATTTTCATTTCCTCTTCAATCATGTTGGCTTGTAGTCTTCTATTTCAAGGCTGAGCCATGAGGCCCATCATACCAGGGGTGAAGAACAGAAGCATTGGCCTGCTTTAAGTCTCAAGGTGACTTCTTATACTGAGACAATGATTTTTAAATCCTAGCCTTGTAGAAATTTCTTAATTTCAAATGTCCTCTTTTACCTAATCAGGAATCATGTCTGGGTCTCCTTATCATGGACCTTTTTTTTTTTTTAAGATTTTATATATTTATTTATTTGAGGGAGTGAGCAGGAGCAAGGAGGGGGCAGAGGGAAAGGGAGAAGCAGACTCCCTGCTGAGCAGGGAGCCCAACTTGGCTCGATCCCAGACCCAGGGAACATGACCTGAGTCAAAGGCAGATGCTTAATTGACTGAGCCACCCAGGTGTCCCTCATGGAGCATTTTTATATGTCAGGGTCTGAGGGAACTCTTGATGTGATATAGAAGGAGAGAAAAGCCCATCTCATTTGGCTGGGGGCATAAAGGTAAAAGATGGAAGTAGAGACAGAGCAGAAGTAAGAAATAGGCATTTATATATTTTCTCCCTTTCAGGGTAGAACCCAGATGGCATGTCACATGGTGGAAATATCCAGATAACTATGAAGGAGCATGAAAACTTAGAAGAAGAGTCTAGTGGTATGTTTCCTTAATAAGCCTCTAAGAAAGGCTCCATACTCAGCATGTTCTGCATGGCACAGTCTAGATTAAATGGCATGGACAGAGAAAAAAGTCTTCATAGATGAGACAGAAGAAACCCCCAGGCTTCCCATGGTCTGTGGAGTACACACTGAGGATTCATGGGTTTAGTGGAAGAGGCAAGGTATGGAGAGGTTACCAAGGGCAGGAAGCTCTGATCAGGAGAAAATGGCTGGGACAAGGATTTCAGCCAAAGGTAGCATCATGGTATCACAAAAGCTCAAATGGGGCCATTGCATCCCATTGTCATTAATTCAGGGAGCAGACCTACTCAGCCACTTTACAAAAGGAGCCATTAAAGCTTTAGAGGCTTCCTTTTACACATCTACTTCAGGGACATACTAAACACATCCCACCTAATGGGCACTGATGCCATCTTGGTAAATAGAAACAAGGGGGTAAAAAACCGGATGATAGTTTGAATCTGGAGGGTCTTTTTCTTTTGAGGATCTTTTTTTTTATCAACTAATAAAAATTGATTATTAATTGTATGTTTTTTAAGGCTTCTAGATTCTCCTTCCACTATTGTCTAGCATTAGAGGCTTGTGAGAAGATTAAAATGGTTATAGAGTATAAAGCAGCTACATACTTTGTTTAATTTTGTTTGGTCAATCTGCATTTAGTGGGAGTGAAATTTTGACCTTGTTACAATTTAATGGTAACAATAATCCTGCATCTGTCAGATGGAGATCTCAAGACAAGAATTTTAGTGCAAGTCGTTTATTTGGGAGGTGATTCCAGGAAACCCCAGGAGGAAAGTGAGACAGGGAAGAGCAGGAAACCAATGAAGTATAATTAAGCAAGTTAACATTATGGGTAGATCTTGAGCACACTCCTACACACATTAGGGGTAGCTCTTAGGCTGGTGGGCTCAAGACTGTCAAATAGCCAGTGAGTGATCCTAGTTGATGGCTGGCATTTGCAACTAAGTCAGTAATTCTCACCTAATATGGTCTCTTGTTTTTTGTTTGGATCGTATAGCCTGAAATCATGTAAGTGACCTCTTGTTTACTCTCCAGACTTTTCCCTTGTCAATGTGGAAATATATTTTAATGATCATTAGGGATTAAGGAGGAAATATAGGGGTGATGCTGCTACTTGACCAAGTGCAGAAGTTAGGGAGGAGCTATTCTAGATATTCTAAACTATTCCTAAACCAGTTAGACCACCAGAAGCTTTCTTATTTGGAATATATTATCTCAGTTCTTTTTAGACCACCTTTACTAAACTGTGTTTCATTATTCTTTAAGGTTTTTTAAAAAATAGCTATACAATTATAATAATGGTGAACATTTATAGAGGTCTTATGTTTTGGGCACATTGTTAGGTGTCTTAAATTGAGTTCTAGCAAAACTATCTGCATAAATTATGGTCAATAATACTTAAACTCATTGAATTGTTATAAAGATTAAAGAAGCTCATGCATCTAAAGTGCTTGGCACTAAGTAAGAACTCAATATATAGTATAGTGGTGATTATTCTCATTGTGGTTATTATTATATCTTATTATAATACATCTCTGTAGGTATGACTAATTAAAAAGTATAGCTGGAAGCCCCAGAACTTCGAAATGCAATATTATGAATTCTTAATAAACAGAACTAAATATTGCATATGACTTTTTTTCTAAAAAGGTAGTTTTGGGGAATAAGGATAGAGGTATACTTAATTAAATGTATGTGAAATTAGATTTATCTAATCAGAACAGCCTTGTTGGAGAAAAAAGCAAGTATAAAAAATACCCTATTTTTTGTGACTTTCACTAGAGATTCTCTTTGTTGATGGGGATCTTTAACTGTGGTAATAAATTTAAACACCTTATTGTACTAAACTTCTTTATTTATGATGACAGCTATAATGAGAAGGAGGAACCATTACTTTTCTGGCTATTCACAGTGCTTAATCTTGGTGTCTTCTCTGGAAGTAAAGGGAGTAAAAGAAACTAATTGGGTGTTTCCAGTCAAAGAATGTCCCCTCCTTTAAATGATCACATGAGGCTTTCTTCTAGGAACAGTAAGTGGAGCTAACAAACTTGCTTCTGAATGTGAAGTAATGAGGTAAATAAAGTCTTTAAAAAAGGCAATTAGCGGAGTGTTTTCTTTTATTTAAGAATGATAAAGACTTCGGTAAACTTGGAACTCAGTAGGTTAGAAGTTACCCAACGGTTTCCTCATAAATGGTGATAATGAGGGATTTGTATATTCACAAGTAGCTATTTTCATTCATCTATAATTATAAATAAAAATGAATATATACATATATGCCTGGATTCATATAGGCTCAAAGCCTAGGGGAATTAGATTTTTTTTTTTTTTTTTAAAAAGGCTGGCTTTGATTTTTTCTTCCCTGGAAACCACCTTTATCAACACAAAACAATCAATAAGCCAAACTCATCCCTTCATATTTATTTCTTCTCTAATCCTCCCTTTTACTTAATGGTATCATAGAAGTACTTGTGTTAGTACATTGTAAATGACCTTTGTTATCTTAAAGTCTCAGCTGTCTAATGGGTCTGGGAAAGTGACCTCTACTTCCATGTCTGAGGATGATGACTTGTGGCTTCCACAAAGAAGAGGATTGTTACAGGGAAATAGAGAGGGAGCTTCTGAGCACATGCCTACAGCAATTCTGCTAAATCTGTGGGACTCTTGGGGATAAATGGTAGTGGAGGGGGAGAGCTCATCTCAAGATTCACCTGTCAAATTCCTTCTCTCATCTATCTATTCATGCACTTCAACAAATATTTGAGTACCTACTATGCACCTGGCTTTGTGTTAGGTGCTAAGTTTATGGTAGTGGACAAGATAAATAAAATAAAAAGCTGGTGTTATCATGGAGCTTACATTCTATTAGATTCTTCTAGGAAGACTTCCTGATCATTTTGACTTTTATTCATTTTCCTCTTATTAATTTGCTCATTCATCTTTAATTAAAAACAATTAGTAAGTAATTACTAAGTGCCAGAATGTCAGATATTGCAAATTCTCAGTGAGACAAAAGCAAATTAGTTACCACTTCTATCCTCATGGAGAAGTTGAACAAGTAGACCAATTTTGGCACACTGGGAAAAGTGCAATGACAGAGAAATTCAAGGTGCTAAGGGACTGAAGACTAGGAGAATTAATTCTGCTTGAGTAGATCTAAAGATTTTTAGAGGAGGGGGTATTGCTTCGCTATCATCACAGTGCTCCATAAGAAATTACTCTAAAACTCAATGGCTTACACAGCCACCATTTATTATTGCTCATGAATATAAATGTTGGCTGGATGGATCTGCTGATATTGGCTCAACTTGCTCATGTGTCTACCACATGTGAGGGTCAGGTAGGCAGTTTGGATGATTCTGACTAAGAGTTATCACATATTCGGCTATCAGCTGCTTCAGGATGATCTTGGCTCTTTGCCTTGTTTTTGTCACATCTTTTTACAGGCTGCCTGGACATGATCTTACAGTGGAGGCAGAGGTGCAAGGGAAAGTGAGAGAACAGGCCTCAGTGTTAAGTGCTTTTCAAGCCTTTGCTTGCACATTCCCTTGGTCAAAGAAAACCCCCTGCCTGAACCTAGACCCAAACCCAGCACGAGTTGAACACACTGTCCACAATGGGGAGAGTGAAGAATCAGGGCTATCCACATCATCAGTTTACTATAGGAGGTAATAAACTGGCTGAGCTTTGAAATGTGAACAAGAATCAGATGAACATTCCAAGGAGAGGTACTAACACATGTGATGATGTTGAATCCTGAAAGATTTTTAATTTAGGGAGCCCCAAGGAAATTGATATGTTTGGAGGAAATAATGCCTGGTAAAATGGTATTTTAGTAATGCCAAGTTCTTTCCCCTCTCAAATCTTCTTTCATGGTGCCTCTTTGGAGTATTCTTCTTCAAGTACTCTTACTAACTCCTGGTCATCCTTTAGGTCTTAGCTCAAATGTCACTTCTTTTTTTTAAATTTATTTTTATTTTTTATTTTTTAAAGATTTTATTTATTTATTTGACAGAGAGAGAGATAGCGAGAGCAGGAACACAAGCAGGGGAGTTGGAGAGGGAGAAGCAGGCTTCCCGCTGAGTAGGGAGCATGATGTGGGACTCGATCCTAGGACCCCCAGGATCATGCCTTGAGCCCAAGGCATACACTTAATGACTGAGCCACCCAGGTGCCCCTCAAATGTCACTTCTGAAGACTGATAAACACTGACCGCGCCACAGTTTGTATTATCCCTTCCCCAATCAGATTATTTTAGCTCACGGCAACCCATTTTACCATTTAATACTTTTATCACAGTTTGTAATTACATGAATGTAGGCATCTATTTATCTCATATCTGTCTTCTCCATAGAAGAAGGTCCATCAGAAGCTCTGTCAGAGCACAAATTATTCATTTACTATTGTATTTTCAATGTTTGTCAGTAAATACCTAGGTATTCAGTAATGAATGAGGGAGTGAATGGAAGAATATAACTAGAGTGTTAAGCGAGAGCCAGTCATAAACAACCTTTGGTGTGGAGTAGAGGAATTTGAATTTTGTCCTGGAAGCTAAAGGGAGTCTTTGGAGGATTTTAAATGAGAGGCTGATAAGGTAATTCTGAACTTTAAAGAGACTATCTTATTGGAAGAATGATTGGTACAAAATCTAAGTGTCGGCAGAGACACCAGTTAGGAGGCCACAAACTCCAGGTGAGAAGTGACAAAAGTCTAGACAAAGGATGTGGGAATAGAAAGATTACGCAGACAGAAGAGGGAATCCATAGGACATGTTTTCTCATTTTGTCTGGTGTTCTGGATTTCTTACTTTCAGAAATCATCATAAAGCAACAAAGAGGAGAAGCAAAAACATGTTCATATGTGTTTGATGAAACTAAAGTATTGGCAACTCCAAACCATAATGTATGAACAAGGGCTGTCAAATGGCATGAAATTAAAGAAGAAAGGTATCAGAATGTACTAAAGAGGACAGCTGTGGCTATAGGCCTTAGACAATGTTGATATATCTGTTCTCAGTAGTGGCATATCTGAGGTTCAAAACCAATAATCCTCTCTTTATCAAGTGGGAAGTAGATGGGAAGGTTAATACAAGACTTTCTCTGGATTCAGTTTTACTTGAAGTAATAATAGGCAGAGAAGGCAGGGTTCAGAGGGGATGCAAACAGCAAGTCATGTTTGCAGCACATTATTGGTAGGACTGAGGGGAGGGAAGAGAGTCTACCTTGTGATCAGGACTGCAGTGTTAATCTCTATTGGCTGCAAGAAATAGATATCAAGGTATTCACACCCAAAACTTTGTCATAAGAAAAATTACTGTTAAGAAAGGATATTCACCTTAGCTCCTCCCTGATAAGACGCCTCCTCCATCCAATGGCCCAAGAGGAATTCATCTCATGAAAGCTGAATAATAATGAAATGTTAGTGCAGAATGTATGCAGTGATGCTAGAAGACAAAAGGAGGAAAAAGTGAATGAAAGAATAAGAACACTTACCAGGAAATTATTTCTCCAGAGTAGATGAAATTTGTGACTAAATATATCATTGTGAATTAAAAATGATAACGAAGCAATCACCTTTATAACACCAAGGGCCAAAGTAGAGGTGTAAAAGGTCAGACACAAATATAGGGGGAAAGGCCTTCATTTGCCTTGATCTCCCCTTTCCCTGTCATTTCTAAGTCATAATTATATGTTTAGCTTCATTTTAAGTCACATCTGCACCTGAAGCTTTATCTGATTCCTCCAGACCAGGAGTTCTCAATTGGCTATGGAATCAGTTTCTGACTCAGGAGGTCTTTAGTGGGAGCCAGGAATTTTTATTTCCAAAGTGTTTCCAAGGAATGGATACTGAGGCTGTCCTCTTTAGTACATTCTGATACCTTTCTTCTTTAATTTCATGCCATTTGACAGCCCTTGTTCATACATTATGGTTTGGAGTTGCCAATACTTTAGTTTCATCAAACACATATGAACATGTTTTTGCTTCTCCTCTTTGTTGCTTTATGATGATTTCTGAAAGTAAGAAATCCAGAACACCAGACAAAATGAGAAAACATGTCCTATGGATTCCCTCTTCTGTCTGCGTAATCTTTCTATTCCCACATCCTTTGTCTAGACTTTTGTCACTTCTCACCTGGAGTTTGTGGCCTCCTAACTGGTGTCTCTGCCGACACTTAGATTTTGTACCAATCATTCTTCCAATAAGTTAGTCTGTTTAAAGTCCCGGTCCTGGGACTACACTTTGAGAACAACTGGACTAGTTTTTATTTGTTTGCTTCATTCCTTGCTACTTAAGATAAGTATTTCTTTACCAAGGTTGGTCTCCCAACTTCAAGCTCCGGCATCAGCCCCGCTCTGGCTGGTAGACCACCTGGTCTTTGAGAAACTCATATAGGTGGGATGGAGGGACAGGAATCAACATGGAACCATTATGCAGGTCCTGGTATAATTCTCTGGTTTCTGAGCCACTTACAAGAGGATTTAACCATTGAGATAGATCTAGGCTTCCTTCCCTTTAATTCCTGAAAAAAGGGTGAGGTATTACTGTGGCTAGATGCTATTTGAAACATAGTCTTGCTTTACGAAGTTTCCCTGTCGGAAATATATGATCCCAGTCCTGGAAATGTTTAGGTATAATTCTTAGAATGATAGGTCTTCACCTTTAGGTTACAAAGATGTTGTTATTATGCTAATTTTAAGTGAAAATTACTCAAGTGATCTATTTTCAGACCCCTAGAAAGAAAGATATATTTAGAGAAAAAAAGGTATAGTTGTATACTATCCACTGTTGCTAGACTTATCTTTTTCTCTACCTTTTTGTTCAATGTGTTTACCACATAGCATTTGAAGTGAAATGGGTGTCAGAGAGAAAAGGACTAAAGGACAGTAATGGCAGCAGGAGGAAATAGAGGAGTAGCAGGGGAGGCAGGATGAAAGACAGCTAATGGGAAACTTGTGGGCAAGGAAGGGGAGAAGAGAACAGCTGGTGGGAGAAGCAGGGAGAGGAGAAGGCAGAGAGGCAATGGACCAAAAAGGAAGCAGTCAGCTTCTTTATGAAAGCCAAAGCTTGCTGAGTCAATGTGTTTCTCTCTTTCAGTGCCACTGTTTCTGGTTGAGATAACAGTCAGTTTATAGGCAAATACCATGAGCATGGAGGACCAAGCTAAAGTGGCAGAGGAGGGAATCTGAGGGTGTCAGAATGGACTAAAAAGGCAAGGAACAAATGACAGCACATAAGTCAAGGGGACTCAGCGATGGTAGAAACCAGTATCCATTCACCTGATGGAATTTTACTGTTTGCTGAGCTATAGGCTGCCACTGACTCCTCTTTGCTTCCTCTTGCCCTCTTCCCAGGTAGTGTTTCAGGCAGTGCTGCTGGTATACCAGGAGTCTTGCCAGGAACCCTGTGAGTCACATCAGGCAGATCTACCCTGACTTTAATAACTTCAGGGGATACTTCTGGCAAAGTTTGATCTCCATATAGATAGAAAGAGGGGTATGTCCATTGTGCTGTGAGTCAAGGATGGAAAAGACTACCTGACTAGATGTTAAACTCGTTACCTACAATGAAGCCTCAATTTTGTTCAGTGAATAAAAACTTCATATTTCCAAAAAGGTACATGTTAACCAAAATACATTATTGTAGAGGGGGTGATAAGTTTACATATGGGTGAATGAATTAATGATATTTATTGAACCACTACTATTTGCTAGACAAAACTAAATAGCTATTTTGTACCAGACACTGCACTTGGCATATTTAAATATAGAGTAAGTTAAACCCCGTAAAAACTCTGTAGCATTTAGAGGTAAATGGATAGAGTTTTCCTTTGGTGTTTCATTCACTCTACATATATTGACTGTTTATACTGGTATAGTGCCAGGCCCTGGGGAACATAAGTGTGAATAAGATGTTTATCTTTTCTGCCTCCTTGGAGCTGAGAGCTGGTGAGAGAAAGTGAATTTTAAAGAAGATAATTACCATGTGTGATAAGTGCTCTTATGAGGGAAGTGGAGAATGTCAAGGGATCACATACAAGGGGAACAAATGCAGACTTAGGGACTAAGGCAAGAAGTCCTTGGGGAGGGATCATCAGAGTTAAGAGTAAGGCAGGGAAAGGGGACAGTGTGAAGAGTGATCCTAGCAGATGGCACAACATGGGAAAAGCCCTGGAGATGTAGAGCCACTGCAGGACAACTGAAAATGATTCTTTATAATAAAATGTAGGGAATGAAGAAAGAGTGATATACTTAGTATCATAGGGCCTTTATGTAGCAGAGTTGGAGCATGAGCTCAGTATTCCAGGTTCAGTAACCCTGCTTTTTCCATTCTCCACGTTCTTTTTACCTCAACAGTTTATTTTAGGAAAATGATAGTAGGGACCCAAAGGATGGGATCAAAAAGGACCTTTGGGATGAAGATTGATGAAGAAAGGAATAGAGTTAATTCCAAAGATACCTGGATAAGAGAGGTGCAGGTGGGGTAAATCTTGCATCTGGTGGACTTTGATGGTAGTGGTTTTCAGTAAGATGAAAACAAAGGCAAGAAGAGGAGGGGGGTTAGGGTGACCCCCTCCAAATTTCATATTTTTAAGTTCTATGTAGATAATGTTGCATCTGATATGGTACCCCTGGTAGTGTTATTTTCTTCTTTAGAACTGGATGGTAGCTAAAGCCTTATGTTTCTGGCTTCTCATTTTAACCCATTCATATAAGAGGTAAGCAGTTAGCTGGTCTAATCTCCAACCTAGCAGTGTGAAGTTCCTTGCATGAGAAGAAGCATGACATGTATAGGGAACTGAGGGAAGGCCAGTGTGTTTGGAAAGCAGTGAAAGAAAGAGAGAGCTGCATTATGTAACAAAGCTGAGAAAGAACGGTGGGTTCATGTTGAGCTTCTTAGACAAATTAAGGATTAAATTTTCCAAAGAGAACAATAGGAAGGCATAGAAAGGCATTAAGCAGGGCAGTACTAAGATCAGGTCTTCACTTAAGAACACTGCGGGTATTGTGTAGAATATAGATTGGAGGGGAGCAAGAAAGGATGGGGGTAGACAAGATAGATTATTGGAGTATAGATTGGAGGGGAGCAAGAGAGGATTGGGGTACACAATATAGATTATCCCATCTGGGCAAGGAATGATGATAGCTTGAAGTAGGGGGTGGTGGTGATAACATGGATGGAGCCTTAAGAATGGACTGGGGAGATATCCAAGAGGTAGAATTGGCTAGTCTTGGTGATGGATTGGATATGTGGGTGGGATGGTGAGGAGGAAGAGAAAAATGTTAAGGACAACTCCCAGGTATTCTGACTTTTATCGTTGAATACATCTTCATGCTGTTACCAACATTGAGAACACTGCTTTGGTTTTGGGTTTGAGGCAAGGAGAGAAGCATTCCTGATGGAATCAGGTTTATTGTCAGCAAAATTTAAGTGTTAAAAATTCCTTCTTCTTTTCCAGGAATCTGATCTCTTATAGTTTTTCTGTTTTAATTCTAGTTCTGCCTTCTGAGTCAGGAGCCATACTGCCATGAGAGTTTGTTTGTTCTAGGAGCTCAGTCCTGGTGTCTCATCTCACTGCAAATGTCTGTTTGCTTTTGTGGGAGAACTTGCTGGATCTTGAGCTAAGTTTTGCCTGTTTTATGCAACATTGTCTATTGGGTTTCTAGCTCACAGCACCGAGTTTGGCACTATGGCTTTTTAAAAGATGCTAGTGTATGGTCCTGCTTTCAAAGGAATTTCTTATATTATTGTGGATCCAAGAGACAGCTTCAGAAAAAATAATAGGAACAATTCATGGCCTTTCTGTACATGATTTAAGAAAAGGGCACATGGAGACCCATGTGGAAGTCCTATCTCTTTTTGTACATACAGGGCATGGTAATCTTTTGTGAATAAAATTGGAGACTTGAAGAGAACATATTTAGAGCAGGAACTATATGGCATGTCCTAGGAAATCAGTAGGAGATTTAAAAAAAAAAATATCATGAAGAAGTCCAGCTTTCTCAACCAAAATTCAGCTCTGGAGGTGAACTTTTTAAATTGACTATGATAAATCCCAGGGATGAGGGGAAGCATGGACACAGGAGAGAAACTCTATATTAGCATGCAGTTTTGTTTTATTCCTAGCACCTAGGAAGGTTAAAATACATGTTAAAAGAAAATGAATAATGGAGTATGGGTCAATGGATGATTAAATGGTACATGGATTGATGGATGGACAGATGGATGAATAAATGAATGAATGAATTGTTGTTCACTCCAGGCAAGGACTTACATGTGGGACCAATCGAGTAGGAGGTGTGGAAGGATGAATTCCCAAGGAAGACAAGATCACTCATGGAGAGTGTTGAGAGGTTGTCAGGGAAGAAAATTGTGAACATTAAAATGTCATGAAGTCTACCTTCCTTAATTGAATACCCAATTTCAGAGGAAATCAGGGGAAAGAAATTGTAGTGAAAATTCCATAGACAAGGACCTAGAAGATTTTGGCACTCTTGACAGCCAATCCTTATTCCAAATGACAAGATAATTTAGACATCTGCTCTTAACCAAGGTGAATAACCACACCTGACTATGCAGTTTGTAGTAAATGTTCTATCTTTCAATGGGACAATAAGTGTGCACCTTTTTGATGCAGATGATCATTTCTATGCTACTTTCAATCCTTGCAATTTTTTCCCCACGGGAATGAAGTTTCTGAGCTGTTAATAAAGGCTGAGACCTAGATTCTGGCGCTTTTCTTCACTTCTTCATTTTGAAAGGCTTTCATCTTTTATTTATCCCTCTTCTCTCTGTGATAAGAACACGAGTATGAGTAAAGTCAGCCAGTGGACTAATAGAGTGCCAAAGAATTAACATTCATGTATGACTTGTAGTATGACATTTTAATTCTAGAGTCAGGATTTATTCAAAATCTATTTTCTTTAAAGTAGAAAGAGCAAAATATTAAGAAGACGTCTCCTTGACTTGTGGCATTTCTCTGGTCTCCCTGAGAGCCCTACTTGCAGCAGTAAATGGGTCAGATGCCACTTTGGAACAATTTTCCAAATCATTCATGAGCTCTCTAAATCTGCTGGAAAAATAAATAGAAAATGTCAAAGTGAATTTGCTGTCTTAACAAATGCAAAATACTGCTGACTAAGGATTAATGACTTCCTTTGTTTCTGGAAAAGCTTCTAATCTCTTGAGAAGAGGGGAGGGGGTTTTTGTACACTCTGGGTTCCAGAAACATGCTGGTTTAATCCAATTTATGCTCATTCCTATCAAGGGGTAGATTAAGTGTTTGTATTAACCTGAAGTTTTCCCATGAGAAATAGCAAAACCATGCATTAGAATAATTCTTTTTCATTTTTTCCACAAATCTCTCATGTATACTGTCTACTTTATAACAATAATCCATGGGAGATAGGTGTGAAAATAATCAGCCTCATTAAAGAGATAAAGCAAGTAAAAATATTTTTTATGTTATTTGAAAATTTATACAGTACTGTCGTATATATAACCTTATGTAATCCTTGCAACAAAGCTGAGGGAAGTAGATGTCAATAAAAACCAAAGCACAGGCTAAAGAAATGGTTTTCTTGCAGTTTCAGATGACCATCTCTGTTTCTGCTGGCTTTCCACATCTAGGCAGTGCTAACAGAAATGGAGAGCCTGCCATGTGCTAGGTGCTATGATGACTGCTTTACACACAGCAGCTTATTTCTATCCTTCGAACAACTGATTCACTCCTTCTTATTAGCACAAAAACTGTACCCTTGTGAGAGTAAATAACTTGTCTATGTCACACGAAGTCTTGGAACTCAGAGTTGGTGACCTTGGTCGCAAAGTTCAAATTATTATCAGTCCTTTTTCATGCCTCCTTGCCCCAGATTCCATTGCTAATGCAACTGGTGAATTAATAGGGTTTTGCATTCTCGCCATCCTATCACTGAGTATGCTCTCTGTGATGTGGTAGACTCAGCAAGGACAGCAGGGTGAGGATCTCTCTTTGGGAGGGGCAGTGAAAATCATTAGCTCTTAAGAAATATTTATGGACATTCATCTTTATCATAATCACCAAAGCTGCCTGAACCCAGAGCTCACTGCTTATTTTTAGTCATTTGCAGTACTGAGCTGATGTTCTAGAGATATAGCATCCCAGAGGCGCTTCAAACTTTTGGTAGACTAGCTGCTATCACTTTAGGGAAGTGTTGTGCAATAAAACTCTCTATGATAATAGAAACATTGTATGTCTATCGGGGCGCCTGGGTGGCTCAGTCGTTAAGCGTCTGCCTTTGGCCTGGGTCATGATCCCCGGGGTCCTGGGATCGAGCCCCACATCGGGCTCCCTGCTCCGCGGGAAGCCTGCTTCTCCCTCTCCCACTCCCCCTGCTTGTGTTCCTGCTCTAGCTATCTCTCTCTGTCAAATAAATAAATAAAAATCTTAAAAAAAAAAAA
This sequence comes from Mirounga leonina, assembly GCF_011800145.1. Classification (NCBI taxonomy): domain Eukaryota; kingdom Metazoa; phylum Chordata; class Mammalia; order Carnivora; family Phocidae; genus Mirounga; species Mirounga leonina. The sequence continues at coordinate 19,859,178 of NW_023270268.1, forward strand.
AGAAACATTTTATGTCTGCACTGTCCCATAAGGTAGTCTTTTGTTACATGTAGCTCTTCAGCACTTGAATGTGGCTAGTACAACTGAGGAGCTGATTTTTATATTTAATTGGTGAAAATCTGCATTGAAATGGCCATGTGTCTGGTTGCTATAATATCGAATGGTGCAGCTTTGGAAGAAATGACCATGAGACAGGTGTCAAATCTGGCCTTATACCTAATAAACATAGTAGTCTGGTAAGAAAAATTTATCTTTTCTCCTTATTCTTTGAAACATGGTGGAATAGAATAGGATGTCCTATGTTCATCTCTGGATGAAGAACTAGAATTCTTGACAAACACAGAATTTCCCTGGATTTCAGAAGGAGTGAGTGAGGGAGATTCCATTCCTTATAGAGGCAATAATGTTCAGGGGAATAATGCACTGTAAAATTCTTTAGAGTTAGATGCAATGTTTTAATTTCTATTGTATCTCCTACAAATAATCACATAACTATTATTAATGAAATATCTAGTACTTATGGGATGCTTATTACATGCCAAGCATTTTTCTAAGTGTTTACATGTAATAACTCATTTAATCTGAATAACCACCCTAAAAGTAGTTACACTTATTGTCTTTGTTTTACACAGTAGACTCACAGACTATTAAATGAACTTTTTAAAAAGTTTCTCTTTTCCTCTTCCACATCAGCGTCAGCATTCAATGTTTGTGAAGCACCCAACAAGTTCTAATTTCTGGCATAAGTCAGAGTTATCACGAGGCACAACCCCCCAGGGTACCATTCACATGCCATGAGTGATGCCCCCTGCAATAGTGCAGTGGATAGGCTGGGCTCTCCCAAAGCCTTAGCTAAAGACAGTTTTTCTCTTTCAGAGTTTCTGTACTCTGTGGTCATATTGAAGCACACACCAAGTGGAGAATATCGTGCTCTAAAATATTCATTGTAAGGAACTACTTTCTAAGAAATAACGTTTCCCATAATCCCATATTTGACAGATGGTCCCCCATTACCTCCAGTTACTCCATAATTCTCTGACATTACAGCAGTGAAGCAACATGGGAGTGGCATGGGCTTTGGGCTTGAGAAACGAGAGTTAAATCTCAGCCCTACTACATTACCAAGTGCTGACTGTGAGGATCTGTTTCCTAGTTGTAAATAGCAATAATTTTTTTCATAGTGTTTTCATGGATATTAAATGAGATTGAGTAAATACTTGATAACTGGTGGGGATTTAATAAGTAGTAGCTATTATTTTTATTACCAATAATATTTTTCAACAGGTATTTGGGGCTACAGATCCTGTCCTTAACAATATTAATGGCAGAAAATGCTATAAACACAAATAACTGCATTACAATAGGACAATTACATGTGATAGATATTCAATAGCAAGAAAGAGATTACCTCCAGAAAATTATCAGGAAGAATTCCTCAGAAAGCAGTGATGGTTTGTACAGAAGAAGCCTTTTAAATGGTAACTTTTGTCAAATAAAGTAGAGCGAATAATGTTCGGAACCTCTGCTGTTGGAAATTAGCATTATTACTGCCCTTCTAGGCTTTCTGCTTGAAATTCCTGCTGTGTGGAGGACTTCCTATACTCTACACTTCTAGCCCTTCCAAAATTTTATAAGCATCCTTACTGAATTCCTTCTTGCTGGAGTCATTTTTTTTCTTTGACTGAAGCACTGTGTGTTGGGAGAGTGAAATTGGGGATTCCAACATTAGTGTTCTTGGGCAGACCATGGATGTTGAGGCTCTCTCTCCGACTTTCAGAAGTGTTTGTACAGGACTTTGGAATGCTGTGGGTCACTGCTTCTGAAGAGTGTCATGATGTGCTAACAAGAAGTTTTTATCACTTAAAAAAAAAAACAAACCCTCATAGCATCCTTGAATCAATTTCCTACATTCAAACTCAACCCATATACAAACTCTGTGCCTAAGTTGTGCTTACTTGAGGCTAGGATGTTTGCCATCCCATAAATGGTATGTTTATATTTATTGAGTACCACTAATGTATTCAGTAGAAAAATAGCAACTATTTATAGATGTCCCAAACAAAACACAGTGATGTTTCCATCCAGGAAGCACAAGAACAGCTCTTCATTTTTCCTGCCTAGACACATCATAAAATATTGTCATAATGAGTGATGAGGAATCCACTGGGTAACAGCAGAGCTGGTATTGACGTCAGATTATGCAGCCTTCCATGCTTGCAGAAATGACAATGAATTTAATGGTCTTTTTTGAAAAAAGTAGTTCAATCCAATAACTGCTGAAATGCCTGCTACCTGTTTATTATAGTCTCTTTTGTCCCCTGGGACCTTCGCCAGCATATTTAAAAAGCCGAAGTCGAGATCACTGTGCAATACTCACTACTAACAATATGTGTTCTTTTTCAGATAATGATTAATAAATATAAAGAATTGTTAGCCAGGGAAAAAGTTGAACATTCTTTATGGATTTTCAAAAAGTACTTTCCCAAGCCTGGCAAATCAACCCTAAATGGAATTTGTGGAAAAAACCAAAGCTGGATATGAATCACTGTATCAATCCATCAAACATTTCATAAAGAGGCAGTAAGCATCAAGAAAAAAAATAACAAAGGCAAGTGGTAGGCCTCTCTTGCCTTTTAAAATGAATACAATAAAAGTTATTTATTTTCAGGAATAACATAAAGATCCAGATCTTTCAGTCTACAAATTGTCCTCCATCACTTAGATCCACAGGATATGGCTTTGAGCAGTCAGTAGAGAATTACTATATTATAAGATGGTATAGGTAATTTAAAAGTTAACCACAACTTTAAATATTTAAGATAAAATTTTTTTACACTTCATCCCACAACAAAACACATACATCATCTTTATGGTTCTTAAAGCCTTTAAAAAAATCTATGATCTCCAGGATGTCACTGATGCTTAGTAATCTTCCAGTGATCACAGACTTTGAAACTCCAGATAAATGTGATTGATAAATACAGGGAAGTTTCTGATTCAGTTAGGTCTTTAGATACAACACTAGGGTGTCCAGACCTAGATTTGGGGGTTTTTCAGTCCATGAATGGCTAATAAAATGGATAACTCTTGAATACTGTGCACACCTGAGGCCCATTCAATCACCAGATATTCATTAATGTCCTACTATGAATCTATTGTAATTTTCCTATGTGTAATGCTCAGAATACTCTGTTCACTTTAGTCCATATTTCTGCAAGAAAAATGAATCTTGAACAAGGGTACATAAGTTTTTTTTTAATAAATACTAAAAACTGTTCTTTCTCTGGTAATTGTTATACAAAAATCTTCTGTACCTTCTATACATTCTAGAATGCAGTCATGGAAAGCATGTATTACTGAGTATAGAGGAACTCAGTAGTGAGTATTCCCTATGTCAAGTCCAAATACTCCTTTTTCTTTTTGTTCTTTCTCTTAGAGATATCAGAGACTTAGTCCTTCCATTCAGTTACCATTTAAAAGGATTTTGCTTCTCTAAAGTTTAAATTTAGAATGAGACACAGTAAGATTGTGTGCATTCCCCATTTCCTTGCTACTCCCAAAATCATGTATTGTTTTCAGTGAATCATTTTTGAGAGGTGTCCACAATGTGACTGCCAGATTATATAGTGACGAGGCAGAGACTTACCCAAGAATATCATACTCAGCCAAGCTGATAATCTTATGTAGAGGAAATAGGTAGAAATTTTCAAATATGAGTGCATTCAGATAATAGAACTCCGATGAGCCTTTCTTAAAATACACACATGCATGAGCACCCGTGTGCACGCACGCGCGCACGCGCACACACACACACACACACACGATAATAGAATAACTCCAAAGCAGTCATAAGAAGGGAAAGTTACACAAAAGTTCTGGTAATAAGGATTCTAGTAAGGACTGAATCCATAAAAGAAGAGATCTAAGTCTGTTACATCTTTTTTTTTTTTTTACTTAGCATGGGTCTTACTCCACAAATTTAGCTGTGCAACAATACTACTCAATTTTTCTAAGTAATTAAATCTGACTGCAAGAAGCTTTGTTGCCTGGATGGTGGGAAATTCAGTGTATTATTTTATTTTATTCCATTTATTTTATTTTTGTTGCTTTGCTTAATTGTACAATATGAGAATGCTATGTACAGTATGCTATGCACTTTCCTTTATTCTTATTTTATTAAGACTATTTTTTAGAACAGTTTTAGGTTCATATCAAAATCAAGGGGAGGGTACAGAGATTTCCCATATACTCCCTGCCCCACACATGCACACAGCCTCCCCCATTATCAACAGCCCCACCAGAGTTGCACATTTGTTAGAACTGAGGAACCTACACAGGGACATCAAAATCACTAGAAGTTCAAGGTTTAAGGTTTACATTATGGTTCACTCTTGTTCTACATTCTATAGGTTTGGACACATATGTAGTGATGTGTATTATCACTATGATGATATCATACAGAATAATTTTAATGCCCTAAAAATCCTCAGTGCTCTGCCTATTCATCTTGCCCTGCAGCCTATCCCCTCCCCCCAATCCCAGGCAACCACTGATCTTTTACTATTTCTATAGTTTTGCCTTTTCCAGAATGTCATATAGTTGGAATCATACAGTATGTAGCCCTTTCAGATTGGCTTCTTTCACTTAGTAATGTGCACTTCAGTTTCCTTCATGTCTTTTCATGGATTGATAGGTATTTTTTTTTTTTTTTTTTAGGGCTGAATAATATTTCAATGTCTGGATACACCATCATTTATCCATTCACCTACTGAAGCACATTTTAGTTGCTTCCAATTTTGGGCAGTTATGAATAAAGCTGCTGTGAACATCCATGTGCAGGTTTTAGTGTGGGAGTAATTTTATTTTAATTTTGTCTATTAGGCACAGGCATACTGGAAGATTATGAGGTGACTACAGAACTGTTCTCTCAGTTTAAATTTATCTGCTTCAGCAGTGATCCCCTTATTGTCCAAGCCTACCTAGTTTTTCTGAAGTCAGAACTCCTGCTAAGCTCAAGGATGAGAATCTTTGTAAGGGCTGTGAGCTCATAAAAGTACCCTGTGTAGCTTCTAAGATCCTACCAGCTACCTTCAAATGTATGCTCTGTAAGGATATACATTTTTATATGTTTTTTTTAATTGACTTTTCCCCAGCACCTAGACCAGTGTCTGGCACAGAGTATGTGCTAATAAATTAACATATTACTTCATGTATGAGTGAATGCTGTCAGGGAGGAAGACATAATGGCATTTCTGTTACTCAGGTCCCAAGAGCCCTGAGGAGTCTCCCCATGCCAGGCACTCTTTTCCTGCTCCCATCCTACCTTTTCTTTGCCAGTCCTCCTCTGGACTTTCACCCTTCTGTATTTTCAATTTTTTTTTTTCAGTGAACACATATTACTTTTGTAATTGGAAATAACTAGGTAAATGTGAAGAATACAAAGACACACACACACACACACATACACACACACATGTCTTAGAGGGAGAGGATGGAATCTGGGACAATTCATAAATACCCCAAATTTTCATTGCAGATTGAGCCATGATAGAGTTGGGCAGAAAGGTTGTAAGCTCCCCTAGGTTATAGACTGTATAAATGGGAATACTCATGCTAGTTGTGTTAAAAAAACAGTTATCATTTAAAAGGATTGTGGGGTCTTGACAAAGTAAATCTTTGTTCTCACTCAAATTATAATTCACTTAAATTGATGGTGTGCTCTACCAGACAACCATTGAGGATCCTTTGGCCTCAAGAGCCAAGATGAACTTGGATGACTTATAAAGGAGAGGGAGGTGTCAAGGACAACCATCAGATCATTAGCTTGTGCATGTCAGTGAATGTCATTGGTTGATATGGGTACCTTTGAGCATCCAAGTGGAACTGTCAAGGAGGCAGCTAGTAGAATTTCCCACTACAGCTCAAATCACAGGGAACCCAGGTCTGGAACCAGTCTGCCCAGCTTACTCCAATCCAAAACTGAGGGTGGCCCCCTGAGACATGTTCTGAGCTGGGCAGTTTCTCAGCTGCTTTCTCATGTTTCAGTTATAGAAAAGAAGAGGAATATATCTTTATCTATATCTATCTAGGCATCTGGGAAATCAGACTTGTGATGTAAAGCTAGCCCTAGGGTAGTGGTTCACATAGTGTGATTGCTGGAACAACAGCAAGAGCAGCTACTGGGACCTTGTTAGACATGCAGTCTCTTGGGCTCCACCCAGGCCTGCTGAATCAGACTCAGGAGAGGAGGCCCAGGAATCTTAGTTCTGAGGTAGTTGATGTTTGAAAAATGCTGTCCTAGATGATCTGTGAGAAAGCTTTTGTGAACTCCTTTGTGATTTCTTGTGTCTGTTCATTCCTTTAAACACAATTCTGAGTGCCAACTGTGTACCAGCCACTGCTGGATTATTCATGGGCAGGATTGTCACTATTTGCTCACAGTCTCTACTCCTCAGTACCCTCCAGGCACAATTTCCATAATCATCCAGGGGAGTCATGCTTGTGAAATGTAAATCAGGTTTAATACTTGCCGAAATTTAGCAGGTTTAGGAAAATAAATCTGGTACAGAACATGCATGAAATGCATTCTAAATAAAATACAATAAATTCTGCATTACTATTTGTATTATCTTATTAATGTTCTTTCACATTTGTATTAGTAATTAAATGTTGCCTGAAAATCAAATGTTTTAGCTTTCAACTTCTGTGAAAGCAGATGTCTCCTCTAAATCTTGCAAACTTAGGAAAGTTATGTAAGTTAAATTGATATTACCTGTGAAGAGAAAATGAACTGAGCAAAACTGACTATTCTTGTAAGCTTTTCCCATCTCCTTCTCCGATTATAGTTAGTAAGATGACAATAAATATTTAACAGAGTGAGTTCTTAAGAAATGCATGGGTGCCTTGTCATATAATGAACATCTACTCTCTCTTCCTCACAGAAAAGGCAGCCAGGATGTAGGCTTCTTGATTTCTGGGCTTACTTGGTACAAGGGTAGTTAGCAGTTTTTAGTGTTTCCAGAGAAAAAAGAAACCACACTTTGGAGGCAACCCAAAGAGCATTTTTACAAACTTCTTGCAGAGTATGTTCTATGGAACCTCTTCTTCTCAAACACTTGGAGAATCTATGAGTTAACACAGCTCTTGAGGTTTGAGAACATTTGGTCTCAACCAACAGAGATTGGATCATTTGAAAAAGTTGGGGGTAGGGTTGGTGCTTGAGGGGAATAGGGGCTGGTCTGACTGGAGAGCTAGAGAGATTCTAATAGACTGAGAGGATGCAGCATTCCAAGAGTGGTAGAGAGCTATGACCTGTTAGTACAAAGTACCCTAGATCTTTAAATAAGGGTGATTTCATGAATGCTGTGGTCTAACAACTTTGCCTAGGATTTGGGACTTTTAGTAAAGGTGTCTGTGGCAAAGTTTGGCATAGAAGGAATAGATGATTCTAGGCAGGGACCTTCAAATGGACCAGTATTGCTTGGACAAAGGCCAGTATTCCGTAACATAAAATGAGATTATTATCAGGTCTCTCCCACATTTTTGTTGCATTGTATGAGCCCTGAGGTTTTGTTAAAACAATGAGAGAGTAAGCCATGAAAAGTGACTAAATTTGAACTTCATGCTAACTTTTTGAATAGGAACCCAAACTTAGCTTTGATTTAATTTAGAGTGAAAAAACATATTTCTTGTATTTTATTTTAGAGCAATTCATGAATTTGCTCAAAATATTTATTTTTATTCTTCCTCCTGGCATTCTTTAGGATTCTAGGGTTCTATTATATTTTACAAACTCATTTCATACTATTTTCTGGTTTCTACTGTATTCTTTTACACCTTAATTTTGCATGATGTTTTCCTAGGTAAAACATTAAGTTCAGGTCTTTCTTTACACAGCAATACAGTACTATATATACAGGAAACCAAGCAATGGAGATGGCCAGGCTATTTTTAGAGTCCAAATTATTTTGATTGGCCTTCTGTTTTTAGTGAACTCTTGATGCCTCACTGATGTCCCTTCTCTACATTTAGGCCTAATTTCTAAAGACCAGCACTTGCTTTTTCAAAAAAATTTTTTAGGGCCTATGGCTTTCTCTGCCATGGGATCCTGCTTCTTCCATGCAAGATGGAAGTGTATGAAATCAACACCTCTTCCTGCCCCAAGCAGCTCTCACTCAAGACCAGTGGGAGTGGTGTGTAAATACCCCTACTCCCTCACTCTGTAGGTAGGATAACTCTACTGCACATGTTGCATATTGGCTCTTGGAGTTGCCCTGTAGGGTTAAATTCCAGTTAACCACATTGATAACCTGCTCAGTAATGGGCACTCTGTTGGCTCCGTTCATTTTCCACTTCCCTATTGGAATTTCCTGGTCTCACCTCCCAAATGAATTCTTTGTACTCAAATTCTTGTCTTAGGGTCTTTTCCTGGGAACACCTAAACTATGAAACTATGTGCCCTAAATTTGAGGCTATTTAACTATCAGGGTCTTCAACTTGTGTCCAAAATATCAAAAATGAAGAAAGGGTTCAATAGTTGTCACTTTTGTCCCATGCATAACATGCATAAACATGAAGTCACATAGGAAGATTAATTTTTAAGTAATTTGATCTTAAGATTCTTTTTTAAATTTACTAATTTATAACTAAGCAGGGAGAATAAACATTTTATTCTCTTAAATGCAAACACTGAGTGTCTGCTGAATACACAAAATTGCCCTAGGCAACATGGAAGATATAGAAACTTTGACTTAGAAGTCCACATTGCCCAACAGGAAAAGGGATGGATGCTTCAGATAACATACATGTAAATCCCCTGGACTATGGACTACTGTGTAGGCACAATGTAATAATCTCTGAAGTCTGGCTTTAGTCATGGAAAGATCTCAGAGTAGATCAGTAGTTTAGGAGAGGAGATGAAAAAATGGTCAGGTTGGAGGAATGTAAATATAATGAACAAATTTTGTCTTAATAACGTCAGCTTAAGAGACTAAAATTGAGGGGAACCTGGATGGCTCAGTTGGTTGAGCGTCCACCTCGATTTCAGCTCAGGTCATGATCTTGGGGTCCTGGAAATGTGCCTTGTGTCAGGCTCCACAGTCAGTGGAGTCTGCTTGAGATTCTCTCTCTCCTTCTCTGCCCCTCCCCCCTGCTCTCTCTCCCTTTCTCTCAAATAAATAAATAAATCTTTAAAAAATATAAGGGACTAAAATTGATATAAAAACAATTTTCTTAAAAAATAATTTTTATATTTAGCCAGATCAGAAAGCAAGTGCCATTTATAACTTTAAAATCTGGCAGCAAGAAAACCAGCACTGTTTAATTTCTTTGTACATATTAAACAATGCCAGTGTATTCAAATGGGATTAATGTGTTTAACAATGGGCAAGAGAACAGAGCTCTATTTGGCGGTTGATTCAGAACTCTAAGCAGTCATCATTCTTTCTCTAGAGGAGAACAATTGAAATGGTGTATTGTGGAGCAAGCAGAACAAATATCTCCCACTTCTTTGTTTTACTAAATTAATTCTCTTTGTGAGGAATGAGGTGGCTCCCTGAGTTGTTAATGGGATGCAGCGCATTTCCTCTCTGTGTCCCTGGCTGAGAGCAAGTCTGTTCAACAGTGACCAAAAGTTATCCTGTTGATTGATTTTACTAATTGAAGAACTAATCTGCTTCTCTAGATGCTTTGGGCTGAAGGATAAACTATTAATTTGTTTTCTAATCAAAAAAATGGTTTCCATTTAAAGTAGAATGGCATCCTTTCATCTTTTTCTTTTCCTTTTTCAATCCTTGACATTTTTCTAGGAAACACTGAATTGGTCCAGGCATGAGACCCTTATGCAAATACAAACAACAAATTAATTGAGACCTTATAGTATTGAGACCCAGGGACTTTGAAATTAGCACTGACATTTTTGACTCCATGGCTTGAAAGTAAGACAATCTAGTCTTTTATTTTGGATTTGTCACAGGTTTATTGTGAAAAGTCTTGAGAGAGTCATTTATCCCCCTCCCTGCTTCTAAGCCTGATTCCTGAATTTATATGTTACTGAATTCATATGTTTGAAAGTATTAAAAATCTAAATTTGTCTAGGACATAAACTTCTCATATGTAATTTAATATAACTTCTTATCATTAGACTGACATCTATAAATATGTACTTAGGATGCCACCTCCTAGATAAGAATAGATCTTATTTTAAAAGCCTCCCAGAGAATTAAATTAATCCCAGGAAAAATAAATCTTTGTTTAACTACCACTACATCTAGTAAATTGTCTCATTTTATTTCCCAACCTGCAGAGAGTGAGAGAAGAAAGCAAGAGGCAAGATATAAACTGTGACTCCAGAGGGCAGCTGGATTAATTCTACAAGTGGTGGTTGAGTGGTAGTGGAGACTTGTAGGGTGTGACCAGGAGTAACATCAGTTACTGAAGCTGTTATTAAAGCCTGCCAAATTCAAATTCAAAATTTCCACAAGTCAAGTTCTAAATTTTGACTCCCGCCAAGTCCTAAGTGGAGCCAGATGGCAATGTGACAATTCTAGGGTAGGTCTAGGAGAGGAGGAAGCAGATACAAGCAACTGATAAATGGCATAGGTCCGGTCCCAGATTATACTGCAGAAATGTCAAATAGTGAGTGGTCATATTGGGGGTATTAAAATCAAAATAATTCCAATCCCAAGACCACAGTGGATATAGGCAATAAATTTACTTATGTCTAACAGCTGTGCCCATTGTTCTGAGGGGGACCCTAAGTGATATACCCTTTGAACCCCCTACCTGCCCTGGGAATGGACTTTGTTTCCCATTTGTTAGGAGTGCTGCCACAAGGCTGCCCTCAGCAATCAGCCTCTTTGAGAGATGGACCCAGCTCTAGAGAGTTGTCTCATCCAAGTACTGGCTCCATTTTTAGGGTGGTCCACTTCCAGGGACTGCTAGGTATGAGGTGTAAAGGTTTTTAAGGTTAGTCTTTGATTAATAAATACTCCACTTTCCAAGATTATAAGGATACTCTCATACTTAGTTATAAAATTTTAAAGTTTTATTTTTAATCCATGTGGAATTGATTTTGTATAGTGTAAGGTGAGAATTAATTTATTTTTATGTTCCATATGGATAATGAGTTATTCCAGTCTTATTCATTGTCTAACTGAAAGGCAAGGCTGCCTCTATTGTAAATCAAGTGTCCATACAAGTGTGAGTCTGTTTTGGGTTTTGTGGGAGTTTTTCTCATTGACCTGTTATGTCTATCTCCATTCCAATATCACACTGTCTTAACTGTTACAGCTTTGAATTAGTCTTGATGTGGAGTAGGTGAATTGGCCCCTCTTTTTCCTTCTTCAGTAGTTTCTTGACTATTGTTAAGTCTTTTGCACTTACAAATAAAATTTGCAATGAGCAGGTCAAGTTCCATTAGAAATCCTATTGGGGGCGGCGCCTGGGTGGCTCAGTCGTTAAACGTCTGCCTTGGGCTCAGGTCAGGATCCCAGGGTCCTGGGATCAAGCCCCGCATTGGGCTCCCTGCTCGGCGGGAAGCTTGCTTCTCCCTCTCCCACTCCCCCTGCTTGTGTTCCTGCTCTCGCTCTCTCGCTCTCTGTCAAATAAGTAAATAAAATCTTAAAAAAAAATAAAAAATAAAAAATAAAAATTCTATTGGGATTTGACAGGAATTTAGACCTCAATTTTGGAGAGAATTGGCAACTTTATAATGTTGTCTTCTGTTAATTCATGTCCTATGTCTCTTCAATTATTTAGGTCTTCTATAAATGTCTTTTAATCAGCTTTATAATTTTCTTCTTAAAAATCCTTTACATTTGTTGGATTTGTTCTTTTGTTACTTTTATTTTTGAGTTACTATAAATGATTACATTTATTATCTTATTCTTTTATTTTTTTTACCGATGTCTATCAATAAAACTATTGATTTTATATTTACCTTGCTGAACTCATTATTAATTTTCATAGTATTTCTATAGGGTCTTTTTTTAATTTTTAATTTTTGTTTTTTTAACACTGCTATGGTGTATTCCTTTCTGGCCTTTTTTTTTTTTAAGTTTATTTTTTATAGTAATCTCTACACCTAATGTGGGGCTTGAACTCATGACCCTGAGATCAAGAGTCACATGCTCTTCCGACTAAGCCAGCCAGGCATGCCTTTTTTTTTTTTTTTTTAATACACAAGACTCTTATTTGTGAATACCATCAGTTTTTTTTCTTCTATCTTTTTATTTATCTTTCTTATTCTTTTACATGAGATAATTCCAGTACAATATTTATAGAAGTGGTGATAATGGAGGAACCTGGGTGTCTCAGTCAGTTAAGCTTCAGACTCTTGATTTTGGCACAGGTCATGATCTCAGGGTCAAGAGATTGAGCCACATGTAGGGCTCTGCCCTGAGAGTAGAGCCTGCTTAAGATTCTCTCTCCCTCTCCCTCTCTCCCCAACACACTCATACATGCATGCATGCTTTCTCTCTTAAAAAAAAAAAAAGAAGTGATAATTTGCACTTTAGTTTTGTTCCTGATTTTAAGGGAGATGCCTTGAATATCTTTCCCTTAAATAGGTATTTCTAAGGATTTTTTCCTACATATTGTTTAACACAGTAAGAAAATTCCCTCTACTTATAAATCAGTAGGAGATTATAGCTCTAATGGATGCTGAATTTTTATCAAAGGCTTTTTTAGTAGCTATTTTAAAATGGTTATTTGGTTTTCTTCTTTTATTGGCTAAAGAAATAAATTATCATTAATAGATTTGTCTGATGTCAGACCAACTTTGAATTCCTGGAATAAGCCCAATTTGGTCATGATAAATTGTCTTTTTATAAACACAGTTAAATTTAGCTTAGGTTTTCTTTATATGTGTGCTTTGAAGCTACCTGCAGAAATAGCATGGATTCTCACTGAAATTTGGTTGAGCAGCAAACACTAATGATGGCAAGTTTCAGATATCATTCAGGAGTGAATTATAATAAAGAATTTGAATCCATCTTTTGATGTTTGTTGTTTGACTTGTGATAGCTTTTAAGTCTCACCTCTTCTTCCCTTTCTGCTCTATGTATGGGTTACCTGGTAATAAAGCCTGAGTGTTCCTTCCTTTGGAGTAGGTAGGAAATTCAAACCTCTCAAGGCTTTGCCTCTGCATGGGGACTCTCATTCTGGAATCACTCCCTAGCCACAGTAAAAGCGCCAAGCTGGTCTCCTTTCCTAGCTCCTTAAAGCCATTTTGGGACCAGCTGGGGAAACCTGCCTTGCCCTCCTCCAAAAGCTTCATATGTGAATAATAAACCTTTTTTTTTTAAAGATTTTATTTATTTATTTGAGAGAGAGAGAAAGAAAGAGAGAGCACGAGTTGGGGGGAGGGGCAGAGGCAGAGGGAGAAGCGGACTCCCCTGCTGAGCAGGGAGCCCAACATGGGGCGTGGGGCTTGATCCCAGGACCTCCAGACCATGACCTGAGCTGAAGGCAGAAACTTAACTGACTGAGCCACCCAAGCACCTCAATAAACCTTTTCATACCCTGTTAGTATATGTGGGTCAGCATCAATCTTTACATTTGCAACAAATTTTGAGTAGGGGTCCATCCTGCATCTGTAGTTTGGTCATGTTAATACATGCTAATACATGAGATTAGACTATAATTTTATCTCATGCTAATACGTGAGATTAAACTGTAATTTTACTTTTGCTACCTTTGCCTGGTTTGAATATCAAAATTATACTAGATTTATTAAATGAGTTGAAAAATGAAAAAATTAAAAATCTTTATAGGGAAGAGTTTAGGTAAGATTACACTTAACTGTTTCTTAATTTTTGGTAGAACTTACCTGTAAAAACTGGGCAAGAATATTTTATGGGTACTTTTTTTAAACTATAGATTTAATGTCTAATAATTTTAAAGTGAAAGATTCTTTTTCAATCTGAAAAAAAGAGAAAATATCCAATTTTTCTGGGTTATAATGTCAGGTGTTAGTGGTGGTATGGGATAGAGGCAGAAGGGACAAGGGAGTTTTCTGGGGTCTTTTGTGTAAGGTACAAATTCCATTCATCATGATTCTACCCTCTTGACCAAATTACTTCCCGAAGACTAGCTTTTTTCAAAGATATTTATAATTTTTGGTGTATAAATCATAAATCTTATGTTAAATTTATTCCTACACATTTTATATTTTGATGCTATTATAAATAGAATTTCTTTTTTTAATTTCATTTTTGGATTGTTCATGGCTAGTGCATAGAAACAATCAATTTTTGTTTATTAATGTTATGTTCTGCAACCTTGCTTTTTAGTGAGTTCTTTAGGAATTTCTATGTACAACATCATGTTATCTGAGAATAAGAACAGTTTTTACTTCTTTTTAAAATACAAGTGGCTTTCTTGTTTTGGAAGTTATTGATTTTTTATTTAGTTTCTTAGATACACCTATTCAGATAACTTATTTCTCCATGTGTTTCTCCATGTATCTTTCATTCAAGTTCAAATTTGTGGGCATAGAATTATTCACAGTATTACTTCATTATCATTTAATGTTCATTGGATCAACAGTGATGACCATTTTTAAATTTCTTATGTGTAAATCGCTATTCTTGGTGTCTTCTCTCTTTATTTCTTGGTTAGGCTGCCTGGAAGCGATTTTCTCTATTGTTTTTGACTTCATTTTTTTTTCCCACTTAATTTCAATTAGTTCTTATCTTTTGCTTTAGGTTTAATGGAGCATTTTATGGGACTTCATTTTGTCTCTTAGCATATCAATTACACTTCTTTAAAAATGGTTTTAGTTTTTGCTTTGTGCTTTCCAATATACACTACAGAGTGAAAACTTTCTAGCTGGTAAGCTGGGGCAGTTTTAGGCCAAATATTTTTAACTTCTCATCTCTGGATACCAGTATCCTTTGTTGCTTGATGTCCTGTGTCTGGAAACTGTTGTGTATATATTTTTTCTGGTATGCTTTTAAAAATTCTTTTAGGTAGAAAAGTAAATCCAATACCTGTTACTTCATCTTGGGTAGAAGTGGAAGTTTGTTAAGAGTATAGATTAGCTTCAAATTAACACATTTTTATTTCCTCCACCTTAGTAAACTTTATCTTCTATATGGAAATGAATTTTAGAGACTCCTAGTTACACATAAGTTTCTGACACACATAGACTCAACTCTGTGTGTTTATTTCAAGAGTAAGGTCACAATGATTTGAAACCATTCAAGCTTGCTTTAGGTACAGCTGAAACTCCAAGTTCTGTGATAGTACGTATTCCTGTATTTAAACAATAGATTGAAAATAAAAAATGATAGCACAGAGATCATAAGGATGAAGAAGCAGAACTTGAGTTATTTCAGTTATGTCATTTTACATGGTAACTGGGAATTTTTATCTGTGTTTAGAATTTAGAAGATTCAAACAGAGTAGGAACTGTAAGGAATCCTATTTTTGCTTGGCAAGTGCAAATTTTAGTTCATAAATGAAATATTTTACTCATTTGACCAGTAAAATTTAAACTTAGTATATTTAAATTATTCTTTTCAAACTGAGGAGTAAATCCAAGTATTATTGCTTATTGTTTCATGATTATTAGTAAAAAGAACTTTCATTTAGGAGAGGTGAATGTTTGAAAATCAATACACTCTGGTTGTCAGAAATACTAGGCATGTCACTGGGCAAAGGATATGTTCAGTTGAATCACTTCACTCAAGGAAGTCCAGAGTCAGGACTTCTCACTAAGTATTTATAGTTTTTAAAAAATCTTACAAGTAATTAAATATGATATCAAGAGGGAGCCATTTCTGCCATAACCAATATTAACTGGTGACAAATCTGACATTCTATTTTTATCAGGTTTCTAAGGAACCCACCTAGAAATTTAGTTCAAGATCAAATATATCCATAAAACAAAATAAAATGTTACATTTATCCTTTACTTAGATATGTGTATATAAATAATATATTTATAATTTTATGAATATATATGTAAAGTATAAAATTACTATGCGAACTTGGAAAGTGGTGATTAATTCCAACTGGAACAATGGGAGAAGCCTTCTTGGAGGTTATGAATTTTAGTTAAGCCTTGAAAAATGATCAGGAATATTTCCAAGGGTAAAATAGAGAGTCCTAAAAGGAAACTGTATTTCAGGTTGAGGACGGGCCCTTCCTGGTTACTACTAATAAATGAGTTTCTTTTGAAAGCTATATTGACTTTTAAAGTGTTCTTGGGCTTTCCTATGGGAATGGAATAGAAGGAACAAAGGTTATTAGATAATCTTTTAAGGTTTCTATTCAATGAACTATTAATCTACTTCCAGGCTTATTCTTTTAAATTAAGAATCTAGTACTATATTCCATGAGATGTAAGGAGTCATCCAAAAATAGACTATTCCTTTTTCTGAAATTTTTTTCAACTTGAACTGTTTTCAAGGAAGAAAGTATGAGGCCTTCCTTCAGCAGAATTAGGACCCACTTCTATTTTGTATGGTTTCTACATTTCTAGGCAGAATAAAATCACCACAGACCTCTTTCCTAGTAAATATTCAAGGAAATGGCAACATAAATTCTTTTTGTTTTTGTCTTAAAGAAGGGTAAAAGTTTCACAGATTTTTTTCTTCCCTTCTTAATGGAAGTCTTCAATTACACAAGAGAATATGATGGCTTTTAGAAATCTAAAACCATGAAATTAAATGTAATTACTTTGTTCCTTTTTATTTTTAAAGCCATTTGTGTTCAAATGTTAGAAATTAAATTAAATTACTCTAAATTAAAAGGCACACTTTTGGCGTTTAGAAAGATGAACAAAAATGCTTACAAGAAATAAATGTTAGTTGTGTGGACAGTATGGAATGAGAAAGCTCTTGGTACTCACTGTCAGTGTCTGCCTTCACTGCTATTTTCTATGCATTTTAAGTCACGACCTCAAAGTTTTGGACAGATGTACAGTGCACGGCTGATAGTAAATGGACCACCTACTGATGTTTAGTGACTGGAACACAATTATTTAGACATAACTGCAGACTAGCACACTTTTCTACTTGGAAATGGACTTAGTGAAGATAAAATTGAACAGATTTTCTACATTAAAAAAAATCAAGAAATTTACACATATTTTTAGAAACAGCAAATGTCTCTACTTGGTATTTCCAAACATCAGCAATACAAGAATGAGAAGCTAGAGGGAAGAACTGTGAAAGTGGTATGTTTTTTTAATTGAATCTCATTCTTAGGTCTTGGAAGAAAAACAAACTTGTATTAGGCTGCCCTAATAAAAGCTTTAATTATGTTACTTGATCAACAATCTGTTTCTCATTATTAAAGACAAAGGAGAAATTCCCCTGTGGAAGTTCTTTCTCCATTAGAGCCATGGTGAATGCCAAAATAATTGCAGTATTACAGAAGAGAAATATGTGTGTGGTATTTGAATGGATATTAAGTGAAGAAGGCCTGGTTTGGTTAATTGGTGTGTGAAGCCCACCAGAAATATCAGAAACTTTAAAAAACAAATTGTAAATGATTTCATTAAGATGAAAGCTTATGTGTTTGTAGGTTACATGCAAATTTCTTCAATATTTTGATGATAATTAAAAATTCTGTTGGATTTTATCATGATCTTATCTTCATTAGAAAATGTTTTTCTTTTGTAAAGAGTTGATTCTTTTCTTTATTATTGTTAGAAATCTTTAACAGCTTAGGAAATAATCTAAACTACCTACTGGCTACAGGTCTTTTCTTAAGAATAGGTGCTTATATCCCATTAATGGAGGATAATTTTGTTATTCTTGAAGTGTACACAGAAGTTGGGGCCTACTGGAATAGTACCTCCCAGATATATGTGCTCAAAAGAAAATACATACTTTATTGAAGAGTCTATTATATCTGAGTAAATGTAAGAAATAGCAACATATTGTTGTATTTAAGTACAGATCTCCCAAAATGTAAGATATGTTTTTTTTTTTACTTATTTTATGACTTTTTGTTTATTATCTGACTTTGGCCAAGTTAATTAATAAATTAATGTAACTACTTCATCACCAAGTGTCTGTGAGACACAGGAGGATATACCTCATGAACCTAATAGTCCAAGTATTTCTAACAAACAATACAAACAAACAAACAAAAAATCCAAATGACAAAACAAAATCCATAATTAGGGCTGTGCTTGTGCTTTGAAGGAAGTATACATGATAATGTGAGAATGTATAAAAGGGAGGCTTATTTATTTTTTTTTTTTGAAGAGTCAAGAACAAATGTTTCTGAGGAAATAATTCAGATGAAAACTGAAGAATGAGAGGGATTTACTAGTTTTGAAGGAGTGTGGGTGGGGACTTCTATACAGAGTGAAAAACATGCAAAGCCACTGTGGTAGAAGGCAGTGTGACACAAAGTACAACTTGTCTGGTAAGATAAAAGAGAGGGTAAGACAATATGAGATGAACTTTGAGAGCCAGGTAAGGGCCAGAGCAGTGAAAGCGTAATTGACAAGGTATCCAACTGGCCTGGGACAGTCCTGTTTATATTTGCCCTGTAATAGTTTTTAATACCTCCTTTCCCCAAACACACACACACACACACACACGCACACGCACAAGCACATCCATGGACATGCATGTGTGAGCACACACACCTCTTAAAAGTATCCTGGTTTTGGCCATATATTTTAAGAACATTTTACTTACAATTCACATTGAGGATATTAGTCTTTAAGAAGTAAATGTTCTCTTTCTTTGTTTTGAAGCAAGGGGGTGTTATGTTTATCTTTGTGTTTTATAAAGGAAATGATCAATAATTTGAAGAAGAATCAGTTGATTGTTAATTGGCAGTGTGGATGATAGAATTCCAAAGGAGAGATAGATGAAATCTTGGAAGAGAGAAGATACTGTTAGTGGAGATGACAAGACATGAATGAACCAAATATTTATTCAGAAATTCAAATCATTGCTGGTGGTGATGGACTGCATAGATTGAAGGAAAGAGAGGGATTGGGGATGGCTCCTGAGTTTCTGGATGAGCAACATAAAATACCAAGTAAGAGAACCAAGTCTGGAGGAAAAATCACAAGTTTGTGTTAGGATAATCTGAATTTGAAGTACCTTTGAAGTACTCAAGTAGGAAAAGTCAAATTTGATATATGTGCATTATGTGTCAGAAACTCACATGAGGGCTAGATAAGCAAACTGGTGTCAATGGCATGGAACCTAGAATTCAGATGTGATTGCATAGTGCAGGGTAATGCCATCTTCGAACTATCAACATTTTGGGCTAGATAAGTAATTGTCATGGGACATTGTCCTGTGCATTTAGGGTAATGTAATGGAGGCAATAATTCAACCTTTCACATTTGGTGGCAGAGAGGTTAAGGGAAGAGTGCATTTTAGACAGAAGGGAGTGGTCATCATTGTTGAACAAAACTAAGAAGGACAAGTAAGATGACTGCAGATGCCTGTTAGATTTAGCATCAAGGTGGTAACTAATCAATTTAAGGAGGACTTTTTGTTCTTGT
The DNA here is from genome assembly GCF_011800145.1 of Mirounga leonina. NCBI lineage: Eukaryota > Metazoa > Chordata > Mammalia > Carnivora > Phocidae > Mirounga > Mirounga leonina. The sequence goes on from NW_023270268.1 coordinate 19,878,664, forward strand.
TGTGGAATCATGGGGGAGGAAGCCTTAGCTAACACCAGGATTCAATTGACAAATGAGATTCATACATACCAGATATAATACTAGTATCCATCTTTTCAAATATTTCAAGAATATAGACAATCAAGAGGCAAACAAATAAGAGAGCATTCTGTGACATCCTGCATAGTTACACTGGCACTTTCTTCCATGTGTTCTCTGGTTCAGAGTGATAGAAGAAGGCACCAAGTGAGTTTTTGAGAGTTATTAACATCACACAACAGAGAAGTAAATATGGTGTAAATATGGTATAATGTTGATTATTTTATAATGCTGATATTTATACAAGTTATTTGACATGTTCAAGACAGCTGTGCCTCACAGACACATTGATTTTAGATTTATTTACTGTAAGTAATCTTTAACAATCCTGCTGAGGCTACTGTATACATAAGGACTCATTCTAACAAAATAAAATTAGCCTATTTACTGAGAAGTCCAGTTGAGAGGAATTTAGACCAGTTAACTTGCCTTCTTTTACCAGTTCACTTACCAAGAACCCTTGTTCTGTAAGCAAATATAAGGTAGAGAGTAAGACTGTAACAGATATCAGAATCCTCTCTGAATGATGCACAATGAACCAAAAGTGTGTAATAACTGCAACTAGAATAAGTAGGTGATCAAGTCACATGATGTCCTTCATATCCCCAGAGCTTAAACATGTCTTGGCATAGAACAGGAGCTCTGTAAGTATTTGCTGATTGAGTTAAGGCATGAATGAATGAAAGAATGAGTCTCAGAGGGACGGAATTTTCAACAAGAGTGTGAGTAATGGTGTGGAGCAGCAGTTGGCAGGAGGGAGGATATTAATGCCCCTTCTGGACACTGAAGTGTATGCAGTATACAGAATGAAGACTCACTGTTTATGTGAGCTATGAAAGATGTCATATGGTCAGGAGAGAGCCAAGTTTCATTTGAGGATCAAAGAAGAGGTTGAACATATGGGTGGTGTTGAAAGGGACAGAGTGGAGAGCTTGGAAGGTGGGAGGAAGCAGGATACTGAGTCAGGTGCAAGTATGTGCAGCACACACATGGATGAAAGGTTCAAGAATTAACTTTCTGGGGAAAGATAAGGTCATGACTTTCATCTTCAGGTGTACTAATGAAAATAGGAATCCTGCCTTGATAAATTTGTTTTCATTTTATAGGGAGGTTTATGTTATCTCTTCCTCCCTTCCTAATCCTAGGCCTTTACTTACCAAAATTAGAGAAAGAAAATATGGTCATGGTTTAACAGAGTAGAATGATTTAGTATTTTGATAATGTCTTTTTGCTTAAGGAAATGTATGCTTTTCAAATTAGAGCAAATACATCTTCTCTGGTCCATGATGATATAAAATTCCATAGTGCTATGATAAGCTTAATTAAAAAAAAATCCTTTCCTACACCCATGGAGGTAGCCACATAAGCTTCCTTACTTACATATTAAAAATCCTGCCCTTCTGTCTTAGTAGTTATATGTTACTGGGTTATCATTGAATCCCTCTGATCTTCAGTCTCCTTATTTTCAGAGTAGGGTTTTAGAATAGGGTCTATCATTTACTGATAAAATTTGGGGAGGAATATAAAGAAATTGCAAACACAAAGTAACCAATGCTGCATCTGTTGTCCAATTAGCACTTTCCTACCTTTAAAAGGTTTGCTATTTAGCAAATATAGCTGAAATCTCCTCAAAGCCATTTCCTTCTATATGTCTTTTGGTGGGCGGGGCAATAGAAGGGTGGGTTTTAAGTATCCTTAGGATCAAAGACTTTATGTTCAAGTTCAGTTTTATGGAGCGATCAGGAGAAAGAGAGAAAGGTACTCATGATAGAAATAATCAATTTTTATAATATTCTCTCTTCTTAGGGGTTTAATGGATGACTTTCTCCACTAAGCTAATGACTCTTTGAAGGGACTCAAACTCTCAGGGACAAGGGAGAACACAAGAAGCCCACTGTTCTTTTCTGTTAGCCACAAAGAATATGGTTATTTAATAGGAAGCAGTAATGACTTCTTTCATGTTCTTAATGAAAGAACACATTTTATATCTGCTGGTATCCCTATTTTACTCTCTATGGCACTTTAAGAGTTGAAGAGTGAAATTCGACATTTGGAGGCTTAATGAGAAAAAGAGCTGTATGTCAATGTATCATTGCTTCACACACTATACTAAGTCTATATACTTTATGAAGATAATAAGCTTTCATTGGCTTCAAGTTACCAAGGCGAACATCATGTAGTAATTTTCTCCTACTGTTACCTAAGATACATTTGGATTATAGAGCAATTTCCTGCACTTTTAGCAAAAAATCAGGTTATAGTTAATTTCATTAAAGTAAGTGGTAGTTATGGACTGCCCTCTCTCCTGCAGCTAATGCAGTCGCAGGAGGTACTAAATTTAATTCAAGTCCTTAAAAGATACGCAGTATTCATGGCATTAATGACCATAGTTATTTTGAAACTCTGTGTTTCACCCAGTTAAGTTCCATAAAAGCAAGGATGGGATATGTGTGTATATGTGTGTGTGTGTATAATCTCTATGGTTAATATGATGCCAAAAACACCATTTCTCAGACAGAGCTTTAGAATAGTTAGTGAATGCAGAAAAATTTCAAGGTGGTTGTGTGGTAACAAAACTGTAATTATGAAGAAGTGGAAATCAGTTCTTAAAGAATTGCCTAAATTTTCTATTCTCTTTTGAATACAAGGTTTTATTCTCCAATCCCTTTCCCAAACAGCTCTGATCAAAATCTAATGACTGCAATATTGATAAATCCAAGGGCCCATTCGTGGTCCTTATCTTATTTGACTTCTCAACACCATTTGATCTAATTGATTACTTTCTTGCAACATGTTCTCTCTTTGGTTTTGGTGACCAACTCTCTCACTGTTTTCCTTTTATCTCAGTGCTTGCTTATTCTCACTCTCTTTTGTTACTCTTCCTCTTCATTACCCCTTCCATTTTCTCCTCTTCTTAATATTAGACCAACTAAAGGCTCATTCTTTGAACTGTTTTTCTTTTCAATCATCAGGTAATCTCATATAATTCTTTTGGTTTTTAATATGATTGATATGATGATAGCATCCAATTTATATATTCAGCCTGAATCTCTCTGATATGCAGATTCAAAACCCAATTGCTCATGAACATCTCCATCTGTCTAATAGTTAGTTTCAAATTTAATATATCCAAACTGAATGCTTTTCTTCTACTCAAATCCACTTTTCCTCCAAACTTCTCAAATACTTAAATGCAACTTTAGCCTGCCAATTACATAAGCCAACATTTGGAGTCATCTTGACTTTTCTCTTCTCATACCCCACATTAACTCCATTGGCAAATCTAGCTGACTCTACCTTAAAAATATACTCAGAGTTCTACCAATTTCACCACCACTACTGCTACCACTCTGGCTCAAGTCACCTTCATCTCTCCACTGGATTTTTGCCATATCCTTCTAATTAGTTTCTCCACTTCTGTCTTTACTCGCATTTAGTCTTATATCCTACACTTCTGCCAGAGTAATCCTGCTCAGATATGTCAGATTATGTCACCCTCTGGCTAAAAACCTTCCAATGACTCCCTATCCCACTCAGAATAAAATCCTAAATCCTTTCAACTGCTTATGGGGTTCTGTATGATCTGGCCTCTGCTGCCCCTCTGACCCTATCTCTATCTAGTTTCTCCTTTGCTTACACCACTCTGGTCACATTGGCCTCCTTTGTTGTTTCTCAGTCACTAAACACATGGTTTCTTCAAGACCTTTGTACTTGCTCTTTCCTCTGCTTGGAAACTCTTTCTGGCAATGTCTACATGATTTGCTCCCTTATGTCCGTCAAGGGCTTGTGCACATGTCCTCTCACCACTGAGCCTTCTCTGACATCCTATGTGAAATTCAACTCTTCTCATATTCCCACTGTTTCCGTTGCCATTCTTTATACTTTCTTTTCTTCATAGCACCATCAAATTAAATGTTTGCTCATTTAATTATTTATTTTGTAAAAGATTTTACTTATTTATTTATTTGGGAGAGAGAGAGAAAGCACATATACGCACACATGAGTGGGGGGAGGGGCAGAGGGTGAGGAAGAGGTAAAGAATCTCAAGCAGACTCTGGGTTGAGCACGGAGCCTGATGCAGGGCTCGGTGTCACTACCCTGAGATCATGACCTGAGCTAAAACCAAGAGTAGGAGGCTTAACCTACTGAACCATCCAGGCACCCCTCATTTAATTGTTTATTATCTGTTTCCCTCATTAGAATGCAAACTTCTTGAGGATGGGTAACTTTGTCTCTTTTGATCATTGCTCTATCCTTAGGCCTAGTGTAGCATTTCATTTATAGAAAGTATTAAATCCATATCTGTAGAATGAATGAGATTAAGTGAGAGTGAACTTTTTTTTTATGTGTGTGATGGTTAAGCATAACCTCATGACTTTCATTTTCCAGAGTCTTTCTCTGATTATTAATTCTCCTGGTCCCTAGGATTGGCTGCATTGCTGGGCTTTAGAGCTTATAAGGGTTAGAAAGGAGTTTTTTTTTTTTTATTGTTATCATTATTAAAGTGTTATGCCAGGGATTATTGGCCCCAGAGATTGGGTAGACCCAATGAACAGAGCAGGGGTTGAGATAGGACCCAGAAGTAGTTGGTAAGAAGAAGCTCACAAAGATAGTTCATCTCAGAAATCTAGAAACAGGCAATCAGAAATGTCTTTGATTATAGGGAGATCACAGCATGAACAGGGGAAATGGGCAATTCAGGCAGGTTTGGGTCAGGAAGTTCCTGATGCAGGTGGGGCCTAAGCCATATTGCTGAGGGTCAGAATCAAGGCTCTAGTTTGCAACGGTAAAAACATGTAACAGAGACATAGATTCATGGATGAGAGTTTTTCTGAATTGAGGAAAAAACAGTCCTCATATTGAAGGAACATATAGAGTTCTGAGTGACATAAATAAGACAGAGGACTAGAAATTAAAGGAATAGACATTTATGTTTGTCAAATAGTGAAAGACCCATTTCTTTTGGAATCATGCAGGCTGTTTATTAAAAGTGTAGAATCCTATGCTCACCACAGTTTATCAAATTAGAATGAATGGGGAGAAGCTCTGAGCTGCTATGGTGGCTCCATGATGGATCACCTGATAGCCATTTGATAAGGAGAAGGATAAAAGGAAAAGGCACAATGGACACAACTAGGTGTTAAAAGATTGAACACTTATGAAAGAAATTGAGGAAGACACAAAGGAGAGGGAAAACATTTCATGCTCATGGATTGGGAGAACAAATATTGTTAACATGTCTATGCTACCTAAAGCAATCTACACGTTCAATGCAACCCCTATCAAAATACCATCAGCTTTGGGGGGAGGACCAAGATGGTGGAGGAGTAGGAGACCTGAATTTATTCTGGTCCCAGGAATTCAGCTAGATAGGAATCAAACCATATTGAACACTTACGAACTCAACAGGAGATCAAAGAAAAGAATAGCAGCAACTCTCTGAACAGAAAAACAACCACTTTCTGGAAGAGTCGTATTCTATCCCTTCATAGTAGTTAACCTTATTTTTGGTATATATATATATATATATATATATATATATATATAAGTTGTTCTGTCTTTAAAATTTTGGGATACAGTTTCTTCTAACAGACCAAAATGTACCCTAAATCTCATGTATGGCATTGTTCTAGTTTCCTGCCTGATCACACTCTCTCCCCACCCCCTTTTTAAAATTTCTCTTCTTTCTTTTTTCAACCAACTTCTTATCTTATCAATCCCTTATATATAATCTTTTATAATTTTCATCTTTACAGTCATATTCCATCCCTTCATTGTATTTACCCTTATTTTTGTACACATATAAGCTTTTCTTTCTTTGAAATTTTGGGAGGGACTTTCTTCTAACAGACCAAAATATACCCAAAATCTAGTGTGTGGCACTGATCTATGCACCAGCCCGATCATATTTGATCATATTCTTTTTTTTTTAATCTTTTTCTTTTCCTTTTTTTTTCTTTTGTTCTTTCTTTCCCTTTCTTTTCCCCCAGTTTCAGGTCTCTTCTGATTTGTTTAGTGTATATTTTTCTGGGATTGTTGTTACCCTGTTAGCATTTTGTTCTCTCATTCGTCTATTGTCCTCTGGACAAAATGACAAGATGGAAAAAGTCACCTCAAAAAAAAAAAAAGAACAAGAGGCAGTACCGACTGCCAGGGACCTAATCAACATGGACATTAGTAAGGTGTCAGAACTAGAGTTCAGAATGATGATTATAAAGATACTAGGGGCCTGAAAAAAGCATGGAAGATATTAGAGAAACCCTTTCTGGAGAAATAAAAGAACTAAAATCTAACCAAGTCAAAATCAAAAAGACTATTAATGAGGTGCAATAAAAAATGGAAGCTCTAACTGCTAGGATAAATGAGGCAGAAGAGAGAATCAGTGATATGGAAGACCAAATGATGGAAAATAAAGAAGCTGAGAAAAAGAGAAATAAATACCTACTGGATCACGAGGGCAGAATTCGAGAGATAAGTGATACCAAAAGATGAAACAATATTAGAATAATTGGGATCCCAGAAGAAGAAGAAAGAGAGAGAGGGGCAGAAGGTATATTGGAGCAAATTATAGCAGAGAATTTCCCTAATTTGGGGAAGGAAACAGCATCAAAATCCAGGAAGCACAGAGAACCCCTCTCAAAATCAATAAAAATAGGTCTACACCCTGACATCTAATAGTAAAACTTATGAGTCTCAGAGACAAAAAGAAAATCCTGAAAGCAGCGGGAGAAGACATCTGTAACCTACAATGGTAGAAACATTAGATTGGCAACAGACTTATCCACAGAGACCTGGCAGGCCAGAAAGGACTGGCAGGATATATTCAGAGCACTAAATGAGAAAAATATGCAGCCAAGAATACTATATCCAGCTAGGGTGTCATTGAAAATAGAAGGAGAGATAAAAAGCTTCCAGGACAAACAAAAACTAAAGGAATTTGCAAACACAAAACCAGCCCTACAAGAAATATTGAAAGGGGTCCTCTAAGCAAAGAGGGAGCCTAAAAGCAACATAGACCAGAAAGGAACACAGACAATATGCAGTAACAGTCACCTTACAGACAATACAATGGCACTAAATTCCTATCTTTCAGTAGTTACCCTGAATGTAAATGGGCTAAATGCCCCAATCAAAAGACATAGGCTCTCAGATTGGATAAAAAAACAAGACCCATCGATATGCTGCCTGCAAGAGACTCATTTTAGACCCAAAGACACCCCCAGATTGAAAGTGAGGGGGTGGAAAACCATTTACCATGCTAATGGACACCAAAAGAAAGCTGGGGTGGCAATCCTTATATCAGACCAATTAGATTTTAAACCAAAGACTATAATAAGAGATGAGGTAGGACATATCATACTTAAATGGTGTATCCAACAAGAAGATCTAACAATTGTAAATATCTATGCCCCTAACATGGGAGCAGGCAGTTAGATAAGCCAAGAAACACATCGACAACAATACAATAATAGTGGGGGACTTTAACACCACCCTCACTGAAATGGACAGATCATCTAAGCAAAAGATCCACAGGGAAATAAAGACTTTAAATGACACACTGGACCAAATGGACTTCACAGACATATTCAGAACATTCCATCCCAAAGCAATGGAATACACATTCTTCTCTAGTGCCCATGGAACATTCTCCAGAATAGATCACATCCTAGGTCACAAATCAGGTTTCAACCAGTACCAAAAGATTGGGATCATTCCCTGTGTATTTTCAGACCACAATGCTTTGAAACTAGAACTCAATCACAAGAGGAAAACAGGAAAGAACTCAAATACATGGAGGCTAAAGAGCAACCTACTAAAGCATGAATGGGTCAACCAAGAAATTAAAGAAGAATTAAAAAATTCATGGAAACTAATGAAAATGAAAACACAACTGTTCAAACTCTTTGGGATGCAGCAAAGGCAGTCCTAAGAGGAAAGTATATAGCAATACAAACCTTTCTCAAGAAACAAGAAAGGTCTCAAATATACAACCTAACCCTACACCTAAAGGAGCTGGAGAAAGAACAGCAAATAAGCCTAAACCCAGCAGGAGAAGAGAAATAATAAAGATCAGAGCAGAAATCAATGAAATAGAAACTAAAAGAACAGTAGAACAGATCAAGGGAACTAGGAGCTGGTTCTTTGAAAGAATTAACAAGATTGATAACCCCCTGGCCAGACTTATGAAAAAGAAAAGAGAAATGACCCAAATCAACAAAATCATGAATGAAAGAGGAGAGATCACAACCAACACCAAAGAAATACAAACAATTCTAAGAACATATTATAAGCAACTCTATGCCAGCAAATTAGATAATCTGGAAGAAATGGATTCATTCCTAGAGATGTATCAACTACCAAAACTGAACCAGGAAGAAATAGAAAACCTGAACAGACCTATAACCACTAAGAAAATTGAAGTAGTAATGAAAACAAAAGCAAAGATGAACTACTGGGACTTCATCAAGGTAAAAAGCTTCTGCACAACAAAGGAAACAGTCAACAAAACCAAAAGACAACCAACAGAATGGGAGAAGATATTTGCAAATGACATATCAGATAAAGGGCTAGTATCCAAATCTATAAAGAACTTATCAAACTCAACACCCAAAGAACAAAGAATCCAATCAAGAAATGTGCAGAAGACATGAACAGACATTTTTCCAAAGAAGACATCCAAATGGCCAACAGACACATGAAAAAGTGCTCAACATTGCTCGGTATCAGGGAAATCCAAATCAAAACCTCAATGAGATACCACCTCACACCAGTCAGAATGGCTAAAATTAACAAGTCAGGAAACCACAGATGTTGGCGGGGATGCGGAGAAAGGGGAACCCTCCTACACTGTTGGTGGGAATGCAAGCTGGTGTAGCCACTCTGGAAAACAGTAAGGAGGTTCCTCAAAAAGTTGAAAATAGAGCTACCCTATGACCCAGCCATTGCACTACTGGGTATTTACCCCAAAGATACAAAAGTAGGGATCCAAAGGGGTATGTGCACCCCGATGTTTATAACAGCAATGTCCACAATAGCCAAACTATGGAAAGAGCCAAGATGTCCATTGACAGATGAATGGATAAAGAAGATGTGGTGTATATATACAATGGAATATTATGCAGCCATCAAAAGAAATGAAATCTTGCCATTTGCAATGACATGGATGGAACTGGAGGGTATTATGCTGAGCTAAATAAGTCAAGCAGAGAAAGACAAGTATCATATGATCTCAGTGATATGAGGAATTCTTAATCTCAGGAAACAAACTGAGGGTTGCTGGAATGGTGGGGAGTGGGAGGGATGGGGTGGCTGGGTGATAGACATTGGGGAAGTTATGTGCTATAGTGAGCGCTGTGAATTGTGAAGACTGTTGAATCAGAGACCTGTACCTCTGAAACAAGTACTACCTTATATGTTAAAAAAAAAAGAAGAAGATCGTAGGAAGGGAAAAATGAAGGGGGGGATATCGGAGGGGGAGACGAACCCTGAGAGACTATGGACTCTGAGAAACAAATGAGGTTTCTAGAGGGGAGGGGGTGGGGGATGGGTTCGCCTGGTGATGGGTATTAAAGAGGGCACATATTGAATGGAGCACTGGGTGTTATATGCAAACAATGAATCATGGAGCACTACATCAAAAACTAATGATGTAATGTATGTTGATTAACATAACATAATAAAATAAAAAAAATACCATCAGCTTTTTTCATAGAGCTGGAATAAACAATCCTAAAATTTGTATGGAACTACAAAAGACCCTGAATAGCCAAAAGAATGTTGAAAAAGAAAACCAAAGCTAGAGGCATCAGAATTCCAGACTTCAAGCTGTATTACACAACTACAATCATCTAGATAATATGATACTGGCACAAAAACAGACACATGGATCAATGGAACAGAATAGAGAACCCAGAAACAGAACTTCAACTCTATGGTCAACTAATCTTCGACAAAGCAGGGAAGAATACCCAATGGAAAAAGGAAAGTCTGTTCAATAAATGGTACTGGGAGAATTGGACAGCCTCTTGCAGAAGATTGAAACTGGACCACTTTCTTACACTATACACAAAAAAACCCTCAAAATGCATGAAAGACCCAAATGTGAGAAAGGAATCCATCAAATTTCTGGAGGAGACACAGACAGCAACCTCTGTGTCCTTGGTTACAGTAACTTCTTGCTAAACACATCTCTAAAGGCAAGAAAAACAAAAGCAAAATTGAACTACTGGGACTTCATCAAGATAAAAAGCTTTTGCATAGCAAAGGAAACAGTCCACAATACTAAAAGACAACTAACAGAATGGGAGAAGATATCTGCAAATGTCTTATCAGATAAAGGGCTAGTATCCAAGATCTATATAGAATTTACCAAATTCAACACCTAAAAACCAAAAAATCCAGTTAAGAAATGGGCAGAAGACATGAACAGACATTTCTCCAAAGAAGACATACAAATGGCCCACGGACAGGTGAAAAAATGCTCATCACTTGGCATCAGGGAAATACAAATCAAAACCACAATGAGATACCACCTCACAGCAGTCAGAATGGCTAAAATTAACAACTCAGGAACCAACAGATGTTGGTGAGGATGTGGAGGAAGGGAAACCTTATATTGCTGATAGGAATGTAAACTGGTGCAGCCACTCTGAAAAACAGTATGGAGGTTCCTCAAAAAGTTAAAAATAGGGGCGACTGGGTAGCTCAGTTGGTTAAGCGTCTGCCTTCAGCTCAGTTCATGATCCTGGAGTCCAGGGATCAAGCCCCACATTGGACTTCCTCCTCAGTGGGGAGTCTGCTTCTCCCTCTGCCCCTCCCCCTTCTCATGCTCTCTCTCTCACTCTCTCTCTCTTTCAAATAAATAAATAAAATCTTTTTTAAAAAGTTAAAAATAGAGCTACCCTATGACACAGCAATTGCACTACTAGGTGCAGACATAGTGATTCGAAGTGTACCCTAATGTTTATAGCAGTGGTGTCCACAATAGCGAAACTATGCAAAGAGTCCAGATGTCCATCAACAGATGAATGGATAAAGAAGATGTGGTGTATTTATACAATGGAATATTACTCAGCCATCAAAAAGAATGAAATCTTGCCATTTGCAATGATGTGGGTGGAACTAGAAGGTATTATGCTAAGAGAAATAAGTCAATCAGAGAAAGACAAATACCATATGATTTCACTCATATGTAGAATTTCAGAAACAAAACATGAATATAGGGGAAAGGAAGGAAAAATAAAGTAAGATGAAAACTGAGAGGGAAGCAAACCATAAGAGATACTGAACTCTAGGAAACAAACTGAGGGTTGCTGGAGGGGAAGTGGGTGGGGAGAAGGGATAATTGGGTGATGGGCATTAAGGAGGGCACTTGATGTAATGAGCATTGGATGTTATATACAACTGATGAATCACTGAATTCTAGCTCTGAAACTAAAAAAAAAAAAAGATTGCGATCAGAAATTTTGGGAACATGATACTCTCCTTTGAACTCTCTTAAAATGAAGAGGTTTTGGGAGGTTAATTAATGATGTGGTAAGAACCAAATTTAGTTTTATTGGGAGCAACTCTCAATTCTGGCTGAGACTAGGGAAAAGATTGTGTACCTCTATTCATATATGCACATATATGCATGCATGTATAATTATTCTTCATAAGAAATAAATTATTTATGATGACTTATTTTGTGTGTGTCTGTGGAGGTAGGTATTGTTGAAAGTATATGTGTTCACATTATGCATTGGCAAAGACACTTAATGATTGTTCCTTTTATTATATCCATCTGATTCTAAAAAGGAGGTAAAAAACAGGTGGCCTGAAAGGCATATCTAACCTATAAGTCATTGATTTAGTAAACAGTGTCATGGTTTTAGAAATTACAAATGCCTTGACAATTTTAAAAGTTTGGAGATTTTTCTTTAAAATCAGATTTCCAGCTTGTGATAAATCTAAATTTATAGCAAAGTTAGTCTCCTATTTCACAGGAGGACTAGAATGGTGGCTGTCTCCTTTGTATGAAACCTTCCTTCTTTAATTTGCTAGTTTCTCCTTCCTCTGCACTTACTTCATTCTTCTGGGTGAGTCACTTCACTCATTTGAGTTTCTTGCCTGGTCTTTTCATGTGCTAAAATAATTTAATTCAGTGAATTGATTAATTCTTCAACCAACTAATTGGTCTACTCAATCAAAACAGATGATTAAGTAGACCAATATAGAAATATTGTCTGACTCATGTTCTTGACAACTTTTTCAATTGAACCCTCTATTGATTATTCTGCCCATGGGCCTTTAAATAAATTAAGTCCAACTTCTAGGGAAAAGATGTTGGCTTTAAGAGAGAATATATCAACTTCATCCTATAAAACAAGAGAAATGTCCAGAGAGAAGAAAGTATAGTGAATGGTAATATTTGTGAATTTTTTTCTGATACAACATAGATGTATCAATATGAAGGATGACATAAAGAAACTAACTTACAATTCAACTTTTTTAAGAGAATAGGAATTCAGTGCATTTTTAAAACAATTATGCATTCTGTAAATTTTTTCATGATGATCAGTTATTACAATTTTTAAAATCCCACAAACTGTGAGGGGGGGGAAGAAATGGAACATAGATGGGTTATCAGCGTAGAGAAAGGGCTTTACACTGATGTAATTTAAATGGACTAACATATGCAGGAAGGGTGTCCCAAATATGTAGCAAGTAGTAGTTACCTTGCTAACTAAAATGCTGCCATTACATCCAGCTTAGACTTAATATGTAAAAGGACCTCTTTAAATAGTGCAACAAAGCTGTGAATGTAGATGAGCCAAAACTCTAAAAGAAGCTACCTGATCCTCTTTCCTTAGTAGGAGGAGCTCACAGGCTGACCTGGTTGTAATGCCTCCCCCTATGGGGTGCTATACTTCTCATCTTCTCTGTGGAGCTCTGGGGACAGGGACTGACTTCAAAATTTGTTAAGAGACAGTGTGCTGAACTTCAGAGCCAGAGAAGTTGGGGTTAGTTTAGGAAGACCCAATCTAGGGTAAGGAACCAAAGACAAGAATTAAGGAAAGATAGAAAAATTACAGGATGAAAACAGTGAAGTAGATTTAGCCAAGTACTGGGTGGAAAAAGAGGAATTGCTGAGGATGAATTTATTTCCCAAAATATGAGCTATAAATAGAAAATGTGGTAATGAACATGTATACGGTATATTTTTTGGACTGGTAACAATTTTCTTTTTTTTCTTTTTGTATGAGAATTTGTCAGTCAGTGATCCAAAGCCATGTATCAGAGTATTTAACATCCCTTGTAAATGAAGCCCTTGTCTTTAAATGTCTTTGTTGAAACAATTGATATTTTCCCCCCAAACAAGAGCAAAATAATTTTTAGTATAAAATTAATGAACTTAGTCATTTGATATGGATAATATGTGAAACTATAGTGCCATAATCAGAGTGGCACTCCTCATAACATCAGGTAAAAAGTACATCAATTTTGGAGATGATAATAAAACCAGACTGGAAGTAAATGATTAAATATCATGTTCAAAGTAAAAGTAGAAGAGGCATTGGAAAAATTCCCATTTCAAATGACACTGTGAGCTGTTACATAATATAAAATGCAGTCAGCATGAAGGTGCAGTTACTCTTGTATATGTATTAATAGATATTTACAGGGAGCTGAAGCCACAGTTATGGGTAGTATGGATCAGTTTCTGATCACACTGATGCCTTTTTGTTCTGTTTTTCAGTGAAACCCTGTGCTCCCAGAGGTTAATGTCGTTTTTCTTTATAAGTTATGTTGTAAATAAAGAATTTGTTTTGGGAGTAGTAGATAAGGAGTGCTAGCTGTGTGCAGAGAACGATAGGTGTTACTACATAAATAAAGGCAGATATCATGATGTCCATCGATAGACCAGTTTGCTTACCCAGAACGGCGGGCAATGAAAATACTTATTCTAATCTCATGTCAGCCTTGAAGGAAATGGACATTTTTTAATAAGTTCATTTAGCATCCGATGGGAGTATATAGATATTCCAGTCTGGAGCACACATGAGGTTTTACAATGAGGGATGATTTTCTAAAATTTTCATAATAATAGTAATGCCAGTAAAACCGTGTTAGTGTTC